>NC_072797.1:21608846-21918750 GCF_028583425.1 Eublepharis macularius | reverse complement strand
TTGGCTAGAACTTTTAACTCATGCCTAACTGTTACACAGCATATGGGGTGGGGACCCTCAGTGTACTCCGTAATGTGTAAATCAGACACGATGGATGAATTTAAAGGTACAGGACAAATCTCTGGATTGTGAGTTGGCAAACTTAACCTGAACCCTTCTTTCAAAGCATGGATTGACCCCAAGCTAGAAGAAAACCTTTACAAAATAAGCTTGCCAATTCAGACTAAAGAGTCAACTTTAAAAAAAAAAAGGCATGAGGGTACAATTTAACCCCCTCGATCAGAATGAATCTGCAGCCGCTAAAGCCAATCTGATTGCCTACAGGCTTTGTTCAGACTTTGTTCAGACTTGTGGGCATCTTCAAGGGCTGAAGAGCAACAGGCACGACAAGAGCTGTTTGCTTTAAGGCTTCTGTCCACACAAGACAGACAGTAGGGGAAGAAGACATTTCAATGCAGTCACCTACGCTTTAATGCTCTATAGTGTCTGTCTCTGCATCTTTTTTGCAATACCTTTTTTCTTTTTAACTTTTGACCAAAAGGCCAACATATGCACTGTTTACTAAAAAGTGGATTTACTTGGGATTCAGCTGTTGCTGCCACTGTGGTATTCAGGTTTGCAGTGTCCCAGGTGACGCTAACGGCAGTAGTCTCCCATAGTTCAGTATTTAAAAGGCTTATTCCACACAATATGAAGACGTGTGGAATCCTGTGCCTTCCAAGTGCGTGTGGGCCCAATTTGGTTGGGAAACACCACGTGCAGGGGAGGGTTCCTTCCCATCACTCCACCTCCCCGAACTGAAACAGCCCAGGGAGCTATTTGCTATTTCAGTGGTACAAATATCTCCCCCTGACCATTTCCTAGGAAAATGGGGGTGGGGTGGGGGTGAGCTTATACACTTTCTTCCTATGTGCAGCAATCTCAGTTTGAAACAGACCCACCTGGGAGGCACGGAATTCCAGAACACATATATAAGACATGTGAGTTTGTCTGAACAAACCTAAAGCAGTCTTTATGTTAGCTAATCTAGCTGTATTACAAAAAGCTTGCAATATAAGAGAAATGTGTAAAAATGGAATTCTGTATTTAACACAATAGAAATATCTTTAGCTGATGTTTGATTTGCTGTTTGAAATGATGAATCTCTTTTTATGTCCTTTGCTACCAAAGCACTTTAAAAACTAAGATTGTTTGTTTTGTATCACATAGCTTTGAACAGTTCTCTTTATCCACGTATCTATTGTATCTTCTTTTGGTTCATAAAATAAAATAAAATAAACATGTGAGCTGGCCTCTTAGGGAAAATATAGCGGAATGAATGATTGTGTTTGTTCAGAAGTGACATATGTCAAATAAGAGAGCATCAATTAATAATTAATTTTAAACTGCAGTCGTAAGCTTACTTACAAGGAAGTAACACTTCTGAACTATAAATGCTTAGGGGAGAAGAACATAATATAGAATGTGAATGCTGTGCCCCCAGCTTCCTCCCATCTCTGCAATTTCCCATAAGAACATACAAGCCCTGCTGCATCAGAGCTCTGGTCCATCTAATCCAGCATTCCATTTTGCACAGTAGCCATCCAGTCACTATGGAAGGGCATAGAAACCAAAGACTATTCCCTCTTAAACCCATCTATGCTTGTGGCCACCGCTGACACTGAATTTCACAATTTAATTACTTGTTGAGTAAAGAGTGTTTCCTTTTGTCAGTCTTAAACCTATTGCCCATTGAGATAGATCAAGATGGGTGGCCGTGTTAGTCTGTCTATAGCAGTAGAAAAGAGCAAGAGTCCAGTAGCACCTATAAGACTAACAAAATTTGTGGTAGGGTATGAGCTTTCGTGAGTCACTGCTCACTTCTTCGGAGCAATGACTCATGAAAGAAGTGAGCAGCGACTCACAAAAGCTCATACCCTACCACAAATTTTGTTAGCCTTACAGGTGCTACTGGACTCTTGCTCTTTTCTACTACTATTTCCCATTAACTTCCTTGGGTGCCGAGTTCAAATATTATGGGAAAGGAAGAAAAACTCCATCTGTCCACTTGCTCTCTAAACCTCAATCAATTCCTCCTTTAATTGTATTTTTTTCTAAACTGAAAACTTTAAAAACTCTGTAGCCATTCCTGATAGGAAAAATGCTCCAACCCTTTTTCTGTAATTTTTCCAACTCTGCGATATTCTTTTTTGATATCCTTTTCAAGAAGACATACTAGCAAATCAAATGCGGTCTCAGCTGTCAATCTTTTCCCACCCAGCTGCTTCAGGTAGACTACCAGCCTTTTCTTATATTTGCTTACATGCCATCTATTCATTTGTTGCCCTATTAATTGTGAAAAGGAGACTTCTTTTAAAAGTGCAACATTGCTTTGTATACCGGGAGGGAAAGGTTACTTGGTGACATTATGTGAAACCAACATTTCTACTGAATGCAGGGAGGCTCTTCCAAATCAGCCCAATTGTTCTTATAATGTTACATCTATTTTAACTTTATCATTATTCAAAGCAGTTTCAAAGTAGAAAACAAAAGGAAGAAATTAGATCGCGCTTTAGTGTTTTGACGTATGACCATTTTTTAAAAAAGATTGATGGTCTCTTAATATACTATGTTTCCCACATGTCTTTTTCCCCCTAGGAATCATAATGACAGTTTTATTTTAGCTGTTTATTAAATCCCGAATGTTATCATAATGATTTTCCTTGCTTCAAGCAAAGAATCATATATTGCAACTCAGTTGCTTCACGGGGCTTAGTAATTTAGACTGATGTTGTTAGAGTTCTTCTGGAAATATATTTCAGCATTTGTAATGCTATTTTCTTTCCCTCTCTTTAGCAAGGACTGAAAATAGTTCACCATGCAGATAAGACACTAGGCAGCTTTTGTAAGTGGCAAAAGAGCATCAACCCCAAAAGCGACGCCAGTGCCCATCATCACGACGTGGCTGTTCTTCTAACCAGGTATGGATGCAGCGATGGGGACGTGATTCCAATCAAGGAGAACGGAACAGAGACTTCGGATATGGGGAGAGGGTTTTTAGCAAGATACAAAGGCACACTCTTGAAAGAAAAGTCTTAAATCTTGATTATATAATAAAAAGAAGCATGCTTTGCTGCAGTTACTTTTTATACCCCCTTATGTTAAAGTGATGTTATCAGAACCGACCAAATACTCGTCGCTTGAAAAAAAAAATAGCAGCGTGATTGTGCCTTTGGTATGCCTATCTGCTGTCCATTTCACTAGCAATAGATGTACAGTATATAGAAACAGGGAAGGTCAAATTTATAGAAGCTCCTGAGGAATGAAACACAAAGGAGTGAAGCTCCCCTGCCATTCCCAAATGACACTCTTGTAAAGTGACAATTGTGTATAGATTTGTAATACAGTAAAAAAAAAAAAAGCTTTGTTATCCAGCACTTATGATGAATGGGGTTACTGGTTAATTAACAGTGCAGTCCTATGGAGAGTTACTGCAGTCTAAGTCCATTGACTTCTATGGGCTTAGACTGGAGTAACGCACCATAGAATTGCACTGTAAATCTACCAGATACTCAAGCTTATTGCTCTGCCAGGCCCCTTACACAGAGGAATCTGCCACAACCAAACCCCACCCCATTGGGATCACTATGGTGACAGCCCCATGCCTGGCGGGACCTTTCCCATGAGCCATGGAGCCATCCTATGCAGCAAGCAGACAGTCAGCCCAACTGGATTAGACAGATTCATGAAGAGTAGGTCTATTGGACCTGTTCGTAGAGGATAAGTCTATTGGATTAGACAGATGCACGGAAGATAGTCACCATGGTGACTAGAGGGAACAGCAGGATTTGAGTCTAGTGGCACCTTAGAGACCAACAAGATTTTCAAAGTGTAAACTTTTTAAAGTCAGAGCTCCCTTCTTCAGACACCTCCACATTCAGAGGCAGCAAACTTCTGAATCCCAGTACCAGGAGGCAACTTCAAAGGAAGACCTTGGCCTCTGTTCCCTGCTGTTGGCCTTCCATAGTAACAGGCTGGCCAATGCATGAGACAGGATGCTGCACTACATGGACCTCTGGTCTGATCCAGCAGGGCACTTCTGATGTCCTTAGGACAGCTCAAGAGAGGCTGAGTGGGAAGGAGGCACCCAAAGAGGGCGTCATCTGGCAGTGTCGGCTGTTTAATGCCCAGTAATGGCCAGAGGCCCCAAGCTGGTCAGCTGGGAGATGGAAGTGGGATGTGCACACTCTGGAAAATACAAGGCTTTGAAACGAAATTATTTTATTAGTGCAAAGCAAAAACAAATTTTTTAAAAAGCAAACAGAAAAAAGGACAGTGCTGCTACAAAAGTAGTATTGGCAAATCTATACATAAATATTTATAAAAGGTTTCCAAAGCTCTTATTTTATTTTATCAAATTTATACCCCACCCTCCCTGCAAACAGGCTCAGGGTGGTTAACAACATGTATTATACAATTAAAACCATATACATATCTTAAAAACCCTAAAAATAAGTCCGTACACAATTACTGTCCGTATGTGATACTTTCAAATGTTGATAAATTTATAAGGTCTTCAATCCAGTAAATTACAGAAAGTGGGCTTTTGACTTTCCACTGCTGAAGTATAAACCTTTTAGCAACTGTAAAGGCACAGAAGGTCTGTTTCTGTTGACCATCAGTTAGATTCCAAGAGACAGACAAATAGTTTAACAATACATTAACATCCTCTAAAATAAATTTGTTTTCTAATATAAAATAAATATGACTAATGGTATGATCTTGCCCTGTGAGCAATGCCAAGTAACTGAGAGCGGAACCACAAGTGACAAAAGGCACAGGTTGGACACTTGCCAGCTTCCCTCAAGTTTTGATGGGAAATGTAGGCAGCTTGGCGGAATGTTGGACAAGTGACAGTTGAAAAGTCCATTGGACAGCAGTCAGAGAGCGAAGCTGCAAGACTAGGATGCCTACATTTCCCATCAAAACTTGAGGGAAGCTGACAAGTGTCCAACCTGTGCCTTTTGTCACTTGTGGTTCAGCTCTGAGTGTTCTGGATAATCAAGTGTTAGTTAACAACACTTTTGCTGTACTTAGTTGACTTGAATGCATTTAAAGTCCGAGATCTTTTTCTAAAAAAAATGTGGAAACAATGGGGAACAATTCAGCCAAGTTTCACATCTGAATGGGGTCACATTAGCATTGGCAAACAGAACTTATTTATTTATTTATTTAGCCCCACATTCTTGCCTCACATTTCTCTTACAAGGTAATACATATTTTCAGGTGTTTAGCTGTGTTTGTTTGTAGTCGAACGTCAAGATTCAAGTCCAGCAACACCTTAAAGTCCAACAAGATTTTCCAGGTATAAGCTTTCAAGTGTCAAAGCTCCCTTTGTCGAGTGTCTGATGAAGGGAGGTTTGAGTCTTGAAAGCTTATACCGTGAAAACCTTGTCAGTTTTTAAGGTGCTACTGGACTCAAAATAAAGCAGTAACAGTGGTCTGTGCACATGTAATAGGATCAGGAATGATTTCAGTACAATGGGGCTGACCTGCACTCCCTTTATGGGGTCATTGTCTTCAGAGGAAAGATTCTGCTCTTCTTGTCCTGTATAGACATGGGCACGAACAGCAATACAAATGAAAAAAACCTATGAACGAGTTTGGAATGAGTTCCCATTCCAAATGAACAGGTGGTCGTAGCAAGCCTCCTTCGTTGTGGTTGTAGTGGGTTTTCCGGGCTGTATTGCCGTGGTCTTGGCACTGTAGTTCCTGACGTTTCGCCAGCAGCTGTGGCTGGCATCTTCAGAGGTGTAGCACCAAAAGACAGAGCACCAAAAGACACTCCTTCGTTGTGTTCGGCCGCTGTTTGGGAAGCCAGACACTTAGGCGCCTTCAATCAATTCTCCTGGCAATGGCAAGGAAAGAACTCTGTCTGAACTCCTTCTGGCTTTCCTTCTGGCTTTAACCCTTCAGCTTCCAGCAGACAGTCCAGTTTTTGCTGCTCAGAAGAGAAATAGACAACAAAGGGGGGGCCCCATGGATCATGCCTTTCCCGGGCTGCAGTCTCTCTGAAACTTGGGGAGTCTTCAGAGGACAGTGAAGACTATGTCCTCTGCAAATTTGGTTGGTATTGGACATTGGGAAGGTCAGTTTTGTAACCCCTCAAAGTAGCTTCCAACAGGCAGTACAGTTTTTGCCACTTTGAAAAGAAAATGACAGCAAAGGGGGTGGCGCTGGTTCTCCTGGTGCGAGACGGACGGAAAGAATCTCTCAGTCCTGCTGGCTCTAGGAAGGAGCAGCCCCGCAGCACCAGCTCTGCCCACTGTCAGAGGGATGAGGGGAGTCTCTCTTCGTCCCTCTGACAGCGGGCAAAAGCAGTCCTGTGGCAGTGGCAGCTCTGCCCACTGTCAGAGGGATGAGGAGATTCTCCTTGTCCCTCTGACAGTAGGCGAAGCGGCCCTGCGGTGGCACTGGCTCTGCCCACTGTAGAGGGACAGGCGAGCCTCCTCATCCCTCTGACAGTGGGCAGAAGCAGCCCGCGGCGCTGGCTCTGCCTGCTGTCAGAGGGACGGAGAGAATCTCTCCATCCCTCTCATACCTGGCAGCAGCAGCCCGGCGGCGCTGGGGTGGGGCAGGGGGGTGGGGGCTGGGGGTTGTGGGATTTTTGAAGGGCCCTGCCCCTTGCACGTGGCAGGAAAGGGCCCTTTAAACTATCAGCTGGCAGGCGGCAAGGGGGAATCCCCCCGCCACCTGCCAGCTGATAGTTTAAAGGGATCTTTAAAGGGCCACGAACACCGAACATGTTCGTTAAGGGGACATGTTCGGTTCCGTTCGTCGTTTGTGGGTGGCAATGAACAACGAACAGGGTGTTCGGGATTTTTTTCCTGTTCGTGCCCATGTCTAGTCCTGTATATAGGAATTCCTTTCCTATTGCTTCTCTCAGACTCTCAGGCAAAATAGTTTAGCTGGAGATCAGGGCAATGAATCCATCATCTTGACCAATAGCAGCAAGGAATACTTACTGGTCCAGCTCAAGTTCCTGATAAGCAAAGTTGCCATCATTTCCCCCCCAGAATTCCTCTGATCTGAAGTTTTTTTTAAAAAACACACAGAAAACAATGGAACATTCCCATTTTCTAGAGTGTTGGATTTGCAAGAGAGCCTAATAGTAATTTTTGTCTTTTATTTTTTTAGGCACATAATCTTAACATTTTGTAAAATACAGAGTTGATATACATACACACATACATACGAATCAATTTTTTCATGACAAAAGTTGATACTTATTGGTGATGCCCTGAGAAGAAAAGGGAAGCCCTCAAACAAACCTTTACCCCCGGAACTGGGGTTAATTAAGTCCCTATAAATACTGTAGGTTACCTTTAGTAAATTTTACAATTAATGCATTTTCCTTTGGTCCTGAGTCTATCTGATCTTCATTTCCTTTCTTCACAGTAGCTTGGAGGGACATAATTGTTCAACACCTTGTACATTTAGCATGTCTGTAGGGCAGCCACCTCGCTGGCCGAATCCACACTTACCGGCACAGCGCTAAGCAGGCACAGTGAGAGCATCTTTCTGGCGCGATTTATGATGTCATCGCACCATGATGCCACTCTTGTGGCACGGTGACATCATAAAATGCGCCAGAAAGAAGCTCTCACTCCGCCTGCTTAGCGCTGTGCCGGGGAAGTGTGGATTCGGCCATAGTATTTATGCATAGCAGCCCCACAAACAGTACACCCATTCTCTCAGCATTCAGTTTGACCCCAATTCCTGCTCATCCTGGATTTTAAATATTTTTGTTTCTGGACATCCTCTGTAATAACCTGCCAAGAAGAAAGCTTTTCCTGGTGTAAAAACAAATAGTGGGAAAAGCTTCATCTGCTAGGAGAAAAGAAAGAAAAAATGTTTTTAGGTTTCTTTTCACAAGCATGGGCTCTAAAGAAATAACAAATGAGAGCTGGAAGTTTTCCTGTGGGCGTCATTGCCCAGAGGGCTGGTTATCTTGTATGACCTTTTCTTAGATTGGTGGTGGTACAAAAGAGCATCTGGAACAAAACAGCTTACACATTGATCTCAATTGGTTAACCTGTAGGGGGCGATGTGCTGAGGATCCAATGTGTAGGGCAAAATTCCAGGAGAATTAACTCAGTGCTATTTTTCTAAAAAAGAAAAGAATTGTCCAGTACTCATGATGTTCGCTGCTGTGGAGGACCAACCCCACTGACTGAAAGAGGTGCCAGTACTGTGAAAAGAGGAGCCAGGATTGCATATCGGAGCATACTGCCAGAAACAAAAAACCTGAATCAACTGATTGTCTCTAAAAGCTAAACTCCGCCTTCTGGGGTGTAATGATGATTAGGCCAATGATGTGAATGCAATCCAGTTTCCAACTTGTTTAAATGATGGTGAAATTATGCATTCTCAAATAATTGTTCTTTCCAATTTCTTTTTCAACACAAGGCAGCTGTTGGGACTTGGTTTAAAAGGAGAAATTGATTGTCATCAGGAGAAAGGCTATTTGTCTCTTTGCCCGTGTGCCATTTTCCTGCTGAAAATCACCAACTCAAACTGCTTTTACCTCTTCTGGAGAAAAAAATACGAGAAAAAAACCCGAGAAAAATACGAGAGAAAAATACAAAAAAATATGTTTTTCCTAGCAGGGGTAAAAACAGCTTGGGGTGGCAAGTGTGTATAGTGGTTAGAGTGTCAGACTAGGGCCATTTCCACATGTCTTCTCCCCCTCCCGAAAAATAGTGCAAAACTTACAGAATGACGCTCCTTCATGCCGTGATTTCCTGACATGACTTTGCTTCGTGGCGCAATGACGTCTGAAAACGCCATGAAGGCACGTCGTTCCACAAGTTTTGCACTATTTTTCGGGAGGGGAAGACATGTGGAAACAGCCTAGGATTTGGGAAGCCTGGGTGCCCTGCGATGCAGCTTGCTGGGTGATCTTCAGCCAGTTGTTCATTCTCTCAGCCATGTCTCCCTCACAGAGTTGTTAAGAAATTGGAGAAAAAGCAAATGACTTCTGTGTGACTTCTTCCACCTGTAGCTCCTTGGAAGAACAGCATACTAGAAATCTCCCAAAGAAATAGACTTGGGTAGAAAAAGAGCACAAGGGGAAATAATTAAATAGCTCCTTTCCCCATCACAAGCTGAACACAAGTCAGCAGCATGATGTTTGCGACAGCAGTCAAAATATAACAATACAGTGAATGATCGATTGTGTCACCTTTTTGCTGTGCCCTAAATCTGATAACCTCATGACCTGATATTATCAACAGCCATGTGAGCAGAAGAGGAAATGCTAGCTTCATAGGCTCCTATGCTTACAACACATGCACCTTTGTTCAGCAACATCCCTAGTTATCGTAACGAACAAATCATGTAACAAGCTGTTCATAATGATAATCACACTAATTTATACCAAGAAGCATTTTGTGAGTCAGGGCCTGTTCCATTGTGCCAAACAAAATGAAATGCAGACGCTTTTAGAAACGGCTTTTTTAGGTCTCTCCACCAACTGCTTTCCAAAGAGAACAAACACAAAACTAAATATTATTGGTCCTTAATGTTACTGTCTGCTTGCAACAAAATCACAGGGCTTTATTGCTTGTGACTTTTCCAGCAACAGCGCTTGTTACGATAATTGCATGCTTTTGAATAGTGCCGTAATGATCAGGAATCTGTGACTCAGTTTGCCAAGTTTTTTTAGATGCTGCCATGTGTTACTGGCTTATTTATAATTTAGGGAATTATGATTCAGCCTCTGAACACGAGAGATGGTCAAAAAGTAGGGCACAAAACGAGAAAGACACCTCTAACTAGCCCATATCCTACACTAGGCCCAGAGAACCAACAAATCACAAACATATACATATCCAATCAGCATCTTCCTAGAGGTCTAGCAAGCAGATGTATCTGAGAGTAGAACAACACATTTCAAAAAACAAATTTAAGTTCTGTCCTTCACAGATGCAGACAGAAGTTTGAATGTAATGACAAAAATGGTAGAGGTTGGAAGTGCTGAGTGGTACATACCAGACCACTGGTTCTAGCATTTCATTTTTAGCACAATGCCGGGGGGCACTCAAGTAAAAGTCTTACTCTTTCTTCTTGAGATTCTTCAACCGGTGTCTGAAGAAGGGAGCTCTGACTCTCGAAAGTTTATATCCTTGAAAAATATTTTTGGTCTCTAAGGTGCCACCGGACTCAAATCCGGCTGTTCTACTACAGACCAACATGGCTACCCATCTAAACTATCCAATGGAAGAACCACTTAATGTGGAGGAAGGCTCCTTAGATTGGAGGAAGGCTTCAAACTTGAGCCAAAAGAAAAGGTGGGATATAAATATTTTAATTAATAAATAAACAGACATTGTTCAGTAGAGTGGTAGGATATGGGTAGAATCCGCCCTGGAAGCCAGAATTAAACAAGGGAACTCAAACACACCAATTGTGTCTATTTCCTCCTCTGTCAAAGAATGCAAGACAAAGTCCAACTTTATTGTTACGGTCCCATATCTAAAATGAACAAGTTCAAAAGATACATTGTCTCCCCATTAAAGTCTATCATATGCTGACTTCCTGCAAATTATAAGCAAGGCTAGTTATGTTTGTAACTTAACTCAAACCCACAAAAGAAGAAAATCTATCACAGAAAAATAAAATCCATGTGAGATTCTGCACAACAGAAAAAAAATATAACATCTTGACAAGATAATTCTACAGCAAGTGAAACATCTTGACAGGTTAAAGCAAAAGATGCCCCCTAATTTTCTCAGCTGCTGCCAAATACAAGTCCTTTTTCCTAAATAAAATACTTGTCAAAATCTACCCTCATCCCATTCTAAACTGTACCAGAATCTTTATGTAGCAAAACAGATACTAAACACTGTATCATTTATAAAATCTCCCCCATCTATACACTGCTGTTGATTTGCACGAACACGAGAGTTACCTATACCTACCATCTAAACATGTGAAAGGCATGATTTCGAAATACGGTTTTGTAATAGCCTTACTCAGAGTATAGTTTCAGGTGGGTAGTTGTGGTAGTTGTGTTGGCCTGTGGTAGAACAAGATTTGGACCAATTTGATTTCGAGGAGAGGAGCTTCCAAAAGACTGGTGAAGAGGGCTCTAACTCTCTAAATCTCATATCTTGGAAATGTAGTCCGTTTTTAACGTGCTACTGGACCTGATTCTTATTCAGAGGAGGCAAGGTAAGTTCCGCAAAATATCCCTGTGATGCACAGTTTAACTTAATTAAAAGGGAGCCTCATTTTACGATACAAAATGTTTGTTTATTTAGCAAATATGTCTATTTCCTTTCTAAATGAGAAATTTAAAGCAATGTATATTGGTCTTAGCCAATGTGTAACTCCAGATATTTGGGGGTTAAAGGTAGACATCTCTTAACTGAGCAAAGTTTTCTAAAGTTGAAAGAGCTGTGAATGCTAACACAAGATCCATGTTACCCCTTTTATTGTTGTGGAAACTAATGAAAGGTTAAAAGAAGCTACAACACTGCTATTTAAGCAGCTGGTGTTCTACCAAAATGGAGACCTACAGCTATGGTGCAGTTACCTTTTATAAGTTTCAGTACAAAGTAGATGGTATTCATTGGTCATCAAAACAGAAAGGCACATTTTGTTAATATGTGGTTGGTTCATTTGTAGTAAAGCAGACTTCGTTTCAGCATATATTTCTGACGTCTGTTTATCATAAGAGAGGCAACACCATATATGGTCTACATCCACCTGCTTATATCTACCTTTCTCATACTGCAGTCTACGCAACTTGTTCTCTCCCCCATGAAATGAGTATTTTCTAACAGATTGTAAAATGGACTATATTCATTTATACCCTGCCTTTCTTCTATCATGCAACTCAGCAGTACTTAGGGTTCAACAGAGGCCTTCTCTCTTGGCAGGATCCAGTCCCAGCCTGCTTATCTTCAGTGTCACTGAACAGCCTGGGCATTTCTTGATGGCTGGCTAAAAACTTTGTGTGGAGAAGGAGTGGTACCTCAAACATCCGCCATGCACCTGTGACATGGGCTTCCCACACAGAAGGTCCCCTTAATAAAATTCTCCCCCAAGTAGAAAGGTGGATTATAAATGAAGTCAATCCATCCATCAATCGTGTGCATTGGCCCCTTACTGAATTGGGCCCACACCACTTGGTCCTTTCTCCTCTGCCACACATAAAGTTTGGCCTGAGGTCATTAAAGTAAGTTCTTTTAATCTCAAGGTTTGTGCTCTAATTGCAGGAAAGACATTTGTGCTGGAATGAATCGTCCATGTGAAACCTTAGGCTTGTCTCATCTCTCTGGAATGTGTCAACCTCACCGGAGCTGCAATATCAATGAAGACTCTGGCTTACCTTTGGCATTCACAGTTGCCCACGAACTTGGACACAGGTATGGTTGAATGCAAATTTTAGCAGTCTTGGTGCACTTGCAGAGCACTTGCAACTAGAGATGGGCACGAACAGCAAACTAAAAAAAACCACGAACAGCCCAATCTGCTGTTCGCACACAAGCTGTTCATGAGGCCCCATTTTAAACAAACAGGTGGTCGTTGCAAGCCTCCTTGGTTGCTGTTTGTCAAGCCAGACAGTCTGGCACCTGCAATCAATTCCCATGGCAACTCAGGCAGGGATTGTCTGAACTCTGTCTGAACTCCTGCTGTTGCCCTGGAAACCCCAATCTATGCCCAATTTAGCTTGATAGGCAGGTTTCCTTCCAAGTGTGGACTGGAGCTCCAAATTTGTTACAAGAGGAAAAGACCAGGGGGAGGGGGCTCCCAGCTCTGGCTTTCAGGGAGAGACAGCTGCTATTAGAGAGACAGGGTGAGTGCATTGGAGCTTGAATTTTCTTTGTGTGTGGTGGGATAGGGATCTACCCCTTCAGGTTTCAGGGCTGCTGCCAGGCTCTGGGGCCGAGCTATTATTTATTATTGGTACATTTCCTACTGCCTGCTCAGGTAGGGTTTCTGGGAGTGGTGCAGTAGGGATCTTGATGGCTGGAGGAGAGCCTGCTGGCCCCCACGAACAATGAACATGTTCATGACAGGATCATGTTCGTCAGTGTTCATTGTTTGTGGATGGCAACGAACAACAAACACCATGTTTGTTTGTTTTTTCTGTTCGTGCCCATGTCTACTTGCAACTTGTTCCCATGGTCACATACTCCCCTCTCTATTCCCCCATCTTACCCTCACATGTGGAATATGATTGAAGGCTTCTGGGTTGGGAAGCCTTGAATCGAGTTCCAGTTTGCCATGATACTCAAATGCAGGGGCCTGGGCAAGACAGAATTTATTGTGTCCCTACAAACTTCAGTTTAATCTCAGAACCCTGGTTTGTGTGGAAGATACATCTGAAAGCAGCGTCAACTTCATTTACAATAACATTTGCTGTTGAGGAGGAGACAGGCCCAGATTTTGTTGCGATAGCAGAAGGGGACCTAAGAATGGTACATTAAGCCAACGCAAATCAGAAATGCATGTAGTCAAATATGTTTAAAGATTTCTGTTTTCATAAAGTTTAGAAGCCAGTTCACTTTTTACAGAGTAATTGGTTAGAATGCTGTCTGCTATGTTTTTTCCTCTTTTATTTCTGTAAGAAAAGAAACCTAGTTTTTCTTTTTAATAAGTGAAAATTAAAAATACAGAGTCAAGGAATAAATTTTTCAGCTGCAGATGGAAACCATAAGTATATATTTTTTTACTATTTTCCCTAATACAGCTATTTGGGAGAACTAAATACTGGGGTTTCGCTAAGATAAGTATGAGACAACTTCATGCAGTACACAACTCACACTCTGTACTTAGTTCCCAGTCTGTCTCAGCCTCTACATTTCAGTTCTCTTGGCAGCATCTTAAGTCTCCATCCCCATTACCAGTTTCTGGGGGGAGGGAGGAGGGGGAACCCAGGGTTTTATTTTAAAGTTCCAATTGTTCAACACAAATATACAATAGATTGTACAAATTGACTAAACTGTGTCATGGCATTTGGATGTTTAGTATTATACAGTTCTATAATAAAATATAATATATTCATATAGGATGTATGTCGTTCACAGTGTAGTTCTAAGAATACTCTCCTGTGAGTAAGCCAAATAAAGTAAATTTCAGTAGGATTCTGAATAGATCTCCTTAGGCTTACAGTGTAAATGCTTCTGCCATGGGTGGGGGGTTAGTAGTAATGCTATGAGGAAGGGCTTTGGATTGCTCACATATAGGAAGGTCCCATGAAATTAGGAGAACATCTGGAAGGTACCACCCAGCAGTGACTTTCCCTACGTTCTATTCCCCTCTAACCAATACAATTCTGCCATCATCATTCAATTTATTGTTACAAGGTCTATATTTCTAATTTGGAAATTATTTGCCTTTATTAGGTAACATTGTTCAGTCTATTAATGTTCATTTGATCAACAGTACTCCGGGCATGTGCTTTTTATAATTCAAAGGAAGATGCAAATAAGTATTAATTATTCTGATTAATTGTATCCACTCCCAGTCTGAGCTTGTATCTCTCCAAGCTTCAACTGTTGATGTTTATCTAAAACACTGAATACAGATATTCTTCTATTGAGATTTTCTGTATAGCCCCTCATAATATTTCTGCCTGAATTTGTTCCTCTTGAATTCAAAATATTCAGAAATTCTTCTGTTCTGTTTTTCTAATTCCCATTACTCTATGTATGTTTCTTAATGTGTACTCCTATATACTACCTGTGCTTCAGGTTATCTAATGTCAGTCGTAGAACTGATTATGTTCTATTTCAGCAATTCTTCAACTCTGTATTGGATCCTTGCTAACACTGTATCTTTGTAAAATCCTATGACATTGTTTATGGAAAGCTCCTTGACACTGTTTGGAAATGTCCTTGATATTGTATGGAAATGTTCTTGATACTGATTGTACTAATCTCACACTATGTAATCTGCTTTGAGTCTCAGTGAGAAAGGCAGACTATAAATGATATAATTAAATAAAAATAAATTAATTAATGTCGGTTTGAAGAGAAAGTATTGTCCTAAATTAAGTGTTATCATTAAGTATTGTCCTAAATAAAATTACACCCTTCTCAATCAGTTGAAGTCAATGGACTAAGAAAGGAGGAACTCTGTTTAAGATGGCACTGTGGAAATCTTAGTTCGTAACTTTTTCTTATAGTCATCACTTGAGAAATGCTGCTCTTATGAGCTTCCATCCAGGCCAATAAGATACCTTCTTTACATGAATAGATAACCAGAAGCAATCCGTGCAGATTTTCTATAGTACTCTCGGCTGTTTGTAGATAGGATTGTTCTTTATAAATCATACCTTGTGCCTGCTTATTTGTCTCCTAGTTTTGGTATCCAGCATGATGGAAAGGAAAATGACTGTGAGTCCGTGGGAAGACGCCCATACATCATGTCCCGGCAGCTGCAGTATGACCCCTCTCCGCTCACATGGTCACGATGCAGCAGGGAATACATCACACGGTTCCTTGAGTAAGTGAAGATGACAGTTCTACAACAAGGATAAAGGGCCGCTTTAGAAGAACATATTTTCCTTATTTCCTCTGAGGACCTCTCATCACTTTAGCAGGGCATAACTAATGATTATCGGGTAACTAAAGATTATCGAGCCAAACCGATAGTAGAAACTGGGGTACGTCCTGAGTTGTGTTATTTTACTAGCTAATTGCTGTGGGTTGTGAAACAAATGAAGAATGAAGTAAGCTCCCTTAAGGATCCTGGAACAGTTTTGTAGTTTGTTACAGCTCCATGTTTGAAATAGTTCTTTAGTGTAGTTTATAGCCTGCAGGAGGACTGGGTTGGTGTGGGGGGACAAAGCTGATGACATTTCTCAGGCCAGTCCTGACAATGGCCCCACTAGTGCTCTAGCTTCTGTCCCTTTTGCACGGACCCTGATTATTTCTTCTTCCTGAGCAACAAGTGTCAGGAAGAAGCGGAGATAGAAGCGGCCTCTTCTCTCCCAGGTCACGATTCTTAAAGAACCTCCAAAGCTCTTCATCTTCTATGCCACTGGGTTTTTGTGCTTAAAGATGTGTGTGACATGGAATTACCATAGGGGAGACAAGTTTACCATACTGCTTTTAGTATATGCATGGAATAAGATGTAGGGGGAGAAATAGCTTGCAACATCTCCACTGGCATAAGAATATAAGAACAGCCCCGCAAGAGTTTGCCTAGTCCAGCATCCAGTTTCCAGCAGGAGCCACACACAGCCACTGATGGACCTATCCTTTGCGAATTTCTCCTGTTTCCTTTTAAAGCTGTCTAAGCTGGTTGTCATTACCTCATCTGGCAGCAGCAAGTTCCCTAAATTAATTGTTGGTTGTATGCAGAACTACTTTCTCTCAACCATCTTGAGCCTTCTGCCAATCAATTTTTTGGGGTGACCCTGAGCTTTTGTATTAAGAGAGAGGAAGAAAAAAAACACCATTTCCTTCACAGTATGCATTATTTTATAGCCTTCTGCCATGCCTCCCATCTTCTCTTTTTTCAAGGCTCCAAATGTCTTTCCTCATAAAGCAGATTGTCCTTGGTCATTTTTTGTTTGCTTTTTTTTGTAGTTGGGGATCAAGATTTTGATTTGGATCAACAAGGGGATATTGAAAGGGATGGAAAATGCAATAGTTAGCCAGCTGCATGGATTTGTTTGCAGATAGTGAAGTAATATCTTATGAAAGTATTTTAGAGTATAATTTTCACCCACATTTTTATCAATATGTCCATATGTCCAAGGTCATTTCCGCATGTCCTTGAAAGGACAGCCCACTCATTGAAGGTGGTTTTCCACTTCACTCCAGATGGCTACATTTTCAAAATGGTTGTAGGCTGGCTGAGGCGTGGTGCTGGCTTTGAGGGAGAAGGATGCTTGGAAAGAGAGCTCCGTCCCTCCCCACCCTAATTCCTCATTACAAATCGTCATAACAGAGCTTTAAATTTTAAAAAAGGAAAACAATATGCGTAAACAAAACACAGAGAAGAAAAAAAACAAAGTCAAACATTTCTAAAAGGCTACAGGACTTCTCGATCTCACAGCAAGCAACGGAGAAAGAAAGCAAGACAACTAAAATGGCGGACGAAAACAGCGGGAGTAAGATTAACTTACCTAACTCAGCTGATCCAACACTCATCAAATAATTAGCCCATATGGAGCAAAACAAATAGATAAAATGTCAATCTTACTCCAGCTGTTTAAAGAACAACTAACAGAAATAAGAACAGCTTTAGATAAAGCAGCACAAAATGCTAACTGAGCGCTGATGTTAAGCACATCACTGAGGTCTGAATTAGCTGTGTGACAACAGGAGAACAAACAACTTCAAGAAAGAATTTTCATATGGAAATCTCAACAAAACAATCAAATCTTAAATTCAGAAACTTTGAGGAGCAAACAACTTTAAATGTGGATCTGCCCTCCTTTCTAGGGTCATGGCTGGTACAGAACTTGCAGCATGAAAAGGGAGCAGCTCCAGTGAACACCAAAGCTTTCCGTCTGGGAGCACAAAAAAATCCAAAAATTAAAAAACCTAGCTACGATTCCAGACTGGAAGACAAGGAGTAAAATTCTGGAAATAGCAAGAAATAAAGACTCAATCCCATATAAAGGATCATGAAACCTAATACTCACAGACCTGCCATCTACAGTTTTAGAAAAAAGAAGAAAATTTAGATCTACAACAGAAGCATTGAGAAAAGCTCAAATAAAATACTAATGGACTAACTATACAAAACTTCAAGTATAAATACAAGACACCATCTACCAAGCTACACATCAGGAATCTGGAAGGCTATTTTGCAGGACCTTGGCATTGAGAGTCTTCTATGATCTGCAACAGAACCTCACAGAAAAGAAAAATGTCTAATCTCCTATCACCTTACAAGGGAAGTAAGACTCAAGTGAGACACAACTAGCAAGCAAAGAACAAACAGAGATGTAAAAACCCAAGCTGAGAGCAAACCAAAATAATCTGTAAAAATGTTATGACTGTATAATATATAAATCTTGTACAAGAAGGGGTTGGGGGGGAGGGAGTGGAGCTCACAGTTAGGGCCCCACGTTATTTTTTACAGTTGTACAAGTTTGGTATAAGAAATACCAATAGTCTATAGGGTGTTACTCTAGGGCTATAGAGAACTGTTTTGCATGCAGACTTAATTCTTATCTAGTTTATAGTTTATTAATCAGTAAGTAAAAATACCTATTCATCAATCAACCTAGACATTAGTATCCAGAGAAGAAGAGGGGTTAGAGGGAGAGGGGAAGGGGAGGAGGGGTTATTCTTGCAAGGTTTATAAGGGTTCTACTAATGGTTACAAAATTATTTTTTTTCTATTATTATCTGTATTCGACCTACAAAAGATTTGACATTATAACAATACTCATTTAATAATAATTATACAAGAATCTAATTCTAAATACTATCTTTATCAATAACCTGATCATCAAAAAAGAAATACAATAATTTTATGTTCACATAAAGAATTCTCAACAGTAATGTTAAGTCTTAAGATATCATTCAAGAAAAAAAATAGTTTTTAGTAGTTCATAGATAATAACCTTTATTTGAAATCTAAAGATGAAATGTTCATTTGTAAGAAAACTTATTTGATATCATTGTATAATAACTATCTTTTTAGATTTGTTTATTAAACACAACTAAATGAATATTTGAAAATGAAAAAAATGGTTGCAGGCTGTTTGGCTTCTGTTTTTTCGGCGCCTTTTCTGGAACCGCAGGAAAGTACAGTTCCAGAAAAGGCGCCCAAAAAATAGAAACCAAAGAGCCGGCAACCGTTTTGAAAACGTAGACGTCTGAAACGAAGTGGGAAAGATGCTTGCATTCAATCAGTGGGCTGTCCCTTTAAGGACATGCAGAAATGGCTTTAAAATAAAGTGTTGAGTGGAGTTGATTGTAGGTTGTGCTACTGTTTTCTGTATTAACCATTAGACTCTGTAGTCCTCCTTTCTTCTTCAAAGGAAGCTCTTACTCTGCTTTGTCTCCCCAACTTCAGTGGTTCTTCTGGGGACTTCTGCCCAACATCATTATGTGTTTGTCCCCCTTCCAGGTTTTCCCTGGTTCCACTGCAACTTTTACCAAACCTGCCTAAAAGATAGTACCCAAATCAGGTTTGGGGAAAGTGTGGAGAGAAAGGTGTGAATTTCCTGGCAGGTTTTTTTTTTGTTATCATTTTTTTTTTAAAGAATGGATATCACCCTGTGCCAATCCTCCATCCAACGAGACCAAAACGAGAATCGCTCCCGTGTAGAAGCCCATATATAGCTACATGAAGAGCCAATTGTCTTGAAACTGCCCAAGTGACACTTTGCATTTCAAATCATCTGACCACATGAGCAGATGCAACTAATGACCAGCTCACCAGGGTAGTTATTATATACACAAAATAAACTACTATTTGGTAAGCTGCAAAGTCTTGTAAAAACGAAGAAGTTTATTGTGGCATGAACTTTCATGAAAGCCCATTTTGTCAACGCTGCAAAAACTTGACAAATGGTTGCCTGCTTTTGTCCATAGGTTAGGGGCCTTGAGGACACAAGTCTGATCCCTACAGCTGTCAATTTCACTAGATTTAGTTTCCTGTGGCTGTAATTTGGGAGACAATTCAAATAACGCTGCAGAGTTTTTCTCCCACAGATCGGATGTGCATGTGGCAATGTGATCATATGCACAATGTGGCCCATCACAAGCACTGATTAATTTCAGTGAACAGGATAAGAAAACCCCGTACTTTCCAGCAGGGCCTGAACTTGGGGCCAGAGGGATGCTGAGCAAGGACTCCTGCTGAGTCACGGCCACTTTGATCTTGTTTGCTAAGCTCAGCTAATCACTAGAAGATTCTGCTTCTTTCTTCACCTTACCCTGCCCTGCCTTCTGTCTTCACCTCACCTTGCCCACTAGCAAAGTCATACTTGTGGTTCGACATTGCAACACAATCAGTTTGACATGCACACATGCGTGCACGCACACACATTGAATCGGTGCAACAAAACATGTCTGCAGCGGCTAAAAAATCAGCCCCCAAAACAGTTCTTGACACATGCTGAACTAATTTCTTCAAATTTTGTAGGGAGAGAAATTCCAAAACTTCTCTGTGATTATATTTTAAAAGAATTTTCTGTATTTTTTTGGTAAATATGTGGCTGCTTGCATTTTCATCTGAGGACCTGGTAGATTACAAATGTGACAGACTCTTTTTTTTTATAGTAGCCAGTTTAGGCAGAGCTAAATGTTACAAGAAACATATGGCTACTTCAAAAAAAATGGCAGCCTGGTCTCATTGCCCTTCCACATAACACATGTGATTTACTGTTGTCCTGAAATCATTTTGCTATTCGTTTCCCTCTGCTGAATGTCACTCGCTTCCATTAGCAGACACCAGGAAATATAGAGACAATCAGTTTTAATATAAGTAAGAAGAGGCTTGGGAGTAACTCAGCTCAGGACTGCCATTTTCAGCAGCAGCCCTGTGTTCCTTATAACATTTATCTCCAACCTATTTTTTTCCTGAAAATTGCTAATCATCTTCTCCTGAAGCTAAGTATGCCCATATCTTCTGACTTCCCCTCCTATGTCTTGCATTTCACACCATTAATTGTCGTCATTCTCTGAATCATCTCATTAGCTGATGATCTTTCTGAAAATGAAGCGATCAAAACAGGAGACTGTGCTCAAGCTGCTGTCTGACCAGCACTGAGAAGAACAGTGTTTTCACCTCCTACATGTAGTTACGTATAGTATGCCTGTGAAAACAACCTGATATAACTAATCACTGACAGTCTGTCCGGCAGGGCATCCTCTGCACTACCCGTTTTCCTGTTGTCCTGTCCTCCCACTTATCGGCATGTGGTGTGGGGGAAGTGATTGGTAATTCTGACTGTCCCTGAAGTGGTGTGAGGCTGCTCCATTAGCGTCATTACAAGTGGCAAAGTGAACATTTTAAAAAAGAAAATGCTGCTGAATGTTTCAAACCCTGTTAAACTATTGTTCCTGTGCATCGCTCTCAGCCGAGGATGGGGCTTCTGCTTGGATGATGTTCCGAAGAAGAAAGATCTAAAGCCACCATTCATTGCTCCGGGTGTGATCTATGATGTGCACCACCAGTGCCAGTTGCAGTATGGATCCAATGCAACATTCTGTGATCAAGTAGATGTAAGTCCAGCATCCACTCTCTACCCTCCCCCGTCTTTTCTTTCATAACAGCAGGGCTTTTTTTCAGCAGGAACGCAGTGGAACGGAGTTCTGGAACCTCTTGAAAATGGTCACATGGCTGGTGGCCCCGCCCCCTGATCTCCAGACAGAGGGGAGCTTAGATGGCCCTCCACACCACTGAGCAGCGCGGAGGGCCATCTACACTCCCCTCTGTCTGGAGATCAGGAGGCGAGGCCACCAGCCATGTGATGATTTTCTCCGAGGGCAACCCACTGAGTTCCACCACCTCTTTTCCCAGAAAAAAGCCCCGCATAACAGTGAAATATAGCTTTTGCACCCTAATGTGAAGTTTTAACTGTGCTGAATTCATGCAGATCTGAAGAGGCCTAGGCTGTGTAAGTGAACTGGAAAGGAGGGAGCCAGGCAGATGATGTACCAACTCATCCATCTCTTTGTTTTTGGTCTGTTTTGTCTGCTGTAACTATGGGTGCATCTAAACAAGATATAAAGCAATCTCAGAGAGTCTTCATGGCAGTTTTAAAAAAATATGTACATCTGTCAGCAGCATCCCAGTGAATTAATTGACCAGACAAGTAAGGATGGTGAATAATTTCTTAAAACAAATATTTGTGCAAACTTATTTCTCTGTATCTAGGGGTAGTCCATAGATTTTGAGCAAAGCAGCCGCTTGCCTAGGCCCTCCTCAACAGAGAATCTATGTCTGGGACCCAGCTGTTGTCCTCTTGCAAGGAATGATCTTGTTCTGGGTTATCTACTGAATTACAGGGGAGGGGGTGAAACTCTGCTTTCTGTAGATTCCATAAAATATTTCACAACTATCAGAGTTGCTCCCTCCCCACACCAGCCGCAGGCAGCCATGTGCTCAGCCCAACGTGCTCCAGAGATTCTTTATGACAGCAAGGGCCAGCATCAGCATGCTCTGAGGTGGAGCAGCTGCTGCAGCTCAGAGTTTCTGGCAGGGCCCACTGCTGCAGAGCCCTCCAACCACACTCTGCCAGGGAAGGACGTGCAGGTGGCATTCAGTAGCGGCACTCCTGGCAGGGGCAGTGGTGGTGTTTCCATCTGCACACACCACCCAGCACATACAGGATGGACATGCAGTCAGTGGGGAAGCACACAAACAGACAGGGGAAGGAAGGACACCCAGAGAGGTGGGGGTATGGGTGGGCTAGAAGGATGGCACTAGCAAGGGTCCTCATGGTGGTCAGAGGAGGGGGTCCAGGCAGTTCTTCCAGAAATAGAGTTGCTTTTCTTCTATCTTTCCACATATTTTTTACTCTATCAAAGTGAAAACAGTTTCCCCCTCACCAGAAGTGTTTCCTCCCAAAGTATTAAAATGAATTTTTCTTCTTCTATCCCAAATGTTTTTCCCCTTCCAAATAATTTTAGTGAAGAGCTTTGCCTCTGTCTTCATCATGGCAGCTAGGCATCCAGAGACCCCCTTACACTATCCTCTGCTTCAATCTTGCCCTGAACATGCAGAGGAAGATGTCTACAGGTTTCCTTGATCACTGAAAGAGAGGATTTGTGGCTATATTGGTATGACAAACCCCCCACCCCTTCACTTTCCCATTGTGAGGCAGATTTTCCCACCAAAACTGTCAGCCCTTCAGCCGTGTTCTAACTGACCAATCAGAAAGGAGGGAGCAGCCTGTCACTCAAGCTTTCTGTTCCAAGCAAGAGTTAACTCTTTCCCTCCCAGCTCTCTGATAGAAAACCTGCTTTCAAGTGCAGTCCATCACAATTGGCTTCTCATGACCTTATTTCATAGGATGCAGAACTTCGGCTCAGGCACTGCCAATACTATCATTTATCTTACTTGCAGAGAATGACTGGATGGCTTTCTTTTAAAAGGCAGGGCACCCTTAGCCTCTGGGCAGTAGCACAACGGCTCAGAATAAGCCTGAGTAGAAAGTAGAGACAAACAAGTTGTGGGAATAGTGGAAAGGGGAGGGAAGGAAGGAAGGCAAGCAGAGCAGAGGGAAGAAGGATAGAGGATGGGGTAGGATGAGAGTGCTAGACTGGGAAGGGCAGAGGGCAAACAGGGAGCCAAAAGGCACAAACATCAAAGAGGGAGCACTCACATTGAATTAAAGGTACCAAATTACTAATAGAGAAATCTACCATGCATGTTAGCCTCGTCTCTCTATGGCTCATGCTATTGCGAGCTGTTCTTCATCACATTCTGCCAGCATATCAGGTAGCTGTCTTGAGGCCTTGCTTTAGCTGCCGTTGATAAAAAAAGGAACTATAAAACCTCACATCTTTTAAAAATACACAAGAGATGTCAACCAAAACCGTGAGCATGAGATCCCAAGAATATATTCTTGGATTTGTTACTGCAAGGAAGCTGAGAAAAGGAGAAATCTTAGATAATAGTTTGGGTGGGCCCCAAACTGGTCACAAGTGTTGAAATATTGCACCTTAGTGCATTTTTTGTAAAAGCTGAGGCAACTCAGCTGTATTTCATTTGATTCTTCTGAGTGTGGGCCAGATGATACTACTCATCTGGGCAATTCTTCCAACCAAATTGCATAGTGATCAGACAAATCGTCTTGACTTTATGACAGATGGAATGTTCAAGTTGTATGCAGTTGCATCATCTTGAGAAACAAACCTTGAAAATGACTCTGTGTGGTCCCCTCGCAATTCCAATGTGTCACAAGATTCTTTTGGGAAGAGCCGTCAATAAGTACAAATTACCTGCCAAAGATCACCAACAGGAATTTCCATACAGATCAATTGATTGTCATTTGCTGGCAGATTAAACTGAATGCTTGTTATTACTTTGGCAGCCTGGATTGCTGTCTATTCCTGTTCTGAATAAAGTATACCATAGCCTAAAGCAAGAGAAGGCTGCACCATGTACATTTCAGATGCTCATCTCTAAGACTTTCTTTTCCAGGAGAAGAGGTGCTAGTGACAGTGAGGGGGCATGTGAACAAGCAGAGCAACTGAGCTTCTGAGATTTAAGTGATGCATAAAGTGCATAAACAGAAGAAGGAGGAAATGAGAGTGGGGGTAGTAGCTGCAGCTGGCAGCATATGGGCCAACTAGCCAAGAGGGAGGAGCGAGATGATATGCCAGAATTCTGTTTGTTGGCATGCTGTGGACACATGCATCTTTTAAGAAGCATAAATCCCTCTGAACCCATTTTGAGCTCTCTGTTTTATTTCTTTGCACTATTTTTGTTAATAGGGACTACAATATCACAGGCTGTGGCAGTCTTTAGACAGCATGTATAAAAAGATTGCCTGCTCAAAACACTGAAGTCTTTTTAATTGGAAGGATGAAAAGAACCATTTTCTAATTATCTGCCTTTGCTGTTATACCCCATGTCACTTTTCACTGGTGTTAGAATTTTGACAGGATGTCTTTGTCTCCCTTCTGATATGGCGGCTCACACTTGCTAGACTTGTAAAGCTTTTGATGACCAATGACCCGTAAACCTTATTTTTTCCTATTGAGTAGGCAACCAGGTCATTTCATCCAGACAGGATCAGCCCCAAATTGGCTCTGTCTTGGAACTAGGTTTGAAGAATGTGTTCCACAAACTTACCACAAACATCGAAAACGGGGCTTTTTGGATGGTTGAATGATGGTGAAATCAAAGCTGGAGTAAAAAATTCACCTGGCTTCTCACAGGTTTATTTAATAGGAAGAGCACAGGGATTACAATCCCAAGAACGTAAGAATATAGGACTAGGCCTGCTGGATCAGACTAGTAGTCCATCTAGTCCAGCATCCCATCTCATGTTACTCTGAAAGGCCAACAGCAAGGCATAGAGGCTGAGGCCTTCCCCTGATGTTGCCTCCTGGCACTGTTATCCAGAGGTTTATTGCTGCTGAACATGGAGGTTCCCTTTAGTCACCATGGCCAGTAGCCACTGATAGACCTATCCAACATGAATCTACCCAATCCACATTTAAAGCTGTCTCTGCCTGTGGCCACCAGTATATCCCCTGGCAGTGAATTCCACATCTTAAGCACTTGCCGTGCAAAGTAGTTTTTCCTCTTGTCTCTTCTAAATCTACTGCCTGTCAGCTTCATTAGATAATCTTGAGTAGTATTTTGGGAGAGGGAGAAATAGTTCTCTCCAGGGCTTTTTTTCAGGGGGAACGCGGGGGAACGGAGTTCCAGAACCTCTTGAAAATGGTCACATGGCTGCTGGCCCCACCCCCTGATCTCCAGACAGAGGGGAGCTTAGATTGCTCTCCGCGCCGCCAAGCGGGGCCAGCAGCCATGTGACCATTTTCTCCGAGGGCAACCCACTGAGTTCCACCACCTCTTTTCCAAGAAAAAAAGCCCTGGTTCTCTCTGACTACACTCATTACTCCATGCATCATTTTTTAAACCTCTATCATCCTCCTACTCCCCCAGTCATTTATTTCCTAAACTGAAAAGTCCCAGACTCTTCTTCAGCCTTTCCTCATAGGAAAGGTGCTCCAACCCCTTATCGTTTTGGTTGCCAACTTCTGTACTTTTTGCAGCTCTGCGATGTCTTTTTTGAGATTAGCAGAACTGCACATTGTATTCCAAATGAGGCCACCACTACAGATCTATACAGGGCTTTATAATATTGGCTGTATTATCTTTAATCCCTTTCCTAATAATCCCCAGCATAAAGTTTGCCTTTTTCACTGCTGCCACACACTGGGTTTAGTTGAGCTGTTCACTCCTACAGTCTCTTTCCCTTTCCATCTCTGCAAGTTCAGATTCCATTAGCATATGCTTGAAGTTCCAGGCACCAGTCTAAAGACAAGATCTCAGAGCCAGCTTCTTCTCAGAAAGTGAATTTAGTTAACCCAAAAGCAATAAGCTGTGTCCAAAAAGTAAGTTGAGGAAAGAGAGGCCTGGATGGAAGTCCCACACTGAGCGCATTGGTAAGTCCTAAATTAGAGTACCGTGGATCTTGCTTTTTTCATAACTCCTGCCTGCAGCTTGTTCAGCTGAGGCATTTTCAGCAATATAACAGTTTGTTGGAGCAAACACAATGGCTTCCAAAATCCTTCCCTCACCCCCTCTCAAAATACCCAGCCCTCGTGCTCCACAACCCACCCTGCTTACAGTGAACAAAGTAACTACATATACTCCTCCCAGCTTGCAAATTAAGTACTTGCTTTGCTCCAGCCAACAGTTTACATCCCCTAAGCTCTACAATTGTGATGTTTCTTACGTTCTGCACATGTTAACAGACGACTCAATGATGAGGCTTTCCTTACAATGTTCACTATGGGCAATTCATTTGTGTAACAGTTAAGTTCTTGCCTTGACTCCAGAATATGTCTCCTGCCCAGCTTCCTCCTTCTCTGGCTCCATCCTCCTATTTCCACCTACTGTTAGGTTTCCCTCCAAACAAAGTGTACCCATGCTTCTTACAGAGACATCACCATATTGTTGTATGCTATAGCTAAGCGAATTGATGAGTTGTGAAAACCTCAAGATGATTTTTTTCATTGCTTCTTGTTCCCAAAAATCTCACCCACTTAGTGCCTGAAATAGAAGACACCTCAAGCTGAGAGATATCATTTTACTAATGTCTTGTTTTTCTCCTATACCATTTTATTTATGTTTGTTTACATATTGGTTATTACAGAATATTTGCCAGACTCTGTGGTGCTCTGTGAGAGGTTCCTGCAGGTCGAAACTGGATGCTGCAGCAGATGGAACAAGATGTGGAGAAAAGAAGGTGATTGCAGGACTCTGTTATTGGAAAAATTGTGCTGAAAGGAGGACTCGCTGTCTGAGTTATTGTATCAATGCTATATAAGAGCTCAGATCAAAAAAATGTGAAGCTGTGGATTGTGCAAATTATAGTATTATTTCACAGTGGTATTAAATCCAGGACTCCATCAATATCTTATTTTCATGAAATTATTAAAATACAATGCATTTTTTTACAATGGCATAGGCAAGATTTTTTTGTTTTGGTTGTTGTGGATTTTCTGGGCTGTATCGCCGTGGTCTTGGCATAGTAGTTCCTGATGTTTCGCCAGCAGCTGTGACTGGCATCTTCAGAGGTGTAGCACCGAAAGACAGAGATCTCTGTGACAAAGATTAGCACATCAAGTACCAATCCATATGCAAAAGAACCTCCTCAGGATACAGTGAAGCCTCCCGCCATTAGCATTCCACACCCTGGGAAACTCTTACAGGATGACTCAGCTCAACCCCACCCCTCCTGAGTAGATACAAATGACCTACATCTTTTCCACACTGTGACACTGAGAGATCTCTTTTTGGTGCTACACCTCTGAAGATGCCAGCCACAGCTGCTGGCGAAACGTCAGGAACTGCAATGCCAAGACCACGGCAATACAGCCCGGAAAACCCACAACAACCATGTGGAGAAGATGTTAGAAGGTAATTTATATCTACTCAGGAAGGTGGGTTTGGGTTGCGTCATCCTGTAAAAGTTTCCCAGGGTGTGGAATGCTAATGCTTCACTGTATCCTGAGGAGGTTCTTTTGCATATGAATTGGTGCTTGATATGCTAATCTTATCTGCAGGGCTATTATAAGATGTAGAGTATTTTGTTAGCCTGGTGTTTTTCAGGACTGGAAACCATGCTCTATTCATTCTTAAAGTCTCTTCTTTCCTGTTGAAGTTGTGCTTATGCTTATGGATTTCAATGGTTTCCCTGTGCAATCTGACAAAGTAGTTGGAAGTGTTGTCCAGTATTTTAGTGTCCTGGAATAAGATACTGTGCCCTGTTTGAGTTAGGCTATGTTCAGCCACTGCTGATTTTTCAGGTTGGCCAAGTCTGCAGTGTCTTTCATGTTCTTTTATTCTTTTCTGGATGCTGCGCTGTGTGGTCCTGATGTAAACTTGTCCACAGCTGCAGGGTATGCGGTATACTCCTGCAGAGGTGAGGGGGTCTCTACTGTCTTTTGCTGATCGTAGCATCTGTTGTATTTTTCTGGTGGGTCTGAATACTGTTTGTAGGTTGTGCTTTTTCATAAGCTTTCCCATCTGATCAGTGATTCCTTTGATATATGGCAAAAACACTTTTCCTGTGGGCAACTGTTTTTCCTTAGTTGTTTGATTTATCCTTGGTTTAATCGCTCTTCTGATTTCATTTCTGGAGTAGCCATTTGCTTGAAGTGCATGATTTAGATGATTAATTTTCTCGTTGAGAAAGTGCAGTTCACATACCCATCTTGCACGGTCTACTAATGTTTTTATTATGCCTCTTTATTATGCCACTTTATTATGCCACTTTCTGTCGAGAGTGGTGATTGGAGTTTTTGTGTAAGTACCGATCCATGTGAGTTGGTTTCCTGTAGACCTTGAGACCTAACTGAAAGTTTGTTTTGCGGATGATCAAGGTATCTAGAAATGGGAGTTTACCCTCGATTTCTTTCCCCATGGTGAATTGTATGTTCAGGTGGATATTGTTGAGGTGGTTTAAAAACTCCATCAATTCTTCCTCACCATGGCTCCAAATGGCTTCCTCACCATGAGTTGGTGGGACACTGGAAAAAACTCTACTTCTCAAAAACCAGTGAATAAAAAGTTGGGTGCGTATCTCCTTAAGATGGGTGCCGGTGTCTAACAACTGACTTGTTACTTCCAAGGACTAACAGTTTCAAGGTTCAAAACAGGCTTTAGATGCTTAGGGACAGAAATGCAAGTCAAGGGGTCTTTAACTGGGGTCATATAGCTACGCTGGGGTGATTTACAAATCTTGACAGGGTGGGGCATCCAGAACTTTTGAGGGCTAATGAGAACCATTTGGGATCTAAAGAATTTAGGCAGTCCCTGCTTCAGATTAGTAATGGTCTCTGACAGCAAAAGTAGGAGAATTACTCACCTCACCCTGAAGATACAATCCCAGATTCTAGGTTTCTTCCACAGACACTTTAAAAAGTAACACACAGCAAACAGGAGTCCTACCTAACATTAAGAAGCTGGCTGATAGCCATTAGACCCAAGAGTCTCAAGAAGAAGAAGTTTATTATATGGTCAGCAGACATTTCTATAATAAAATTGTTAAAACAAAATACAGCAGTTGTAAATATTTGATTAACGTGAATGCTAGAATGATCTGGCTACAACTGTCATCCCATTGGTTGTCAAGGTTGATTTGGCTGATCCAGCTGACTAAGCAGGTGTCTCCTTCCACCTTCAATGCTTCATATGCAACCTTCCCAAAGTCATGAGCTTGGTAGAAGAGGACGACTATCCCAGATAGGAGGAATGTACCTATATAAATACATTTGGCTTATCTCGAGTGCTGCTCCTTAACCTAACATTTTTACTTCTCGATTGTGGGGGGATTCAATGATAATGTTGGTGGGTGGTAGTGGATTTTTAAAAAGCAGCACCATATGGTAGCCATGATTGATGATACACACTGTCAACCTGGCAGCGCATGAGCACGGCCATGCCCTATTGTCACTATACTGGATGAAAAAGGCTCCAGAATTGTTTTCTAGTCAAAGTAAACTTTCAAGCTTAGCAACTTGCAGAATATTGTCTTATCCATCCAGGGGTACATTCTTGCCACTCCTCAAAATCTTCCCCAGTTTGCTTGCCTGGCACTCTAACTTGCCTGGAGTTCCCCAGCTCTCTCTTCCCCAGAAAAACTGAGTTGGCTTAAAGCCTAGTTAATTTATGGCTGAGCAACATGACTGTAATTTCTCATTTCCATGACTGGTCGGCCTTCCAGCCTTTCACACAGTCCCTCTGGGCTCCAGCATCATGCACATTCAAAATGTAATAGGTAAAATAAGTACAAATGGGAGTCCTGTCTGTTTTAAACACAAGTTACTCTGAGTCTTGTGGGGAGTGGTTGGTAAAATCTGGGGTGACTGATTTAATACCTGCAAGATTGCTGCTGATGCTGAAATGCAAAGCTTTCACATTTGCTTTGACTGATGGCTCCCACTGTTGTCTGCTGTACAGCAAGACTCTGTGTACACACACACACCCCACACACACACACTTATCTGCTGCCATAATCAGCAGCCAATGGCCAGTGTAGCAGGTCTCTGATTCCCTCCTATCTCCCCAGAAATATTTAGTGTTGCCAGTAGAAAACCAGTGAGAAGGTGAATGTGTCTGGCCTGCTGCCCTCACTGAGCCTCCGAGCAAGATGATACCTGGCTATTTATTGCTTTGAAAACATAGCTAACTATTATAAACTAAAACAAGAACATGGTGTAATTTGTTATCATTTTAATAATTAAATGCATTACATGAACTTTGAGGCCCATCTTGAAGGTCAAGCGAGATGCAACAGAACAGCCTTGTGTGTTTGTTCGTGTCTGTCCCATTTTTGTGAAGCTGGAGAGGGGGGTTCTAGCTTCTGGCTTTTTCTCCTGGTACATCTCTGATTCCAGAAGTAACCGAAGCTGGTTAGAAAAATAGTTTGAGCAACAGTGAACACCAAGATTTGGGGGGGGGGGAGAGAGTAGAATTTCGTTCCCCTCACCCAGACTGTGAAAAAAAATCCCATGAGAATGGATCAGACATCTGAATAAATGCCAGTGGATCACAAAGGTACAAACCAGGAAAGGTGATCTCTCCGATTCCAGTCAAGCCTAGGATTGCCAGCTCCCAGCTGGGAAATTCCTGGAGATTTGTGGGGTGGAGCCTGGACAGAGCGGGATTTGGGGAGGGAAGGGACTTCAGCTAGCTATAATGCCATAGAGTCCTCCTTCCAAGGCAGCCATTTTCTTCAGGGGAACTGATCTCTGTCACCTGGAGATGAGCTGTAATTCCAGGAGATCTCCAGCCACTACCTGGAGGCTGGCAACCCTAGTCAAGCCACTACAGGGAGTCTTGTATTTCAGTGCCAATGTGTGTGAATGTGCATTTCCTGACCCATTGCACTTGATGCTTTATTGTTCAGTGGTGCTTCTCAGGTGAGTGCATAACCGTGGGCAAGAGCCCTGAAGCAGTTAACGGCGCATGGGGTTCGTGGTCATCGTGGTCACACTGCACACGGACATGTGGGGCTGGCATCCAGGCTGCTGAGAGACAATGCAATAACCCAGAGTAAGTTTCAGGCACAACCGTTGTCTTAACCTCTTGCCAGTTTGAGGACCCTGTACAATCTTCTTTGTACCTGAGGGAAATCTGCAAATGAACTTGAACTGAGTGCAGCCAACCCGGCCTAGTTCCAGAAGGCACATTTCCCATGTTTACCCACAGGCATTAAAATTGTCAGAGGAATCTTCACAAGGGTCGCCAACTCAAGCCTGGGAAATTCCTGGAGATTTGGGGCCAGTGCCTGTGGAAGGGGGGACTTTGAGGAGGGATTTCACCAGGAATCTATGCCATAAAGTCCACCCTTTGAAGTGGTCGTTTTCTCCAGGGGAACTGACCTCTGTAGTCTGGAGATCAGTGGTAATTCCAGAAGAACTCCAGGCTGCTTTTTGTGGTGATGGTAAAAGAGCTGATTTGATCTTGGCTTTCTTGTGGTGATATTATTATGGGATATAACTTTAACAACATATAAATAAATAAATGCCCATCAGTGCTGTCCTCTCTTTCCCGCTTAGCACTTTGGGGCTTCCTGTTTCTTTGCTTATTTAATTGGAAAATTAATGTGCTGCCTCTACTAGTAGCCACAGCAGCCTGCATAGGCTCCGCCGCCTCCTGCCGCCCAATCCTTTGAGACCCTTTCCCCAGTTTTCCTATTTTGACTTTAGGAAAAGGTAATGTCTCAGATCGTGAGAGGGGCACTATATGTGCAGGAAAAGCTTGGGGGCTGACTGCACAAACACGAGCTGTTCTCATCACTGTGCAAGGGGGACCCTTTCAGGAAGTTTAAAGTTCTATTTGTTGAATGTTCGGGAGGTGGAACTCTTTTTGAGGACTGGATCCCCTGGCCCTGTAAGGACCACCCATTTTTGCCCAATATGTTTTGGGCCAAAACTTAAGCGCCAGCCCCAGAAAAGGGTTTTCAAGGTAAGTGAGAAGCTGAGGTGGTTTGCCATTGCCTTCCTCTACAGAGCAACTCCTGTCTTCCCTGGTGGACTCTTACATTCAGGGCTTTTTTTCAGGGGGAATGCGGGGGAACGGAGTTCCGGAACCTCTTGAAAATGGTCACATGGCTGGTGGCCCCGCCCCCTGATCTCCAGACAGAGGGGAGTTGAGATTGCCCTCTGCGCGGAGGGCAATCTAAACTCCCCTCTGTCTGGAGATCAGGGGGCGGGGCCACCAGCCATGTGACCATTTTGTCCGCGGGCAACCCACTGAGTTCCACCACCTCTTTTCCCAGAAAAAAAGCCCTGCTTACATCCAAGTTCTAACCAGGGCCAACCCTGCTTAGCTTCTGAGATTTGATAAGATCAGGCTATACCATGGTGCCTCCCCTCTCCAAAACAAAAAAGATAGAGGAAATTCAGGGTCAGTTCTCATATTTAGATTTTTTTTCATTAGAACAGACACTGAAAGGGCTACATATCCGATCAAAACAGCATCCTAGGAAAAAGGTTTAACTTTTCCTCTCTGCCATTTTCCCAGTCCACCTACTCGAACTGCTGTCGCTTTAATCCTGTGCTCCCAGATTTACTTAACTACATTGTTTCCAGACTTTACTGTTCATCCTGCACCATTAACAGTAATCCATTAGGCAGAAATTTAGGTGCTGGAATTTTTCCTGGTATGAGATAAACAGGGGTGGGATGGAGAAAAAAATCACATGCTGTATTTTTGGATGTCAGACTAATGTTCAAGAGACAGAAGCAGAGCCAATGAAAAGGCTGGCCATCACTCATTACTATTGATGGCAGCTAAATAGAGCCCCCATGTAAAAAGGCAGTCTACCTCTTAATGCTAGATGCCAAGGACAAACGCTGTAGTTGCTTCATGCCCTTTTTGTGATTGCCTGATTGATTTCTACTGGAAACAATGTCAGGCAGAGTAGAGGGTCTTGTCCAGGAATTCGGTTCTTACATGCTTATGGTCTTGGTTTCAAAACTACTTATTTCTATTTTAGACCGCAGTTTGGAGGGAAATATTGCACAGGAGAGAGGAAACGCTATCACATCTGTAACATAAAACCCTGCCCTAGGGCCACGCCAAACTTCCGTCAGATGCAATGCAGCGAGTTTGATACAGTTGCCTACAAAAACGAATTCTATCAGTGGATTCCCATTTATAACACAGGTACAAAAATTCACCTGTTACTGAAGGGTAATCTACTTCACAGGGTTGTTGTAAGGATAAAATGGGGAAGGGAAGAGCCATGTACACTGCCCTGCACTCTTTGGAGGTAGGGTGAGATAAAAATGTAAGTGATAATGGATAAGAAAATTGTGGGTGAGAGGGGTCATGAATGATCAGACAGAAAAGGTTCCATGATGGTAGGCAAGTTTTGAAAAATACTATGTTATTTTATCAATTAAACTTAAAAAAAATATCCTGCAGAAGTTACTCTGATACTGAGTTTGCTGTCTATTCCAGAGAAAGACTATTACACTAATGCAATGTTAAATGTTAGAATGGTCTAAAGTGAGGGCACAAATGCCATCGATTGCTAAAGCTCAAAAGATCTCAGCCCAGTCAATGCATGGATGGGAAACTGCCTGAGCATAACCTAGCCAATCTGAGCTTCCTGAAAGAAAGAAGAGCAGGAGACAACTATGAGAAATAAAGCACTGGCTATTTATTTATTTACATTATTTGTAGTCCACCTTTCTCACTGCAACTCAAGGCAGATTACATAGAGTAAGTCAATGCAATCGGTTTATTGGATCATCCAATAAATGGTGCACTAGGGTTTGGATTGTAGAAATCTGGAACCAACTAGCTATCTAGTTGACTCTTTAAACTAGCTATCTAGGTGACTCTTTAAACAATGCAAAAATTTCACAGTAGGATTCTACTTACAGCAACAGGCAGTATTTACGACACACAGCAGGATAGACCGCAGTTCCTAAAGCTTCACCCAAGTATCTTTCGGAACCATTTTGTTACAGTACAGCCATCCTACCTGCGTAGAAAAGTGCTCTTGAATAATTCAGTTTTGCGTAGTTTGCAGAAAGCCAGGAGAGTGGGGGGAACCTTTCCGACCTTACCAGGCAGGCCATTCCATAAGGCAGGAGAAAGCACATGCATGAGCAGTTGCTGATTTTGCCCATTTGCAGGCTGGCCCTTGCAGAAGCTATGCTCAGATGTGCAAAGCTATTGTGGTGGAGCATTGAGGCTGACCTAAAACACACACATGCACAGCGGAAGAACCAGCTTATAATGTACTCTCACAAATTTTTTTCAAGTAGGAAAAACAAACAGCATCTTTATCTCGCTTTTGCAATATTTTTTCACCCTATTTATGTATCATAAACTGCCTCTGTGTTTTATTTGATGATAACACCACTGAGACTAAAGGGAACCTGGGAACTTATGTAGGTGGTAGGGAAAGTTAGTGAACATGACAAGTACTTGTGGCAGTTCACACGGAGTTTTATCTGTCCTCTGAAATAGCTCAGGTAAGACTATTTGTCCCAAGCATACAGCCAGCCTTCTGGGTTCAATTGCAGGGTGGTGGCAGCTGATGTGTAAATTGCATTTCTTGCTCTCAGATCAACAACACAGAATTGTATTATTGGGCCTTGGGGGCTTTCCACGAATTATAGCCCTGGTACTTGTTTAGTTTTATAGATGTTTTGCAGTATGATACTATGCAGTTTGCAGTCTTACACTATGCTATCTATAAACTGTTTCACTGAAAATGCACGTTGACTGTCTGGGTTTCCCTCTAGGTAATCCTTGTGAACTACATTGCCGCCCTCCAAACTACCACTTCTCAGAGAAAATGCTGGATGCTGTTATCGATGGTACACCTTGCTTTGAAGGAAACAACAGCAGAGACATCTGTGTTAATGGCATGTGTAAGGTATTGGGTATGTTTCCTTCTTGCAACACTTCATGGGACTACAGATTTATAGGTCTCAAAAAGTCCATCGGGGTTCTTGAGGTGGTGGATATAGTGGTTACAGCATTTTACTCTTCCTGGGGGAGGCCTGGGTTTAAGTCTCCACTAAGAGCCTTGCTACAAGTGACATTTTACACGTGAAGGATAAAGGATCATTTTCCCAAGTCTTTCTGGGAACTGAAGTTCCTCTCCCCCACCCCTTTTCCTTTTGTTCCTTCCCCTCGCTGCCTGAAGAGACAGAGAAGCAACTTTTGCAAATCGTTCCTCCAGTCACAAGCCTGCTCTCAATGATCTTTGGGGCAGGCAGCTGCAACTTTCTCAGCTTTCTCCGGAGCATTCCCCCCCCCCCGCCCAGCAAGACAATTTGCAAAAGCTGATGTTGCCGTAGGCTCTCTCTGTCTCTTCAGGCAGCGAGGGGAAGGAACAGAAGGAAAAGGGGTGGGGGAGAGGAACTTCAGTTCCCAGAAAGACTTGCGAAAATGATCCTTTATCCTTCACGTGTAAAATGTCACTTGTAGCAAGGCTCTCAGGCACATTTATGTTTATACACCACTTTTCTCCTTGTAAGGGACCCAGAACTGCTTACATTGTTCTCTTTGCCTTCATTTTATCCTCACAACAACCACCCTGTGAGGTAGGTCAGGCTGAGAAACTGAGTGACTGGCCCAAGATCAGCCAGCAAGCTTCTGAGGCACAGGAGACAAAGCTAGGAAAGATCTCTCTCTGCCTGTAACCCTGCAGACCTACTGCCTCGGTGCACTAAAAGCGTTTCTCAGTATATGTTAACTTCACATTTTTGGAACATTTCTTTGAGAAGCAATAATGTAGGGTTAATTCTGTTCCTCTTTACCCAGTTTCTTCCTGAAATCCAACAATCCTTTTCTTTCCCTCTTTTTAGGAATTTGTATTCAGTTTCTAATCTGTTCCTTTTTGATTAAAGAGAGCTTTGAAGAGAGGTGGGGCAGGAAGGAGCTTCTGCAGAATTTCACTCTGTAGATGCTCAGAGGCAGGCAGTGTCTCCCCAAACCTTTCTGTCTTCCTGCTAGAGCACCACCCTGTGTAGTATAATATAAAACAACTGCAAGGACTGAAGTTACAAAAAGACACTGTAGTACGCAACTGGTACTTCGAATGTCCCTTTAGCCAATAATAAGAGACATACATGGAGTCCTGTAGGTGAAGCAATCTATAATCATTTATTAAACAATGGAGGAAAGATGGTTACACAAAGAGCACAAGGTACCCCCGTGCCCAATGCTCATCAAAGCTACAATAGCAGTACAAAGCAATTAATACCTTTTGGTTAATTATAATATTTGTTATTCCATTGGCTCAGAAAATACAGTGGCCCCCATTGGCTCAAGAGGGTGTCATGATAAAAGTGTCTAAGGGTATTCTGATTGGAAGAAACAACTTAGGTCAACAGCATAGTTACAGCATTACCCGATTACAATTTCTTATCTGTCCTTGGTGTTATCTCTGGAAGGAACATCTTCCTTCTGTTCTCACCCTTCTCTTTCGTGGGCTTCTCATTCATGCCCATTCCTTTGGTCTAAGTAATATTTAATAATGGCGCCCCGATGCCATTTTCTGGCAACCTTGGAAGCTTCAAGCGAGGAATATTTCTCTGGGTTCTGTGGGAGGAGAGCTGCTCTCTTCCCCTGGAATGCGCTTGTAATTACTTTAAGTCCCCTTCTCCTTTTTGTGGTTTTCTCTCTCAGCCTTGAGAGATGTTTCTAATCTTAGCTAGCTTTCACTGCAACATTTTGCATGGACAGTTTCACAAAGGGGATTTCTGTATCAAGTAAGGAACAGGTGTCAAAAATCAAACAGGTGCTCATTAAACTTATTAAGCGCAATCTACCTGATAGCAAGCTTCACAGTACTTTGATCTTACATTTCACAGCGATTTACATGTGTAACATACATTCTGCTTTGGTCTTTTCTTTCAAGATTCATTTTCTTGCAAGTTGCGTTGCAATTACTACATTAGCTCCTGAGAATAGTAAAAGTGCATAACAGTGATAGAAGGCACATAAGGTTACATAAAATCTCTTTCATTAAATCCATTTCCAACAACACCTTGATTTATCTTCGAAGAAAAATGAAAGAGAAATCCTATTCATAAAAGAGGGGGGAAAGAGAATAAGAGGAATAGATGAGTATATTAAAAAGAAGAATTTTGGAAAAAGAAATTCCCCACCCCATAATAACCATACAAAAATGTTACATGTTCCTTCCCCTTGTTCCTACCCTGGAAATCTACCAGTTTCTAGATGTGAGGGTAGTTGGTCCTCAGGGATGCGAGATACAAAATATTTCTGTTTGGGAGTTAAAGGATTTGTTTTTATGGATTTCTCGATTTGTTTCCAGGACAATGGCTTGGATAATAGCCCCTAGCAGTGGGCTTTTTTATTATTTGTCCCTGCTGAACCTTTAAGACCTTTGAAAAGTCACTCATCTATAGAAATGGTGGCTAGTTAAGTCATACACAGCAAATGTTTTAATTGGGTTTGAGGGTTGTTGTTTTTCTCAGTGAGGGTGAACTGACATCTCTGTTGATAGATCACAGCAGGGTAATGAAATGCTGTTCCATTTTGTATGATGTTAAGGCATAACATCCTGGAAACAGTTCAACAGAATAAAAGCTCATTTATCCTAATAGGTCCATGGGAGCGCTTTGTTCCAAATCCCTTGAAATAAATTGGCATTCAAGTTATTGCAGATAAATGCTGAAGAGCTGACCAATGGAAGTACTTTATTGAATATTTATACATATTGATATAAAATGAGTAAATACAGTGCACATCGTGAGATGAAATGGTTTCAAGCAACTCTTAGTTACATTCCAATATGTAATAGTTCAGAACACACACAAAAATTCAACAAAGCAAATCCATATGTACAAGCAGTTTCCAACATCCATAACTGACGTGATCGTACATCTGGATGCTGAACCCCATCCCACCATGTCTGCATTATGAGGTTCACTGGGGTTCCATTCAACTCGCCAGATGTGTCCTTTGATCTAGTTCTGTTCTGAAGCATCCCCATCTGGGCCACCAGCTATAAGATTGCAACTAATTATTCACCACGATTTGGGCTGGAGGAGGACCCATATTTTGTCCATCATGCATGAATTCCCAGTACCATAAGCATAAAATCACAGGTAGCACCCCCCATAGTCCCATTGTACCTGTGACTTGTTAAAACTGGTGTACCTGTGGATAGTGTTAGCCAAACTGCCCTAAAGATGGGGAATTAATAGACAATAGGCTTATATTAAGGGATCAAGACCTGTGTATACCAGGGTCAGAGTTCCTGGAACACGCCCAGTAAGATCGGAGACTAATACTTCAATGAATCAAGGAGTTAACTTAATAACTTTGAGTATACAGAACACAAGAAACACAGACACATTCATTACAAGACTAGGAAATAAAAGGTGGGGAAAATAGAGACGGTTGCATTAGCAGGAAGATTGTGGTTTGGGTGATACTCACTTGCTCATTGAGAAGCAGAGATTTGGCAGCGGGGGCGGAGGAGAATCGCCTAGTGTAATGCCCGCACTACACAAGGGGGGGTGGGGACGAGACCTCTCTGAGTGACCCAGGAGGGTCTTCTTAAATACCCCATTCCTATCTGGAGGCAGGACCCAGAGCGGTTCACTGATGGCCCTGGCACTTATAAGGGTCTCAGCAGCAACGGCTGGCGTCTTGGCAGCAGGCACACAGATCTGGGTGGAAAAGGGTAGCTACGCCAGAGTGGTAACCTCAATACCAAGCCTTGCACAGCTCACATACATGCCTATGTCCAGCTGCTACAGGCAACAATAGAAACGGGGGTGGGGGGGAGAGACAATTTCACTTTAAGGACTATATCACATTGCAGCACAATCAGACTCCATGGTAAAATTGCCCCCACACTCACCAATAACAGATCTTCATACTTGTCAGTCATCATGGAACAAACCAGTCCCTATATAATAATGTTGACACTCCCTCAAAAATGCCACCATGCCCTATCATTCGCACAAAATAGAACATGGAAGACATAAACACAAAAGAGCTCCTTTGATTTGGTGAATCACTGTGGGGAAGCTAATAACAACCGTATGTGTCACGTGGTCCACCAGATCTCTGCAGAAGGGGATTCAAAGTCCATTAGGTGGTACAGACTGCAAATATAATCAGTTTGACATAGAGAGAAGGAAAGACAAGAAGTGCAAGCATCTGAGCTAGTGAGGGTTGCCAGCTGCCCAGCGGGGGGGGAAATCTCCTGTTCATTTAATAGAGGCTTAGCAGAGATTTTATTTACCAGGGCATGTTATTTACCTCCATGCCATGAAAAACTTCAGCTGTCCATTTCCACACATTTGGCAACCCCTAGAGCTAGTGAGCTCCAGAGCTGAGATGGGAGAGAAGTCCGCAGGAAAGACCTCTAAGTTAACCATGCTAACCCTATGACCTATCCCAACTAAACATTTAAGCTCCACAGAAGGAACTCATGAGGAGGAAGGAACTTTTTTTGCCAAGCAAGGCAAATTGTGATACTAAGACAAGCAGAAAGGAAGGACAGCTGAGGAATTCTCCAACAGGTGATTGGGGAAAAGGCATTTCAACAGGAAACAGGAAATGGGGGGACTGAATCTTGCTCTGTGCAGTTAAGCCAAACTTCAGTTTTTACTTTAATGAAGCTTCAAAAGCCGTTTGCAGGAGCCCTTTGGAAACCCCAAAGCAAAACATCTGGATGCCCACTGGTTGCTGCAGCTGCTGGCTTTCTTGAAGGTTTCATGATCTTCATTGTTACCATGGGAAAGTGAGAGAAAATAAAATGTTTTGTTTTTTGGAGTTTCCTACTCGTCCAGTAACTGGAGTCAGGACCTGTCCCCAAAGTGTTATTTTCACTGGATTCAAGCCACCTGTCTTTGTGCAGCTGCTTAAGTTCCCATTTGTTGCAATGATTTGCGGACTCCACCTGCTGCCTTTAGAATTATTGGGTGCCCAAACTCTTGCACCCCTCCCTTGGTGTCTGGAGCCCTGCTTAGAAGGAAGAGTCACTGTAGTTTCAGTGCCTTCTCTTTCATTCTGTTCCTTTGGCCTCTTGTTTCCCGTCTTGAATGGAGTAACTTGCAAGCTATTAGGATGACTGAAAGGACTGGTTCTTTCTGTGGACTTTCTGCTGCTGTTAAAAAGGACTTTATTTATTTGTTTCTTTATATCATTTATAGTATGCCATTCTCACTAAGAGTCGAGGCAGATTACACCGGGTGAGTCAATACAGTCAACTTCAAAGACATTTCAATAAACAAACTTGCAAAGTTTTAAAGCCAGCAGAAATCCAACACAGAGCTGAAGAAATGCTGAAACAGAGCACAAGCAATTCTAAGACTGACAAGTTAAACAACATATGAACTATGCAGTAGGATCATACTTACAGCAAGAGACAATACATAGTAGTAAAGTCTATAGTCCCTAGCTCTTTACTAATGCATCTTTTTATCGGTTCCTTACAATACAGCCCTTCTAAAAAGCCCTCTTGAATAATTCAGTTTTGCATAGCTCACAGAAAGCCAGGAGAATGGGAGCTTTCCTGACCTCCTCAGGTAGATTACTCCATAAGGTGAAGGCCACCACAGAGAATGTGCGTGGACAAGCAATTGTTGATTTTGCCCGTGTGCAAGGTTGCGCCTGCAGAAGGCACTGCAGCAAAACTGCAATGATAGAACATAGGGAGAAGGGCAGTCTTGTAGATAGGACAGACCAAGTCCTATCTACAAAACTGAAGAATTTTGTATGTGATAGCTAATACCTTGAATTTAGCCCAGTAACTGATGGGTGTGACTGAAGTGACTGCAGAACGGGAGTAATATTCATGCTCCTCTTAGCTCCCAGTAATAACTGAGCTGCAGCATTCTGCACCAACTGGAGTCTCCAAGTTAATGTACAGTGCATTACAGTAGTCAAATCTCAATATTACCATGGCCTGAATCCAGGTGGCCAGATCAACCGTGTCAAGGTAGGGGGCCATCTTCCAGGCTAGACTGAGTTTGTAGACAGCGGCTGCCTTAATTTACTTTTCTAGCAGTAACATTGGATCCAATATAACCACTAAGCTCTTAACTGAGTCTGGAAAGCTTCGATAAACTCCAATGAAAATGGGGAGTGCAGTGTCCATCTCTGCCTTCCCAACCAGCATCACTTCTGTTTTATCTGCGTTCAGTTTCAGTTTGTTCGCTTTCAGCCATTTGACCACAGTTGTCAGGCAGCAACCCAGGATCTCTACGGCATCCTGCAGTGATTTGCATAGTGAGATAGAGCTGGGGGTCATCTGCATGCATTGGTCTGTATCCTACCATTCTGTGTGCCAAATGCTAAGTTTTTCTGCACTCCCCTGTTTCTGCATACCCTTCAGATGCCTGGAAAGAGCATTCCCAAGGTTTCAGTACCTGAATGGAAGAATAGCATGTAGGTTGGGGGAACTGAAGGGGGTGAAAGATAAGGAGGTGAAAATGGCTCCTTCCTTTTCTGCGAGCACCACTCAGCTGAGGCAAGGGGTCATTTTCACCCCCTTGTCCCTCCTCTAGTCCTCCAGCCCACATGGCTGTTTCTTTCATAGATTCCATGACTTCAGGAATAAGCTTTCTGGGGGCTGGAAAGGGCTACAGGAACACAGAAAAACTGTGGGTGCCTCCTGGTGATGGACAGTTGGATACACACCAGTATTCTCTCAATTAAGCGTTCTCTCCCATTTTGTTCTATCTGGACGTCTTTGCTTCTTCCACTCATATAGAGGTGCCTTTCCACATTATGGAATACATCGTCGTGTGAGTCAATGCTCAGATAAGAGCTTCTTCCTTATGCTTATTCTCATTTAATGTAAATTTGGGCTTGAATTTAAAAAATGGGCCACAGTCATACTGACACGTCTTCCAGGCTACCTACAGCCACATCCGGAGTGTGTTTCTCTCCTCCTTCTTCCTGGTAACATGTTAGCATGGCACAGAGTGATGTGCATTCTCAATAATGACATACAATTACATGATGTGAGGAAAGAGCACAACATAGAATGGCATATTGAGCAGTATCCCACTTTAGGGTAGAGGAAATTCTGCCGAATAAGGAGACTTCCTCCAACTTAAACAGCTCTGCCATCGAAGGAAGAGCTGCTTATATTTGAGGAATGCTCTGTAGGCTGGAGGAAAACTTCAAAATTTGCCTAGTTGAGTGGGATAGGATCGAACTACCCCAGTCTACAGTATTACACTTATACACCACCTAGCACCTTCTTCTGCCTTTATGATGGTCCATACCCAGTATATCCTTAGGCTGTCCTGTCTGACTGTGACTTTTTACAGCCCCTGTCAGACTCCATTTTAATTCAGTCTGCTAATATGATTGGGATACACCCTTTATACATGAGCAAGATTGGGGTCCAGAAGCACCTTTAAAGACCAACTAAATTTCTGGGATATGAGTTTTTGAGAGTCAACGCTCTCTTCTTCAGATACATGGAGTGGAAAAAGTAGTCTTTATAATCTATGCAGAAGGTGGGAAAGGTATTGCATAAGATCAGGAAGCTAGGTATAATACATGTTGTAATTGGCTTGGTGCCCTGACCTGAATAGCCCAGGTCAGTCTGAGATCTCAGAAGCTAAACAGGGTCAGCCTTGGTTGTAATTGGATGGGAGACTTCCAGAGAAGGCCAGGGTTGCAGAGGCAGGCAATGACAAACTGCCTCTGTTAGTCACTTGCCTTGAAAACCTCAGCAGATGTTGCCATAAGTCAGCTATGACTTGATGGCACTTTCCACAACCAATTAGCTTGTTAGAAAACAGGTGCACAGTGCAGAAAATGAGCTCCTGAAGTGCAAGGAAAAATCCAATGTCTTGATTCAACCCTGTGGGGATCCATTGTTCTGAATTTGCAAATAAACTTAATTTCAGCAATCTCACGTTGCAATTTCTCTTTGAAGTTTCTCAGCTTGAGAAAGGCTACGCTTAGTTCAGCGATGTAATGTACTGGCAGATTTAAATGTTCTCCCACTGGTTTGTGAATGTTGTGATTTTTGATATCAGATTTATGTCCATTTATTCTTTTGAGAAGGGATGGACCTGTTTATCCAATAGAGAGAGTTGAAGGGCATTGCTGACATTTGATGGCATATCTAACATTGGAAGATGAAAAAATTAATGACCCTGCGATGATATAGCTGATGTCGTTAAGTCCAGTGTCACCCTACTCTTAGATCTCCTGAAGCTGATAACAGTCTTCTGACCAACAGGGGGAGACAGAGGCAAATAGAAGCCCAGCATTGTCTGTAGCTCATGTATCTGGTTCATGTAATTTTGCAGTTTGTGAGTGATCAAACTGCCCAGCTATTTCTCATAATAAGATTTTCACCATGGTGTCCTATCAGTATAACCTGTTTTTTCTGATAATGCCAAGATGAGGCACAAAAGATATTCTACCTTCTATTTGTCCATAAGATACCAACCAAGTGAGAAAAATATTCTAGGGACTTTAAATTTCAAGCTTCTTGTTATACTCCTAGGAAAAGAACTAGAATATTGTTGTCCTCTGCTATCTGTTAAAAAAAAAACTTGAGGTGGCTCATAACAAAATCATCACATGTATCAATAAAACAGATAATATCTAGTATAAGAAGATGAGACAATGTAAACAGCAGCAGGTAACAAAACAGAGTCTTATATAATTTAAAACAGAGCAGAGGGAAAAGATCTAACAGCCACCAGATGCATTATAATCTAACTACGAAACCAGAGACAGAAAAAAATATAATAGTGTCAATTAGGGAATAGGGGGAGGGAGGGAGGGAGGGGGAAAGAAATGAGAATGCCCAGGAAGGGGAAACTTAGCAGAGTGTGTGCCTTTTACGTGGCATGTATCACTTAATAAGCTTGACACTAGGAGAATCTCTGTGGGGAATTAATCCCTGAGTCCCTGAGTCAACACAAAAGGCCCTGTTTAGTCCACCCTTTCCTTTCGTCTCCCTCACGCACGCGTAGACTCTGTGGCTCTTTGGGGAAGAGCACTTTTTTGCTTATGTTACTCTCTAAAGCAAAATGTCCATCAGTGCTGCAACATAAACAGTAAATAAATATGATCTGAAACAAGCAGAAGTAAATCAGATTGGAATAAGTTCTCAAATTCCATGAACAGAGGTCATTGGGGCACCTACGAGATTGATTAAAGAAGGCTTATATCTCGTTTCAGTCAGCTAAGAATACATTCCCAAGATTTTCCTGTCAAAGGGTCACATCCAAGTGAAAATAATAATAATAACCTTATGCTTATATACTGCTCCTTTGGACAAATTAGTGCCACAAGCTCAATGTCCTTATTATCCCCACAGACACCCTGTGAGGTGGGTGGGGCTGAGAGAGCTCTGAGAGAGCTGTGACTGATCCAAGGTCACCCAGCTGGCTTCAAGTGGGGAATCAAATCCAGTTCTCCAGATTAGAGTCCTGCCACTCTTACCATTATACCAAACTGGATCTCTGATAGGGTGGTATCCCAGATTGCTCCTTTGTTTCGCTTCCCAGATAGGTGTAGCCATTTGTGGTTGACCAAAGGACCAATGGAGGCCTTTTTGTGGCAACATTTACATCAACAAACAGCAAAACTTCTGCATATCGATCCAACACAGGAGCTGTCTAATGAAAAACATGGCAACCTTGGGTGCCCATGTGGCATTTGATACATATGATAAAAAAATTCATGTGGGATACATATAAGGACATTAGACCCAGCGGTGACTATGAGCAAACTTCCCTTCAGTTCTGATGTCTTGAACCTGGAAAAGAAGTATAATGCAGTGCTTAAATGCATGGCAAGGGAGGAAGAGGGGTAAAAAACCAGTTAGTTAGCTCAGCCTATTGTTGGTTTGGGCTCTGCCTCCTACTGACTGCCGTGCCCTCTGCCCCACCAGCTCCAGAGGCTGCCGACTGCCACTGACTCTGAAGGTTTGCTTCCCAGAGTTCAGTCTCATACCGTGTGACATTTAGAGACAAAAGAGCAAAACGAATGTTCCGTTTTAAATTGGGAAGCACGTTCTATCAGATATGAAACATTTATCGGGACTCACTTAATGTGGTTAAGCAGGGAGCACATAAACACTTGCCCCTAGTCCAGTTCGATTAGTCTGCAAGGTTTAGGAGAGGCCCGGTACCTTGGAAATCTTCACTTCACAGGTGATTCCCCTCCCACAGGTCTGAATGCAGTAATAGTAAAAGGCATTGTCAGCTGGTGGCAGGGAAGACAAAAGCATTTCATTTAACTTGATAGGCAAGATGATTTGCTTTGAAACATCTGTCTAGGATTACAAACTGTATTTCTTATGAACCAGAAAGGTCTGAGGCATATAATTTATGAGTGTTGGGTTTCACACTGGAACTTCACTGTTATGTACAAGGGCAGCTGGTGCCCTTCAAAAGGGGGGCACTGTAAAAGCCCCACCCTGGCAACATAATTCTGCCAGGACTTCCCTTGGCACAACCCACACAGAACTCCCCCGGCCAGTGCCTCCACAGCATGCAAGAAGCCATGATAGCTAAAGGGCATGCCATTTCCTCATGCCCGTGCTGTAAGATTCCCAGAGGCATTTGGCAGGCCAGAGCTGGACTAGATGGAACCAAGTAACTTGCCCAAAATGACAGGCTGAGGCTACACAATATTCTTTCCTCAATAGCCTCTTGTTTCAATGCAAAACAGCCTTGATCAAAACCAGGGGGGTTGGCAAGGCTGCTGTACTCTTACTGCAGTTGCTTTCCCGCCAATGATGAGAACTGTTTTTTTTTCAGAAACTCACCCTCAGTTCACAGTCATTTGCCAGAAGAGATATGCAGTCTTCTCCTATACTGGCAGACAGACCTTTCTTCCTCTGCGTTCTCCTTGCTTTGTCCTCAAGTAGGAAAGCAAAGGCACAACATTTAAAATATCCACTCACCAGCCACCCGTGTCCCAATAGGCAGCCAGCTTTAACCACTCATCCTCCGCCCCTTTCCACAGTGTCCCTGAAAAAGACTTCCATTCAGCTCTCAAGGGTAGTCTATAAAGTCATACAGGGAACAAACATTCCCATATTTTTAGGCTACTGCCTTAGAACGCCAGTTCCAGCTCAGACCTTGGCCGATTCCAGATGACTAACCTTAAGGCGTTTCATGCCGCCCTCTTCCGGATCGCGACGGGGAAAATGCGAAATATCGCGTTTCCTCGCGCGAGTTTTGCGCGACGATGCGCAAAACTCACGCGAGGAAACGCGATATTTCGCATTTTCCCCGTCGCGATCCGGAAGAGGGCGGCATGAAACGCCTTAAGGTTAGTCATCTGGAATCGGCCCTTGTCAAGAACCTACAAGCAAAATGTAACAATTGTGCAGGTTACACACACACACACAAACAAACAAACATCTTTAAAGATTCGTTTTTGCCCTTTTCTAAAATGGCTGGTGTCAGTGCACTAAGAAGAAGCCAAAACTGAATGCAAGGTGCCCTTTAAAGTCTATCAAAGTGTCCTTTGATATTGGATGAAGGGCCAGCTGATTAAGAAGTAAAAGAACATTCAATTCTTTATGAGCAGAGGCACGACTGAACTCAAGGGAATGGAGGATGTTTTTGATGGAATCCAAATGAATGGGGGAAAATGTTCCCATTGATATTCATTCAACCTGTCATAAACGCAATTTCTTATCACTGAGATGTCTAGGTATGGGAACATTGAACTCTGAAAGGCAAGGCATTTGAGATTCAGGTGGAGGTGCAGGGAGAGAGGGAGGGAGTTCAAAGTTGCGCAACTTCAGAGAACTCATTCAACAGAGACTTGTCTGTCAAAGAATGCTGCATGTCTGCCACAGGTCCCCTGTGCATTGCAGAGCATTCTAATACTTATTCCCAGGCACACACTCAGAGGGAAACCACAAGTGACAAAAGGCACAGGTTGGACACTTGTCAGCTTCCCTCAAGTTTTGATGGGAAATGTAGGCAGCTTGGCGGAATGTTGGACAAGTGACAGTTGAAAAGTCCATTGGACAGCAGTCGGAGAGCCAAGCTGCAAGACCAGGATGCCTACATTTCCCATCAAAACTTGAGGGAAGCTGACAAGTGTTACATGCAGTAACTGGGAGGGCCGATAAGCCTAGACAGTTAAGCAATCTGATTATTATTAGTTATCAGGCAGTATAATCAATGATTCCTGGCAGCAGCTCTTCTCAATGGTATTTTGATAGGCCCTAAGCCGTCTTTCAAGGAAGTTTGTTTACTGGCTGCATTGAGGTGCCTCAGGGCCAAGCTACACATGACGAATGACACTTGAACGGCAAGTGTATTTCTCCCTGTTCACTTGCCCTCCACTCAATCCACTTGCCGTTCAAGTGTCATTCGTCATGTGTAGCTTGGCCCTCAGTTAAACTTCCAAGGAAGCCCAGGGTTCTCTGGAACATAGGTTGGAAGACACTTGACTTGCATAGAGGACCCCCATTTTCATGATGAATGAATTGCATTCACCTAAGTTCAAGAGGAGGGGGAGATCGTTCCTTAATGTTGCAGTGTCACCAGACTAAATGACCCTTGTCCTAAATGAACTTGATTGGAATCTTTGTCCCAATGAAGCTGGTGGGCTATAGATTCATGACAGGCAAAAAGAAGTACTTCTTCACTTCACAAGTAATTACGTTTTGGAATTCACTGCCAGTGGATGTAACGATGACCACAAACATGGATGGCTTTAAAAGGGGATTCGACAGATTCATGAAGGATAGGTCTGTCAATGGTTACTAACCATGGCGACTAAAGGGAAGCTTCACATCTACCTGGGAAACCTAGCTGCCTGGTCTGCTCTGTAGAAATGGGTGGTTGTGTGAACAGGATTCAATTCAACATAGATAAGTGCACAGTATTACATCTGGGCCACAAAAATGTGAAGCACAAATACAAGATGGAGGATACACTTCTGGGTAGTAGTGTATGCAAAAGAGAGAGAGGGGTAAAAGAGAGAGAGGGGTAAGAGTGGACTGTAAACTAAATATGAGCCATCAGTGTGATGCGGTGGCAAAAAAGGCAAACTCAGTCTTGGGTTGTATCAAAAGGGCCATTGCATCGAAATCGCAGGAGGTCATAGTCCCCCTCTATACTGCCTTGATCAGGCCGCACCTGGAGTACTGTGTGCAGTTCTGGAGGCCTCGCTTCAAAAAGGATGTGGACAAAATCGAGAGGGTGCAGAAGAAAGCAACGAGGATGAGCAGGGGTCTGGAGACTGAGCCCTACGAGGAAAGGTTGAGGGCCTTGGGAATGTTTCGTTTGGAGAAAAGGAGGTTGAGGGGGAACATGATTGCTCTCTTTAAATATTTGAAAGGCTGTCATTTGGAGGAGGGCAAGGAGCTGTTCCAGTTGGCAGCAGAGGGTAGGACCCGAAGCAATGGGCTTAAATTACATGCACAAAGGTACCGGCTGGATATTAGGAAAAACTTTTTCACAGTCAGAGTAGTTCAAAGGTGGAATTAGCTGCTTAGGGAGGTGGTGAGCTCCCCTTCACTGGCAGTTTTCAAGAAGAGGCTGGATGAATGTTTGTCAGAGATGCTTTAGGCTCATCCTACATTGGGCAGGGGATTGGACTAGAAGGTCTGTATGGCCCCTTCCAACTCTGTGATTCTGTGATCTACAGGCAGTAAACCTCTGAATACAAGTGCTAGGAGGCAACTCAGGGGGAGGCCGAGGCCTCTCTGTCCTGCTCATTGGCTCATTGGCTGCTCATTGGCTCTTCAGGTCAACTGGTTGGCCACTGTTTGTAACAAGATGTTTGTCTTGTCATAGTGAGATTCCTTACCTGCCTAATACTCTGCTCCTGGATTTTTCTCCCTGTTAGCAGAACACATTACACAAATATCTGGAAATCTTCTTTTGCTGTATGATGTATTCAGGGCTGCAAACTGGGTCAATTTGAGGATTTATTTTTTTGCCTAGAGCACTCCGTAGGAGTGTTTTATGTGGCAGTGTCGGGCTTTCCCTGTTAATTGTTACAGCAACATATTTCTATAGACTGTAATCTATTATTTTTTAATACTTATAATGATAGAGCCAACACAGCATCCCTTTCCTAGTCTGGTCTTTTGCCTATCTGTTTCTATGCCTGGAATACCATGTCTGATTTTAAGTAGATCTATTTGGCCATATGACAATCTTCAATTTATGTCATTTTCCCTCCTAAAACAGCAGGTTATAAGTAAGGAGGAGAATGGTGGTTGGTTCTTCCCAATCCACTGTTTTATGGACTCAACAGTTATTCTGAAAAAAAATTCTCTTCCTTCAGAGCGTCGGCTGTGATTATGAGATAAATTCCAACGCGACTGAAGATCGATGTGGTGTTTGCCTTGGAGATGGAGCTTCCTGCCAGACTGTGACGATAACATTCAATCAAAGTGAAGGACTAGGTAAAGAATGCTTTTCGCTGCTTTGCTGAGGCCATTTCAATAAACAACTATGCCCAGAAATGTTTTCTGCCAGAAAAAAAGATAGCAAGGGATCAAAGAAGGACTTTCAGACATCATGAAGTCAGCTCAGAACACATTACTCTTTAGTCATGATGACATCAGGGGTGCCATTTAAGAAGGGCGGAGGAACGTCACTCCCTCTTCCTCTACTCCCTTGTGTTTCAGTTTCAAACTGTATGTGGTGATTCCTTGGAAATTCCTTTCTCAGGTCATTTTGTGGTAGGAAACTCAACATATGTTGTTACTGATAATAATATTAAGCAGTTGTATAGCACTCACAAATGCCCCAAAGAATTCATATATATTATCTTGCTTTAATCCTTATAGTTACGATAAGTCAGCATTAGTAACCCCCACTGCAAACTGGGGGAGGAGGGCGCTGAGAGAAGAGTAGTTTGTCTAAGGGCCAAGCTACAAGTGACAAATGACACTTGAACAGCAAGTGGATTGAGTGGAGGGCCAGTGAACAGGGAGAAATACACTTGCCATTCAAGTGTCATTCGTCACTTGTAGCTTGGCCCAATGTCTGTCTGGTGTTTTCCGGGTAGAGGTAGAACTAAGAACTTCCTGATTTGTTGCACATAGACATGGGCACGAACCGCATTACGAACCAAAAAAACCCATGAACTGCCTAATCGTCTGTTCATGATCTGGCGGTTCGTGAGGGTCCATGGCCAATGAACCAGTGTTCATTGGAAGCCCGGTTCATTGCGTTCACCCGTAGTTTGTGAAGCCAGACAGTCAGGCACCATCAAACAATTCCCTTGGAAACGGAGCTGGGAGAATGCCTGAACTCTGTCTGCACTCTTTCTGTCGCCCTGGAAACCAGAATCGAAGCCCAGCTTACCTTGATCGGCAGGTCTTCCTTCCAACCATGGAGTTGCAAATTGATTACAATTGGTTACATGGGAGAAGACACCCGGGGGGGGGGAAGGGGAGTGTTCTGTAGCCATGGGCACTCCAATCTCATCCCTGCAAACCCTGATAGGCAGTTCTGATGGCCAACCCCTTGTACACTGGGCCAACGTCAACTGGTGGCTCTAATTGTATCGAGTAGGAGTTTCCTGGGGGCCTCGGATTGGAGAGGATATAACTCCAAGATCCCTATTGCAATCTTGACCTAACTTGGTTGCTGGCTGGAGTAGAGCCTGCAAAACACTCCCTGTGAATATGGGCTCTCTAAGTGCAACGGGGGCCATTCCGATGCCCACGAACCACGAACCGGTTCAGTAACGGGAAATGTTCATTATGGTTTGTTTGTTCGGGTTCGTCGGTGGCACCAAACCACGAACCACAGGTTCATTAATTTTTTTTGGTTCGTGCCCATGAGCCTCAAAGGGTGGAAATATACATTACTAAGTACCTAGGGATTCTCCATTGAACCTAATTTCATGTGTCTCCCCTCCAACTTTCCATACACTCACTCGCACAGTCACACTTCAATGTACTCCATGTGAATACATTCACACGTTCAATATCAGTTCCTCCTCAACTGCTAAAAGTATCCCAGTTTCCCCCACATCCATTCATTGAAATGCAGATCTTGACACTTTCTCACACCTTAATGCAAATTGGCAAGTCAAAGGGGCCTACAGTACTTGTAGGCCCCTCCGGACACAATTGCAGATGCAATCACACAAAAGGAGATCTCGTGAAAGCACCATTCCAAGTAAGAACAGCCAGCACGTGAATTGAGGACCGCACATAGAATCCTGCATTTCAGCATCCCCAGGTAATCCACAACATGTATTTCCACTGAGTCACTACTCTACAAAAGCTCTAATATGTAGTTTACTTCTTCTGAGTATATTTAAGAGCAGGCTGTTTCTTTGTGAGTTGTACCTAGGGAGCCAGTGTAGTAGGGTGTTTAGAATAACAAACAAGTTTTGGGCAGATCCAGGCTCCAAGCTCCCCATTCGGACATGGAATTTACTCAGGCCAGTCCTTCTTGCCCTAGCCTATTTCACAGGGCTGTTGGGAAGAGAGAATGAAAGAGGGATGAAACATATACACTGCCCTGAGTTCCTTTGAGGAAGAGTGAGGTAAAAAGGGGATAAAGAATTTTTTTTTTTTACCGGCCAGTGTTGGTGCACCTTTAAGAGCATCTTGGTCAGCGAAAACTAGCAAGTGATAATATTGATCTCTGCGTCAGAAAAGCTTCATAGGCCAATTTCTGCACATCAAAATGCTGTGAATGACCCAGGAGCCAGCCAAGTCCATTTTTCTTGTCAATTGGCAAGCCTCATTTCCCCTTCCCTGCTGAAATCTCCTTCCTTCTCCACCAGAATTTCAATGGCCCCCAGGCTTGCTGTGACAACTGCTTTTAAGTTTATTTTCAGCCAAGCCCTGAAAAACCAGTTAGTAAATGTAAGTTATGGGGGATATTTTTTCATTCATAAACACAAAAACCATTTTATTATCAAGAACCTATATAAGCAATCCGTGGAATAAAGATAAAGGACTTTTCCTATAAGGTCAGAGCATTTGCAGATGACATAATGTTAATTGTGGAAGATCCAATTGAAAACATGACTAAGGTAATAGATAAAATCAAAGAGTTTGGAGACTTGGCAGGTTTTTTTGTAAACAAAAAGAAGTCAAAGATATTGTGTAAAAATATGACTAAACAAAAACAACAGCAACTTATGGAAATAACAGACTGTGAAGTAACAAGCAAGGTAAAATATTTGGGAATCGAACTGACTGCAAAAAACATAGATCTATTTAAGAATAATTATGAGAAATTATGGACTCAAATAGAGCAGGACTTGATTAAGTGGAATAGATTGAAGTTGTCATGGTTGAGAAGAATTGCAGCAGTTAAGATGAATGTTTTGCCAAGAGTGATGTTTTTGTTACAGACAATACCAATTATTCGGGACTCTAAACAATTTGAAAAATGGCAAAGGAAAATATCGGAGTTTGTGTGGGCAGGCAGGAAACCTAGGGTGAAAATGAAAGTGCTGCAGGATGCAAAAGAAAGGGGTGGAATGCAACTGCCCAACCTGAGACTTTACTATGATGCAATTTGTCTGGTATGGCTGAAAGATTGGATGACGCTGGAAAATTGCAAATTGCTGGCCTTAGAGGGATATAAAAAACTGTTTGGATGGCATGCATATTTATGGTATGACAAAGTGAAAGCAGATTCTATGTTTCTACACCATTATATTCGGAGAAGCCTCTTCACAGTCTGGAAGAACTCCCTCCTGGGTGGTTCCATATGAAGTTATTGATCCAAGAACGGTCGATAATAAGCAACAGTGTTTAACGTATAAGGAGATAACTCAAACAGAACTTTCTAAAGCTAGAATAAAGATACAACAAGAGCTGTCCCCAAACTATGATTGGTTTCAATATAGACAAATCAGAGATCTTTATTATTCGGACTGTGCGAAGGGAGGAATAAGAATGGAGAATTCAGAATTAGAGAAAGTAATTCTACAAGGAGATAAAAAAGAAATTTCAAAGGTCTATAAAGTGTTGCTAAAATGGTATACTGAGGATGAGGTAGTTAAAGTACAAATGGTGAAGTGGGCTATAAACTTTAATAAAGAAATAACAATGGAGGCGTGGGAATTCTTGTGGAAAAATACGTTGAAGATTACGACATGCACTAATATTAAAGAGAATGTTTATAAAATGATGTATCGTTGGTATCTGACACCAAAGAAGATAGCGCTAGGGAATTTGAACATGTCTAACAAATGTTGGAAATGTAGAAAACATGAGGGTTCTTTGTACCATATGTGGTGGACTTGTGAGGTAGCTAGGCAGTACTGGGGGGAAATAATAAAAGTAATGAGTGAGATTTTACAATTTCAAGTGAATAAGAACCCAGAACTCCTGCTACTGAACTTGGGAATGCAAGATATGCCAGCACAATACAGGACATTGTTATTCTATATGACAGCAGCAGCTAGACTTTTGTATGCGCAGAAGTGGAAAGTACAAGAGGTGCCAACCATTGAGGATTGGATCTACAAATTGCTGTACATGGCGGAGATGGATAAAATGACAAGAAAATTGAGAGACCTTGACCCAGGGCAGTTTAACAAGGACTGGGAGAAGCTGAAACAATATCTGGTGAAAAAATGGGAGGTGGGTGGAGAACTGTGGCAGTTTGAAAATTACTGAAACACAATGGAAGAAGAGGGAAGTGACTATACCGAGGGGGGGAGAGTTATCTGAATAATTCTAAGCAAATACCATATTGGATTATTATATAGAGTATTAGTAGTGCTATTATTATAAGAAATGTAAGGATAAAAGCTAAATTAAATATCCTTCTGATGTAAATAATAGTTGCAAAAGGGTGAATGGATACATATCAGCAGGTGAAATGTGGAAATAATAGATTGACTTATGTTAAACGAATATATGAATGGATTACTCTAGTTAAATAGCTCTATAATGGAGAAATTAGATAATTATATTGGATATGATATGTAAAAGGAAGTAAGGAGCAACATATATAGAATATAAGTCAAATTGATTGATTTATTATGAATATCTGCAAAGTTTATAGAAGTACTAGAAAATATGTATAAGGTGGGGCAAATTGCTTGTCCCATATTGAAGAGAGTAGAAAGAGTAAAATAGAGTATAGGTGATCAGAATGAATATTATTGAAAGGAATCAGAAATAGCACAAATATGATAGATAAGCTTAGAAGAATTTGAAAGTATATTATAATAAATATAGTAAAATTTATATGAGTAAAGGGAAAATAGATGAGGGGTTGGAAAACTGTTGGAAGTCAACAATGGGAGGGGGAATGGGAGGGGGTTAGAATTGGAAATTTAAAGGAATGTGAGTGTAAATGATATGATATGATATATTTCTAATCCAATAAAAAATTTTTACAAAAAAAAAAAAAGAACCTATATAAGCTAGTTGGTGGGATATAAACTTTAATATAAAGAAACAGGAAGAAATACAGCATGTAACTTCAGTGTAGGCAAATGTAAGATGATAAATGCTAGAACAAAAAATCCTAACTTTAAATATGTGCTGATGGTGTCTGAAATGGCTGAGAGGGAGAGGGAAACAGATCTTGTGTTGTAGTAGACAGCTCGATGAAATTGTCGACCCAATGTGTGACGGTGGTGAAAAGGCAAACTCCATTCTGTAGGAAAGAAATGGAAAATAAAGTGGCCAGTATTCTGTAATCAATATACCTATGGAGTGGCATCATTTGGCGTACTGGATGCAGATGAGTAAAGAGTTGGAGCATATTTCCTGTGAGGAAAGGCTAAAAAGTCTGGGATGTTTCAGTTTAGAAAGTAGATGGCTGATATAATTATGCATATGGTGGAGGAGAATAACAACAACAACAACAACAATACCATTTGATTTATATGCCGCCTTTCAGGATGACTTAACACCCACTCAGAGCGGTTTACAAAGTATGTTATCATTATCCCCACAACAATCGCCCTGTGAGGTGGGTAGGGCTGAGAGAGCTCCAGAGAGCTGTGACTAAGCCAAGGTCACCCAGCTGGCTTCAAGCGGAGGAGTGGAGAATCAAACCTGGCTCTCCAGATTAGAGTCCCGTGCTCTTAACCACTCCTCTGCTTGAAGCCAGCTGGGTGACCTTGGGTCAGTCACAGCTCTCTCAGCTCCACCCACCTCACAGGGTGATTGTCATGAAGATAATAATAATACACTTTGTAAACTGCTCTGAGTGGGCATTAAGTTGCCCCAAAGGGTGGTATATAAATCGAATGTTAGTAATTTATCATTATTATTATTGCACCCCTGGCTTGTTGTGCCACAAGGGCCTCTCAGCTTGGCTTATTCCCAGGCCACTTTCACTTCCCCCTTTCTGGGGCTGAGAGAGCTCCCAGAAGCTGTGACTGACCCAAGATCACCCAGCTGGCTACAAGTGGAGGAGTGGGGAATCAAACCCAGTTCTCCAGATTAGAGTCCCGTGTTCTTAACCACTACACCAAACTGGCTCTCGGAAGGTGGATAAGGAGAACTTTTTCTCTCTGTCTCATAGTACTAGCACTGGAGGGCACCCGGTGAATCTCACGGGCAACATGGGCTTGAAAGACCAACACCAGCTCCTCGAATTGTGCCCCAAAACAGATTGGAAGCCAGAGTAGATAGGCCAAGAATGGAGAATGAATGCACCTCAATGTTCTGGGGAAGTGGGGAGAAAGCTTGCTTCCCAACAGCATCAAACCAGGAGCGAATAAGCCACATGACAAAAATCTTAGTAGGTAAGGCAAGTGGTAAGGGGGAAATCAAGTGGCTACTACCCTCATTGTGGTAAGTTGGAACAAGAGGGTTCCCCTGTACCAGAACTGAAAAGAGGTAGATGTCCTTGACAGGGCTTTTTTTCTGGGAAAAAAGGGGTGATGGAACTCAGTGGTCTGCCTGCGAAGAAAATGGTCACATGATTGGTGGCCCCGCCCCCTGATCTCCAGACAGAGGGGAATTTAGATTGCCTTCCGTGCCACTCAGCAGCACGGAGGGCAATCTAAACTCCCCTCTGTCTGGAGATCAGGGGGCAGGGCCACCAGCCATGTGACCATTTTCAAGAGGTTCTGGAACTCCGTTCCACCGCATTCCAGCTGAAAAAAAGCCCTGATCCTTGGTCATCTGTGGTATAATATCCCCCTTCAGTTCTTTAAACCCACTGATAAATGCCAGGCTTTGCCGAGAGTCTTTTTTTCTGCTTGCAATTTTGATTAGTTTTTTTTTATTTAAACATATTCTAGCCTTGCAATCTTTGTGTGAATGTTAAATATAAGATTTCCCATCCCTCTTCTTAGTTAATTGTGACAGGAAAGAATGGAGGAGAGAAAAGATTAGAAAGAGTGTGGGTGAATGACTAAAGAAAGGTCGGAAAGAAATTTCTTTTGAGAACTGCATTTAAAATAATTATGTTTTTAAAAGCTGTTTTGCCTGTTTTGTTTTTTGTAAATAGGAAATTGCTTTCACAGTTCTGCTGGGAAGGAAAGGGGGTGGGAAAAGAACTCAGATGGGACTTGAAAATGTTCCTTGAAAGGTTAGAATGTTTACAAAAATATCAGCCCAATAAATTTTTATTCTCCCTTCCTTAAAAGGCGCTCAGAACTGTGTATGAGGTTCTCCCCTCTTCCAGTTCTTTATCCTCACAACAACCCAGCTTAGGTTAGGTTGAGACAGAGTTACTGGCCCATTTCACCCAGGCTGCTTTCACACTGAGTTTTCCTCCACTTTGGCTACTGCACTGCAGTGTCTTTATTTTTGGAGTTTCCATACCATGTCAAGCTGTAATCATTCAGATTTTTCCCATCCTTAATATGCTCCAAGCCTGCTTTACTTTCATCTTTTTGGAAAGAATGCTGTCCAAGCATGTTATTGTACCAGTGGAAGGGACGGTGCACTATTTCCTGTCTTGCGAAGGTCCCACCTACACAGGGCTTTTTTTCTGGGAAAAGAGGTGGTAGAACTTAGTGGGTTGCCCTTGGAGAAAATGGTCGTATGGCTGGTGGCCCCGCCGCCTGATCTCCAGACAGAGGGGAGTTTAGATTGCCCTCCACGCCACTTGGCGGTGTGGAGGGCAATTTAAACTCCCCTCTGTCTGGAAATCAGGGGGCGGGGCCACCAGCCATGCAACCATTTTTAAGAGGTTCCGGAACTCCGTTCCACCACATTCCAGCTGAAAAAAAGCCCTGCACCTACATATGCATCATATTCCCACCATCAGCCACTCATGCATGTAATTTTCCCATTATAAACCTTTCCCCCCCCCCCCATTTTCACAGCACTGGAGGACCTGGAGGGCTTCAAAAATGGTAATTGCCACAGTACCATAACACTATAATGTTATAACAATCTGCTGCCTCTAATCTTTTTCCATTTAAAATTCAAGTTCCTTTGAATGTTCAGTTTTCATTTTTAAGAAAATGAAGTCTCCAGCCCTTTTCATTGTGGATGAATAAGGGGAAAGTGCAGGAAGTTTTTGTTCACATTACCGGGAAAGGAATGGGGAGGGGAAGGATGCAAGATGGTTGGACTGGGGTGGGAATTCACTGCTCACCTGATTGTTTCAACTCTACCATGCAATGATTTCTCCATGTACTAGGAAAAGGAAGGTGCAGGGTAGTGTTTCAAGTCAAGGGATACTGTCTATATGCTAATATTGCAGTATAACATAATCATGAAAGGAACTACAAAAATAAGAAGTAACAAGTAGAGATGGGCACGAACTGAAATACGAACCAAAATTAAGCACGAACCAGGCCGGTTCATGGTTCATGAACCACGGTTCATCAGATCTCATTTCTGACAAAACGCCATCAACTTTTAGGCTGGTTCATTTAGTTCATTTTTTGGTTCGTCACTGCAGACAGCCTGGTGCCAATCAATCAGTTTCCTAGGCAACAGAGGATGGACTTCCTGCAGACTTTCTGATGACCCGGAAGTGATGATTTTCTGACCTGGATGTGACATTTTCACGAACCAAACAAACCAGTTTGCGAACCAGGGGCAGGTTCGTGAAAGTTCGTGGTTTGTGAAATTTAACGAACCATGAACCACATGGTTCGGTTTTTTTCCAGTTCGTGCCCATCTCTAGTGACATGTCACTTTGGTAATGACCATACCTCAGAGAGGCAGTTTAAATTTACTACAGAGCACATGGAAAACTGCTGATCCAACAAACAGAAGAAAGTGCATAGAAAACTCCCCATGTGGAAGTTCTTTTGGTAATGCACATGGGTCTGTATTCACAGCAATGACAAAAGCAAAGCAGAGAATCATTTTCTGTGCAAGCAGCCCCAGTAAGCTTCATGGCCAAATGGAACCCAGCTTTCTCCAGTCCTTCTCCAATACTCTTACCCAGTACGCTATACTAGCTCTCTGATCAGCCATCAAGCACGGCTGAAATCTAAAGGCCGTCGCCTGTCAACTATCAAAGGCTTATAAAAATATTTACATATGCAGTGAAATAATATGAGAGACCAGTTATGGAAATCAAATAACATCAAGTGACAAACAAAAATATAAATTATTTGGTGAGCATTTAGAAACCATATTTGGCATTCATTGTTTTGTCTTTAACAAGAGCCATCCTAAAGCACAAGGGTGTGTTTGTATGATCTAAAACACTTGTAATTAATCAAGTAATTTTTCTTCAAATTATTACCCATTTGCCCCTTTTTGAGCCTGCCTAACTTTACTTCCTCATTGAATACGAACAGTTTTGACCTGCCTTAATATATAACTAGTATGCATCTAAAGAAAATAAACCTCACTTGCATTTGACACCCTTTGATTTTTGCTTCCTTTGGCACTTGGTTCAGACACCAGCTTTGACTATCTGCCTCTGCTGTCATAAATGTATTAGCTGGCTAGTTAATCAATCCTGTGGAGATTGCAGTGGACTCGTATAGGCTTTACTGCCATCATTTGGTGAACTGAAATAAAAACTGAGCTGCAGAGCATTCTAAATTCCAAAGATGGAACTTTTTAATGCTTGACCAGCAGTGTTTTGAGTAAACAACAGAAGTTCTTTTTATTATGCACAGGTGGCTTTTTTAAACAGCACTTTATAGAGGACATGGTTTTGGATTTTGAGCAAGCAAGACTATGGAAAGCTGTTTAGATGGTTTTAGTGCAATATAAAAATGAGATTAGTACCACGACAGGTGAGCACAAACACATATTTCTTTGAGCAGTGGGACCATTTTGAAAACACACTCAGCACATTTCGTTCAAGCAACTCCTTTTCTCTCAAAAGTCAAGATCAGTCCGGAGGACTGGCTAAGGGTTTTGTGGAAGAAGGCGCCTGCACATGGTACTGACTGGTTGGTAACATCAGGAAACAAATTTGATGCTTTTAAATATGGTAGTTTTTTTAAAGTGGTGAATAAATATTTAAATGAATATCTCATTATATACATGCAGTAATTTTTAAAAAGAGACATATGGCATGAGGGACCACATGCATGAATGAACCAGTATTCAATGACGATACTAATAGCCAAGTGGTCCTCCTGATCTGCAGATACTTAAATCTGGAGACTGGAGCCATGAATGGACAAGACCGATCTCCCTACACACCTAAAAATTGCCTCAAGTTTGCAGAAAAATCTGAAATCTAAAAATAAATAAATCAGGAGTTAAAAAACCAAAAAGGATAAAAGGAGTGCCTGTAGCTTTAACCAGATGCCTTCAGTGGCTATTACTAGGCAACCATAACAGTATTCAAGGACAACATGGTATGGGAGGGGAAAATGAGATGCCCCCACAAGTCCTCCCAGGTCCCCCACTTGTGGTATCTGTTGTTCAAATTATTATGCAAGGCTTTTATTTTGGTCTATACTTACATTAATAGGATAACAGAAACAGAATGATTTCAATTTGTCTTCTGTCCGCCACTTTTTATCTGACAACTCTCAGCTGGCTTCAAAGTTCTGTAGCTCGAATGTGGCTGTATAAAGGTTCAGTAGCGATACAATCAAAGCCTGTATCTAAACTTTAAAAACCTTCACCATATTTATCAGCAATCCCAAGCCAGGCTGTGTACGCGTGCTGCCTTCCATCACAAATATAAGTCGGATGAGGTTATTCTGTTGCCGGTGGTACAAAAAAGGGGGATCAGGGACATTGAGGGGGAATCATTGATCTAAAGCGGACTATCAACTTGCTACAGCTGGTCCTCTCTGATCATTATTGCATTCAAAATGCTGCTATGAAAGCATATTGCTCCCTTCTCTCCAGGAGGCCGTTAGTTACCTTTTAAGGAAAGAGAAGCAGATATCGTATTTTGTAGTATTTTCTTTATTTACAAATATACATATCGAACATAGGCAGAGGAGCACTCCTTCAGAGCAGGAAAGCTGTTATCCCACACTGGATCCCCAGAGAAAGAAATACTGCGCCCTTAAGGTGCATCAAACAACTGATAGTTGTGCCTATCTGCTTTTCTCCCTGGACCAAATTGCACTTTATGTCTGCCACGTGGTCGCCACAGTGACTGGCAGCCATACAGCAGCTCCCTATGGGAACTCAATATAGGGAGCCAGTATGGTATAGTGTAGTTAGAGTGTTGGACTAGGATCTGGAAGAACCAGTTTCAAATCCCTGCTCTGGGAAGCTTGCTGGGTGACCTTGCGCCAATCACAGGAAGGCCTGCTGATGCTGCCTCCAGCTCATGGACGACAGCAGCCAGCTGCCCCTCCTCCCTCATGCTCAAAAATATGCCCAGTTTTTTAACTGCATTTGCCCCGGACAGTCCCAGAAAAAACGGTACTGTCCGGGGGGAAACCAGACACTTGGCAATACTACTTCCACAGTAGGACAATTCCTCATTGTGCATTCATTGCTGCTGAGAATGTAGAGGCATGTGCAAGTGGCAAGAAAGCCGGTGTGTATTCTCCAAGAAGTCCTCTTGTGCCCACCGTTCCCCCTCCCCACCACTATGGCTAGAGGGTTTTTTTTAAAAAATCAAGGTATATTAAAATGGGGAAATGATGGACTCAAGGGAATATGGAAGGACGATAACACTGGGTGTGGGCAGGGAGCTTTGGAAATCTGTCCCTTTGCTGACCACGCTACAGGCAAACCTAATATGACTCCTGTCCTTTGGTAAAGATCAGATCAAAGCAGGTTTGGGAAACGCTGGTGTAAATCAGGGGAAATCGTGATTCAAGTCCAGTAGTACCTTAAAGACCAACCAGATTTTCAGGGTATAAGCTTTCAAGAATCAAGGCTCCCTCATCACATGCTCAAGGAAGCCTTGGCTCTCAAAAGCTAATAGCCTGGAAATCTTTAAGGTGCCACTGGATTCAAATCTTGCTGTTCTACTGCAGGCTGAAACTATCTTCATGGGAAATCATGAAAGTAGAACAATGGGATGACAACTTGGTGTGGATGCTCCTCAAGAAACTGCTCTAGTTTGAGAGATGGGCAGAAAACATTTTCCACGTAGAACCGTTGATAGTGAGTCTTTAATATGATTAAAGACTAGCCCTTTGAAGAGAGAACTTGAGGCTTTATTGAGTTGCAGTGCAGACTGTAGGAAGGATCAATGTGTGGATACTGGCAAAAACATAAATTGTTAGGCTGCTCCCAGGAGCAAACTGACCGTTTAACTTACTGGGAAATTTCCCAGTGGGCCACTGGTGTATAGGTATGCAAAGCCAAAACCGAGCATCTCTGCCAGAGCCTCAGGGGCCATTCAGCTAAGATCATTGGCAGTAGTCATGGGTGTTAGTTCAACCTGTACTATCTCTTGTACTGCTATCAGTTTGAAAGAGGAAGCAATGGATGAGCTAATGCCCATTGCTGGATCTACCGGGCTATGCAGGCCTTGCAGAGTGGGCCAGATAGCCAGTTTGGTGTAGTGGTTAAGAGTGGCAGGACTCTAATCTGGAGGACCAGGCTTAATAATAACAACAATAACATTCAATTTATATGCCACTTTTCAGGACAACTTAACACCCACTCAGAGCGGTTTACAAAGTATGTTATTATTATCCCCATAACAATCACCCTGTGAGGTGGGTGGGGTGAGAGAGCTCTGGAAGAGCTGTGACTGACCCAAGGTCACCCAGCAGGCTTCAAGTGGAGGAGTAGAGAATCAAACCCAGCTCTCCACATTAGAGTCCCGTGCCCTTAACTACTCCTCCACTTGAAGCCAGCTGGGTGACCTTGGGTCAGTCACAGCTCTCTCAGCCCCACTCACCTCACAGGGTGATTGTCATGAGGATAATAGTAACACACTTTGTAAACTGCTCTGAGTGGGCATTAAATTGTCCTGAAGGGCGGTATATAAATCGAATGTTATTAGTGTATTATTATTGCACCCCTGGCTTGTTGCGCCACAAGGACTTGTTCCCAGGTCACTTTCACTTCCCAGTCCAGTATGAGTTGCTCCTCTTTTCTGGAAAAGTTACAAGCATAAGCCTATAGATGCTTTCAAAGTGAATAAAAGGAGGGAGGGAATGGTTAGTTGCCTCCAGGGGCTTTTGTTCACATCTGTAATTAAATCCATCAGCCCCGATGCTTTGAGATGAAAGAAAGACAACATTCAGGTTGTTTTGAATATAACTATTTGGATCTAGTTTTTTGCATTCAGAATCCTCCATCCCATTTTTGGGGGGATTTACCTTGTAACTTGTGGAGCTGTGTAGGAAACAGCTATGGTGCTCTCAAGCTGGTTATTACAAAATGAAGAAGTAAAAAGCCCTACAGCTAATTAGCATTGGAATTTTTTTATTCAAAAGCTACATGATAAGCACTAGAAAACAGTGCAATGTTTTAGAAAATTGAAAGCTGTTTTGGCTAGCCAAGATCAAGTAGATACGTGAACAAAGACCAGAGAGTAAGAAGTCTATTATAAAGTTGTCAAGGTGAATTTAAACTAAAGCTTGTGAGTTAGCTGTGAGTGACTGATGCTGAAATAACTGTGTTTGTAAAACTATTGCTGCATAAAAAGCACTTTGCATTTTCAAGTAGATCAATTTAGGGTCTGTTTTTGTTACACCGTGTAGTCTAATTGGAATAAATGTTTTGCTGTTCCCTATCCGCTTTCTGCGGTAATTAAATAAGTTTGAGCCCAGATGTGGAATGCCCTGTGGAACATCCAAACTGAAAATACAGCAGGGAATCAGTTCAGTTGTGGATTTGTGGAAATGTGTCCAGAATAGCAGTATCCAGTACAAGCAAGTCTGGCCCTTGATATGAAAATACTTTAGGGGAAATAATTAAAATCAACTCAATATTTAAATTATACAAAGGGTTACGCTTTTAAGTATGATCCTATGGGGTAGTTCTGTGTTGTGCCTTAGAACTGCTTATGCTGTTTCAGCATTTCTTCAACTCTGTATTGGATTTCTCCTGATGTCATGTCTTTGCAAATTCACTTTTATATACCCTGTGGCATTGTTTATTGAAATGTCCTTGATATTGACTGTACTCAGCTCACACTATGTAATCTGCCTTGAGTCCATGAATGAATGAATGATTACCACTTTTTAATAATAACGATTTCTTCCTCTCTACCTTTATCAGCAACTGACTCCAAGAAATTAAGCAAGGAAAACCGTCTTTGGCATGGATATAAAAGGATAGGACAGAAAAAAGTTCATCTGCTAAACAGTATGACTCCACGGTAGAACACATGCTGTGCTTGCAGAAGGGCTAAGAAGACCAGCCCCTAGTTAGTGGTGGAAAGGTCCATCAATGGCTACTAGCCTTAGTGACCAAAGGGAAGCTCTATATTCAGAAGCAGTAAATTCCTGAATACCAGTGAAAACAGGCAACACTGGGGCAGCCCTTGTCTTCTCTGCCCTGTCTGTTGGCTCTGTAGGACAAATGACTGACCTAGGGTTGCCAACTGCCTGGAGAAAAAATGTCCTGTCTTAGTCTCTCTACACAAGACATCTGACACGTGAAAAACACATGTTGGGAGGTGCAATGTTAGCTGGGAAGGGAAGTTTAAAAAGAGAGACCCAGTGGCAAGGCTTAGACTTCGCTATAAACTGGATCTGTGTGAAGGGGCTGTAAAATGCCAGAAGGGAAACTTCAGCTCATTATAACCTCTCCAGGTCCAAGCCCAGCTCTGGAAGGCAGCTCCATCCCATTTCCATTTCTCGTTGCCCTCTGGTTGTGATCCCACAGTTTTAGACTGGAGAGATGAAATTGACAGAGCCTTTGGGGAGGTGAAGATTAAATTAACAAACTCTCTTGGGAGCGATTTCTGCCAGCTCTGTCTTTTTAAACTAAGCTTCCTGGATAACATTGTGTCTCCCTACACTTGAGGAACATGCACAGAGACGTCTCATGCAGAGAGATTCTTAGAGGCTCAACAGGATGAGCCAGTCAGTCACAGCTTCTAGCTTTCTCAGCCTCATCCACCTTGCAGGGTGTTTTGTTGTGGGGATAATAATAACATACTTTGTAAACTGCTCTGAGTGGGTGTCAAATCATCCTGAAGGGTGGTATATAAATCAAATGTTGTTGTTGTTGTTGTTAGGATGTTGTTTACCTCCGTGCCATGAAAAGCTTCCGCTACCCATCTTCACAATGGACTTAGAATGGTGTAGCTCTGCTTAGGATTTCATTGTAAGCTTCTGTTAAAGAGACAAGATATTTTTCTCCAGTCTGTTGGCAACCCTGTTGACCACTATGTGAAACAGGATGCTGGACTAGAAAAACCACTTTCCTGCAGGCCTGTTCTCAGGGGGGGGTTTCTGGGAAAAGAGGTGGTGGAACTCAGTGGGTTGCCCTCGGAGAAAATGGTCACATGGCCGGTGGCCCCGCCCCCTGATCTCCAGACAGAGGAGAGCTTAGATGAGCAGCGCAGAGAGCAATCTAAACTCCCCTCTGTCTGGAGATCAGGGGGCGGGGCCACTGGCCATGTGATCATTTTCAAGAGGTTCCGGAACTCCGTTCCACCGCGTTTCAGCTGAAAAAAAGCCCTGCCTGTTCTTATGTTCTTAAACAGGATCTCAAATAGCAGGTTCCAGGAATGGCCTTTGTCTGTCTGGGGAGCTGTTGCCAGTCAGAGCAGACTGTAAGATTGACCAGTGGTCTGACCTGCTATACGGCAACCTTATTTGTTCCCTGTCAGGCCCAAGAAATTAAAGACACAATAATAGTGCCAGTAAGAATGAAAATAGCCATTATTTTGATGAGGACAACAACCAGTTATTGTTATTTTATGCAAATTCTATAATAGAACAATTTTGTGCCTAAATCTGTTGAGACCTGCCTTCAGGCAGGAAGGCAGAATGATAAATATTCTAAATAAATAAAACGTGGCACAGTATCCACAAATGAAACCTAAATTACCTAGAGATGCAGGGTTTAGACCATGAATCAAATGCAAATCTTTTGATCAATTTAAAAGATGACCTCTGATTAAATGGCAAGACATGCAGGAATCTTCATAAAATGATCTGTTTCTTCGGAATTATTATTTTATTCATATGCAAATTTAGGTAAATTAACAGTGCCGTCTTAAGCAAAGTTATACTCTTCTAAATCCACTGAAGTCAATGGGTTTAGAAGAGTGTAACTCTGTTTAGAATTGCACTGTTAATCAGAAGTTCACTTCACATTTCCCTTTTCTCTAGTAGACGAGTGCTAATGTTGAATAAGAAATCAACATAAGGGAGTAGTTATAAGTAGAGATGGGCAGCAACCGGGAAAAACCCAAACCATGTGGTTCATAGTTTGTCAAATTTCACGAACCATGAACTTTCACGAATCCGCCCCTGGTTCACGAACCAGCTCGTTTGGTTCGTGAAAACATCACATCCAGGTCAGAAAATCATCACTTCTGGGTCAGCAGAAGGTCACTTCCGGGTCAGCAGAAGGTCTGCAGGAAGTCCATCCCCTGTTGCCTAGGAAACTGATTGATTGGCACCAGGCTGTCTGCAGTCATGAACCAAAAAAGAACCAAACGAACCAGCCTAAAGTTCGTGGCGGTTTGTCAAAAATGGGATCTGATGAACCACGGTTCGTGAACCATGACCCGACCTGGTTCGTGCTTAATTTTGGTTCGTATTTCGCTTCGTGCCCATCTCTAGTTATAAGTATAGCCCATGTCTAAAGGGATCACCCTTGATGATGTAGCTTTAGCTGACGAAGCTTACATCTTTAAATCGATCAAGCAACGATTTATAAATATTGAACAGCAAAAACTGTGTCCTGCACAACCTAGCATTTGTTCACCCTTGCTAGTCTTCCAGGTAGGATGGCTTATTATCTTCATGCTCTTGATATTCCCTCACAGCGTAGAGCCTTTTTATTGGCCAGGGTTAATGCATTCCCTTGCAGGATGCTTTCTAGCAGGTATCTCCAGATCCCGAGGCAAGAGCATCTATGTAAGTGTGGTCTTAATTCCTTAGACACAATTGACCATATAATTTTAGATTGCCCTTTTTATGAGTCTGCTCAGAAACGTTTGCTTTCTAATTTATTATATTCTAAAAGTCATCTGAGTAATAACCTTAAATGTCAGTTTCTTCTAAATGATTCGGTTCCTGAAATTACTGAAGCAGTTGCTAAATTTCTTGTGGAAGTTCTTAAACTTAAAGGTAATTTTAATCAGTAGTTTGTATGGATTTTTATCGTTGAAAGTTTTTATATATTATGGATCAGATACCTTATCAATCTTGTGACAGTTGTTATGCTAATAAAGGTAGATGATGATGATGATGATGATGATGATGATGATGATGATGATGATGATGATGATGATGATGATGATGATGATGAGGTACAGCCCATGCTTCCCTGATACTGGTCAAAGAAGCAGAAAAATAAAGTACTTGAGTGATAGCTGTTAGATTGCCCTTTTTAATTTCAGGGACCTTTTTACAGTTTTCCCAAAATATCTAACCATATGCTTAAGTCTATGTAACTCTACATAGCTACAGCTAGACTATATGGTAGCATCGATACTGCACAGCCATGTTCTTGCATAGCCAACTTTACAGGACCAGTTTTGTGGTGGCACCTCATTCTCAAAATTCTAAAGGTGTCCAACGCTCTGCAAGACTGAGTACCTGTCTTTTACTCTGATTGGCGAGTCTCCAGGATCTCAGGCCAAGGAAGGCCCTTCCGAACACCTACTCCTGTAAAGCCTTTTAAGCGGAGATAACAGGAACTAAACCTGGAAACTTTTGCATGCAGAACCAGTGGTCCCACACAGCCCCGTATGAAATGACCAAATGAGGTTTCTCCATGTTATAATCAGAGATGAATCCAGAATATTTGATAACTAGGATGGTTTTTTTTTTTAGTGGACAGCAGGGTTGTCCTCTTTTATATTGGCCTGCTCGTGTGCTTTTAACACTGGCATAACATGCAGGGATGTAGCAAATGAAGCTGTTTACCTCTTGTCACTTGCCTTCTTTCTTTGTTTCAAGCTGCAATCCAGAACAGCAGAGCAGGACCTCCCCAACACACACACACAGACAAATGGGGCAGTCCTAATTGAAAGTAATCATGGGATGGAAAGAAAGGATTGTATAAAGTTTCTTAGTCTTGCATGATTTTTCTACAGAAGAACTGTAGTGATTCAGATTCAGATTTATTTAATTTGGTATATAACCAGCGCAAGTCTCTACAGCAAAACCAGAGTAACAGAATAAATGACACACTAAAATTCAAGCTATAAAAATACATTAAAACCTATCTACAAGATTTACTTTAAAATTCCCCACCTTCTCTATAGAGATTAAAACCAAAGTAAAAAGATACTTGTTCTCATAAGTCCCTAGCCTCCCAGCTACATTAGGCTTTGTCTTTACGAATCTAGTGGGCTATAGCTAAAAATTTGGCAGAATTCAATATGTATTGGGGATTGGGATCGAAAAGTAGCTTTTGACATATTATCTCATCTGTAAGCCCATAAAGCCTCTTTAATGAGGGGTAGATAAGCTTTACACTGCTGTCATCATAGAACCTACAGTGCAATAATACGTGATGAGTCGATTCCATGTTTCCTGACCCACACGGGCAGAGCCGCTCTATCAATGGTACCTTTTTGTACTGGCCTTCTGTTACTGCTGATGGAAAGATGTTACATCTGGCCATTGAGTAGGCCCTGCAGTGTGTTGGGATCTCTATCAGTGATAAATACGCCGCTGGAGCCACTACATATTTTATTTTCTGTGGGGCCCCATAGCTAGGGACCCTTACAATATCATTCTGCCTTTCTATGTCATATATTCTTTGTTTAACTATCGCCTTAGCTTTTCCGAATGGCATTATCTGCAATGACTCAAAAGAGGAACCCAGTAGGGATATCTTGTGGTATACAGCCTTAAGCCAAGATGAGTGCTGGCTTTCTTTGAGAATTAGAGCGGTAATATCAGAGGGATTATTACATAGTCCCAACCAGACATTTATGGCAGGATATCAATACAGAGATCCAAGCTCTTCAGTCAATCTGTACCATGATGAAAAGGACACCCTTAGCACCACTGGTTTGGGTCTGAAACTGACTCGTGCATGTAATTAGGCCATGGTCTAGCCTGATGCCACAGATCACTCCAGCAAATGTTTTGTCCAATCCTTCTTCCAGAGATCTTCTTTCTCACTCGAGATTGACTAACTTTTGCGGACAAATATGTGTTCCACCATGCCTCTCTGATGCAAACTCCCCCTCAAATTTGGAAGGGTGTGAAAGGGACCCAAAAAGCTACTTTTTGGCTAATTCTCAAATATTTTTGTGTTCCTGAAGCCATATCCTGCTGTATGGTGCTATTTAGTTCTTCAAATATCAAAGTATTATCCATACTCCTTTTTTAGTCCTATTGCTAGAGCTAGTGTATGTGATAACACATTAAAAGATTATTTTTAAAAACACTTCAATGTGTTGCAAAGCAACTGGCTTTAAAAATGATGGCAGAATTAATTAAAATACTTTTTAAAAATCCAATTACTGAGTGCTAATGCACAAAGACTAGTAGAATTATGCACTAATGGATTAAAAAAAATCACATAAACTATATAAAAACATTGTTGTACAGTTCCCTCCTGTTGCCAAGTAGGCCCCCTCTCCTGCTTTAAGGCCTCCCATGGACTGTGTTAAAGTTTCCTGCATTGCTGCTTTACTGCTACACCAAGATTGCCCTGCACGTGTGTGTGTTAATACACGTGTCAGTTTCCTGCCTGCGTGTCAGTTACTTTACTGCTGCAATAGACTGTGTTAGTTTCCTGACACCATGCCTGGATAACTACACAAAGGACTTTCTTCCTGGGCAACCCTTCCCAGACCTATATCTGGACCTCCCAGTGTGTGTTTGGACTTTATTACAAGTGTGCCCCGTGCCTGCATTGCCATCTGCCACGGACCGTGCCTGTTCCCTGCTATGGATTGTGTTTTATGTGCTGTTCCCCCTGCCTCCATGGGAGCCTGCCTCATCTGGGCCCAAGCCGCTGCTAGCAGCCGGGCGCCTGCCGGGGAAACCTCCAGCGAGCCTGGCCAGGCGCTCCCTGGTCAGTTCCCGCATGGAGCCTCCCGCGGGTCAGTCCCCGAGCTTGCCCTCGCTACCGGGCAACCTGCTAACCAGCCCCTGCCATGCCCAGCCAGCGATCATGTTCTTAGGCAACCAGAAGACCAAGGGAAGAAGCCTGCTTTGAGAAGCCATTTCGGCGAAGCGGACACACCACGTCCGCAGCAAGAGTACCTCGCCCCGCTCTGCATATCTTAGGAGCCGCCCCGGAGAAGAAGCTAAGTGCCAACCATCCCAAGCACTTAGAGAATGCATCTCAAAGAAACCTCTGCATTCCAGAGCTGAGGACATCAGGGCAAGCCCTGTCCGCTGGAACATCCATTCATCCCACTCGGATTTCCCCCTCCCTCCTTTGTCCCCTCTTCCTGAGTTGTCACTTAACACAATCAGATTCCTAAAGTGGCCCATTCAAGCCATTCAGTAACCCATTAGAACCTTTGTTTTAATCTGTGAGAACCACCAAGTACAGTACCAGCCCCAGGGTACGTTTTGGGGTATTTAAGCTGGTCCCTCAGACCGCATGGTGCGTACGCCATTCCTACCCAGACCCCATTGCTGTCTGTCCGTGGATCCATTGCTGGCATTGGACCACCTCGCTGTCGTGTCTCTGCTCCGCTTCAGGATTGTGAGTATTTCCCTTATCATCGTGGGTACCTGCTCAAGCGACCGTCTCTGTATTTCTTACTCTGTATTTCCTAGTCCTTGTATGCTTTCTTGTGTGTATGTGCAAGTTCAGGCTTACACCACACTATTAGTAAATACACGTGTTTATTGAACCTATTTGTAGTCTGCCTCTTTGTCACTAGAGTGTCTGGAATCGGGACGTCCGTAAACATTGGTTAGATCCACGCTAATTTTAGTTCCAGACTGCTAAAGCTAATTTCCCCATTTAAAAGGAGCAGTTCTGGTAACACTCCTCCCCACCTATAACTAGAGAGTTTTTAAGGGATGTAAAACATTTGCAAAACTCAGCCCTCATGGTTTGATTCAACACTATTGTTGGTTCTTAGCAGAGCTTTGCTGATGTCAAGGGCACTAAACTGCTTTTCAAACAGTCATTTGCTCTTAAGCAATTTGAGGATGTTGGCAGATGAACGCTTCAATTGAATAAAAGCACTCTCAGCTATACGTGGTCTTGAATAGGGCTACAGCTTACTGCTTTTAGAACGAAGTCAAGGTACATTATCATTAAAGCTGGTAAATGCCTTTCTGTCCTCCCTAGGCTATGTTGATATTGGCCTGATTCCAAAAGGCGCAAGAAACATCAGAGTGGTAGAAGTGGCGGAAGCAGGAAATTTCCTTGCATTGAGAAGTAAGGACCCAGAAAAGTATTATCTAAATGGAGGGTTCATTATCCAGTGGAACGGAGACTACAAAGTGGCAGGAACGATATTTCAGTATGACAGGAAAGGAGACCTGGAAAACCTTACGGCAGCAGGACCCACGAATGAATCGTTGTGGCTGCAGGTAGGGAAAGGCAACGGGTTGCATGAGAACCTGGCACTAGCTGGCTAGTAGGAGATTGCCGTGGACTACTAGACATGAAGCTGCCTCTCATCTTTAATGTGCCCTCCTCCTCACTCTTGCACTAGGTCAGCAGTTACGGATACGGCTTATTTATTTATTTTGGTATAAAGTTTGGAAGCAAATCAAGAGTATATATCTGCTTTATTTGTACTGCAGCTCAGAAAGACTCAGCCAGGCATCGATCTTGGAACTAAAAGGGCCATATATTACATCCTGCTATACCCTTGGCAATCTTATTACTAGCCCATGTAATTGTGTTTTTCACGTTGACTTGATTTTCAGTCCTTTAGCAGGCAATGATGTTTTTTTGACTTCCTGTCTGGGAGGAAAATGTCACCTGCAAATTCCAGTATGCCATTTAAAGACACAGCTACAGAGCCTGGTTCATAACCGTTGTGAACCTGCAAACAATCCCTCTCTGGTTGCAATATTTAAAAGTACACAAGGCCTGCCCTCTTTTCATCAGGTCATACAATATCTTGCAATACCTTGCAATATCTTCATGCTTGCAGTGGACCATTTTCTCTGCAGTTATGCCTCCTGTGAACTTTTAGTTCTCACTGAGGTGGCGAACCTGTGTCCAGGCTGTACTAATTCAGGTGGGAGGGCACACAGTCGAGTGCCTGTCTGTCTACAGGAAAATCCCCCTCCCCATAGAAAACTGGAGCCAGGAAGAAGGCTAAGCTGGGGCTCTTCTTGACTCTACTTTTCATTAGTGACGGGATTTGTTTCTTTTTTAAAAAAAAATAGAAAAATGTTCAGTCATGTGATCCCTTGTTAAAATCTGACCAGAACATGTAACAGCTCCCTGTCATGGTCTCAGTCAGGAAAATGGCATCGTGAGACCTTGAACTTTTCTTTTTACCTGATCTCAGTCAAAATTGGGCCCCCATACTTCTGATAATTAAATTTAAAAACCTCAGAGAATTTCATTCATAAAACTCCCAGCGACTCCTCTGTGAGAAAAAGTCTTCTAATGCAATGGACATGAATGAGATACAGGGTCAAAACACACGAGATGCACAGGTGAGTGTCGGATCCTGCAAGGACCCCTGGGAATTGTAGTTAAAAAAATCCAACCACTTGATGTGAATCTCAGCTCAGCTGGGGAGAATCACAACTGGAGAGACTTCCTCACACACACTCTCTCTCTTTCAAAAGTTCTCCAAGAGCTAAGGATGGGGGTGGGGGGAGGTTGAGAACAACATAAGTGGCAGGAAAAAAGCCGAGGTGTTTTGTGAGCAAGAGAGAAACCCAGTCCCTCCCATTCTTCTTCTCTCGACAGGGTGCTGTTACATCCCCCCTCCCCACCCTGTCCTGGAAGAAAACCAGCCAATTGGATTTTTGAAAGAGAGAATCTCTCCAGTAGAGTGGCTGTTCTTTGCAAGAAAATCCACTTTGCTCAGTTTTCTTCCAGTTGCTTGGAGAGGGGCAAGGTTAGACTACCACTCCCAGGGATGCTTGCAGGACTAATCAAGTGCTCTTCACGTGAAATTTGTCTTGTTTGTTTCCACTCATAGAGAACAATGTCAATGACAGGAACAATGCTTTCCAGTACCAGCCCAATCCAATCCCTGCAGCGTTCAGTGCAATCCTAAACAGGGTTCCTCCAGTCTAAGCCCATTGATTTTAATGGGCTTAGACTGGAGTAACTCTTCTTAGGATTGCACCATTTGCGTATCAATTGCATTTGATTTCAACATAAGGAAATTTTAGCCTGTCTTCTATTGAATGTACCGAAGCCAAGCTTTCTTGTTTATAGATCTGTTTGTTTCCTGCTCCCTGTTGTGAGTTTACACGATTGAAAACCAATCATGCTTTATTGTTTTTGCAGCTCCTTTTTCAGGAGAATAACCCTGGGATACAATATGAATACACTGTCCGTAAAGACTGGAACTCTGAGAACGAAGTGGAGGAGCCAGAATATTTTTGGCAATACAGCAGCTGGACAGCATGCAGTGTTACGTGTGGGAGGGGTAAGAGACGGTGCCATGCCATTGTTCTCTTGCTCCCAGCTGCTTTGGCTTCACCCTTCATTATCCTAGCAGCGTGCTAACTGGGGAACAAATGGATTGTTCAAGGGTAGGGAAATGGCTCTTATTATCACCTGGCTTGATCTCCAGGACCTTGGATAAGCCACCCTGTAAAAGATCATGTTCAGAACTGCCTTGAAAAACTGCTAATCACTGAATAGTTAAGCCGAACTACTCCACTTGTTGTTTATAAAGATTACAACTATTTGTCAGGCTAACTTTTTAACAAAGAGAGAGAATTACTTCTCTGAGAGGGAACAAATGCTGTTTTTAGTTCACCCTTTTTCTGGCAGGGGCCTTCAGATGCAACAACAATCCACAGTTTCCCAAGGCCCATTATGGTAACAGTTTGTCATATCTGAATACAGCCTGACGGCAGAAGTTCCACAAGTATAGCCTCTTTTCTGGCATGGCGATGGAGAAGTTGCACCTGTTAAATTTCTGCCTGTTGTGCAACTGTAAAAGGCACAGAAACTCTTTAAAGGAAAAAAAAGAAGGCATTGGTATTTGCTGAATAGCTGTGAGGAGTTTCTTTCAGTAGATTATATTATCAAGCAGGTTCTCCCGAGAGGTGTCATATAAATTTTTCAAATAAATTGTTTTCAAACTTAGAAAAATTTCTAATGCTACAAGTTTTTTGGGCCTTTCTTATACTTAGCTGTGATTGTGTATATATCTTGCCCTCAATGTTTAAATTCAGATTTGCAAAGCCTCTTCACAGCCAATAATATGAAAAGACCTGCTGGACTTCTGCTTCATTTAGAATAATTTTATCAGGGTAATTACTTAACTACCCTACAGGAAATTACTAGATGACATGTTAGGTTGGCCAGCTGATTAAAAAGAATCCTGCTTTGGGATTTGGGTTAAATTAATGGATAAACAATTAGTACATTGCTTAGTTCCTCGGTGACAGTTGGACATAGCACAGTTTTTTTATGACCGTTGTACAACTAAAGGTGCAACTAGAAAAGATGTGAGAGTTCTCTGATTGGATCTCCTGACATTTGTAACTTATTGCATCTCAAAGGGTGCCTGATGTGGATCGGGGCTGTGGGGGGGGCAGTGTTAGCAGGCTTACCATTGCCCCGGTCAGGGTGGGGAATCCCCCGCCACCAGCAGATGCTTCCTGCCGCCACTTGGCTAGCCGGGGAGGGGGGGGGAATAGTTAGAAGGGGAGAGTCAGTGTTGGCATCACTCCCCATGCACAGTGATATCAGCACATAGCTGGGGACACTCTGATATTTGGGCAAATACCAGAGCATCCCCAGCATTCCTGGTAATGAACTGATGTCACTTCCGTGCACATGGAAGTGACACCAGCATGTCCCTGGCGATATGACCACATCACCAGCAAGCACCCTCATGACCTGGTAAGTCCCCCTACCCCTCGCCTGTTTCCATGAGGGACCTCGCAACCCTAGATGTTAGCCTCCCCTTCAAATTCACAACAGAAATTCCATCTCTCTATTAGCCCAAGTAGGGGGCAAAGGTCAGGCATCCTGTCTTTTCCCTCCTACTGAGGCTGATCAGTGCCCAGCAAGCCTGTCAGATCAGACCAATGGTCCATCGAGTCCAGCATCCTTTTCTACCCAGTGGCCAATGGGATGACCTTGGAAGTCTGGCTCCGTCCCTTGGGGAGGCAGAGCCTGTGCACAGCCAAGCCATGAATGGCAGTCTGGCTCACCAGTGGGCTGGCTTATAGGGAGGACTCCGTGGAGCAGAGGGACATGGGGCAAGCTGAGGAGGTAGGACCCTTTCCCCCCTCCTGATCTGACCCTGAAGCCACACTATTGATGAGCCAGCCTGCTTTCCTTGCATAGGACCTGTCTGTGGGCAGATGAAGGAGCCCTGGACATCACCAGTGGTTGGCAGAGAAGTGGATAGCCTTGTATAGGGTAGCTTTCCTGTACAGGGGTGCCCAGGGCACTCAGAAACCTTAGGATGTCCCTGAATGTCTACATTGTTTCCGAGGTTGCCATAAAACTAATGCAATTGGTGAGTTAACACTATTGTGAATTGGCACCATTCCTGTTTCTTCCATTAGATCATATCCTTGATATCATGATGTAACAGCACTAATCCACCCAAACTGAAAAAAGGAATTTTGGAGGTGTCTCTCTCCCATCATCATTAAATAGAAGGGATACTGGATTCGTTTTCATAATAAAACAGAACTACCTATGTAGATGAGAAAATCCAGGAGGTTCATTATTTAAAAGTACATTATCCACCGTTGTATTGATCATTGATTGTAATTCCACTTGCAACTAATGCAGAGATAGCAGCAACTTGGTTGCTGAGAATGGCCCAATGTGGAACAGTCCCGTGGCCGAGAACGTACACTGGGTATAGGCAGTCCATGAAAAGTTTCCTCCCATGTGATCTGAAGCCATTGGTGTTGGAGAAGGAAGAGGTGCCCTGGTGCTTGCTTCTCCCATGTCCAACAAGTAAAGAACTAGGAGACCTCATGGTTTCATGTTGTTGGACAACATGAAATACCCAGTATGGCTTGTTGTACATGTGGGATGTCCCAGGCTGAGATGTTACATTGGCCCAACGGTTCTTATGCTCAGTCCCAAATATTTTTTTCCATTGTGGAGAAAGTCAACAGACTTAGAAGGGTGTAACTTTTCTTAGGACTGTACTGTTAGATTACAAGTGTGTTTTGTGGTGCTATCTGTAGTAAGGAAGACATAATAGTCAGTTTTTGGAACAAGCTATGTTGTATTTGGAATTCTTTTTCATTTGCACATGTTTCTTCCTTCTCGTCCTTCTCTTTCAGGTTTCCAACGACAGACTGCCCGCTGTGTGAGAAAGGGGAAAGGTGTGGTGAAAAACTTGTTTTGTGATCCAGAAACCCAACCCAATGGAAAGCAAAAGAAATGCATTGAAAAAGATTGTCCACCAAGGTAGCACATATGTCATTTAAGGGAAGATACTCTTGAAATGGAGTTTCAAGAATCGGAGTTCAGAGAATGCTTAGACAGCATTTCCTATTCAAATTTTAATTCAACCACAGACACAATAGGAATTCCGTCCTCTAAGAGCTAAACCGCATGAGACGAATTACATGAGAACACTCAAGTGAAGGGCGACACGTTAGCCAGGAAGCGTAGTTTGAATTTCACCTCTCTACAGAGCTGGCTAGATCGCTCCTCAGAGGGTTTGTTAATTCCACCTGTCTATAGAGCAGGCAAAGATCCTTCCTCAGAGGGTTTGTTAATAATTGACAGATCCTTCTGAGAGGCAAAGTGGAAATTAACAAACCCTCTGAAGAGTGATCTTTGCCAGATCTGTAGAGAGGTGAAATTAACAAACCCTCTGAGGAGCGATCTAGCCAGCTCTGTAGAGAGAGGTGAAATTCAAACTGCACTTCCCGGCTAACATTGCGTTTCCCTTCACTTGAGCATCTTCATGCAATTCGTCTTGTGTGGTTTAGCTCTGAGGCAAACCTGATCTGCAATATGGCCTATCTTATTTATATATATAATATGTTATATATTTTATACATATAAATATTTTATAAATATTTATATTTATATTTTATACATATAAATATTTTATATATTTTATAATTAGTTTTCTCAGGGGTAGGGAAAAGGGGGAAAGCAAGAAACAAAAAGGTATCATATATTCTGCTTGAAACAGCACTCTGCTTATCTACATTTTTCACACTGCTAATCACTCAACTGTGATTACTAGTAAGAAGTTACGATATTGCCTTCATATAATTGCTACATTCAAGTCTTTATATTTGTCTCTCATCCAGTTATAAAAGGGGGTCCATGGTGCAGCAAAGTCTTCTTCCATTGGTCCTTTCATTATTTATTATTATTATTTATTACATTTCTAACTTGCCCGTCCCACAAGCGAGCTCAGGGCGAGGTACAACAGATTATAAAAATATAATACAAATATTAAAACCATAAAACAACAGTTCATCATAAAAACAACAAACAGATAATAACATATAATAAAAATAACAAAAAGATAATAACTTCATAAAAACAACAAACAGATACTAACTTAGTTCTAGTTAGTTTGTCAAGTTCCGCATTTTCCATTAGCTTCACTATTCGCTATTACTGGTCGTCTCCAATAGAACGCTAGTAAAATTCTTGCTGCTTTCACTACATGTATAATAAAGTATTTCTGATCTTTATCCAAGTCTTCTGGTACACAGTTTAACAAAAATATTTCAGGTTTCAATGGTATTGTAATCTGTAAAATTGTTTGTAAGAGTCTGTGGACCATTATCCAAAATTTATGTACCTCTTTGCAAGACTACCACATGTGATAAAATGTTCCTGTATGTTTCTTACACTTCCAGCAAATATTAGATACATTTTTATACATTTTAGCAAGTCTATCTGGTGTTAAGTACCATCTATAGAACATCTTATAAAAATTCTCTTTAAATGCCACTGACTTAGTTATTTTAACATTCACTTTTCATATCTTGTTCCATTGCATTGGATCAATACTATATCCTAAATTTTGTGTCCATTTATTCTTATATTCTTCTACCCCCTCATTTTTCTTCTTCATTTGCATTAGAAATACATACATCTTTTAAATCAGTTTTTCATCAGAGTCACATAACAGTTTTTCAAAAGTATTTTGTTCTAGATGGAAACCTCCCAGTTTTTTTATCTTTATTGTATCTGGATTCTATCTGGGCCCTTGACCACCAATCTAAATTAAGGCCTTGTTTCTGTAATTCCTCTTTTGTTTTTAATCTTCCTTTATCATCTAATAGATCTTTATATCTAACCATCCTATCTAATGAGAATACCTTTGGTTCTAAAGGTGATACCCATTGTGGGGTTTTAGAGTAAATTTGTGGTATAGTTCTTTCCCATACTATTATGAGGGACTTTCTAATCCAATGGTTCTTAAAATATTTATGTCCCTTTGTTTTCCCATACCATAGAAAAGCATGCCATCCTAGCTGCAAATCATGCCCTTCTAGTGCCAAAAGTCTTTGATTTTCTAGAAGAATCCACTCTCTCACCCATTCTAGGCAACACGCTTTATGATACATTTTCCAGTCCAGTAAAGCAAAGCCTGCATTTTCTTTCACATCTTGAAGTGTTTTCAACAATTCTTGTTTTTTTCCCTTGCCAAATAAATTTAGACACTGCCTTAGTTATCTCTTCAAAAACAGATTTGTTAATACATATCGGGATAGTTTGGTACAGAAATATAATTCGTGGTAATATATTTATTTTGATGGTTGCAATTCTTCCCAACAGCGAAAGGTGCAGTCCTTTCCATCTCTCTAGATCTTTTTTGATCTCTTGAAGCAGCTTTCCATAGTTATCTTACATTAACGAACTACATTTTGATGTTAAGTACACCCCTAAATATTTTACTTTCTTCTCTAGCTGAAATCCTGTCAGTCTAATTAATTCCATATCTGGGGGCATTATCATATTTGTAGTTCTCACTTTTGTTTTCTGGTAGTTAATCTTCATTCCGGTCATCGAGCCATATTCTTTAATGTGATGCGTTAGTTGCTCTATTGATTCTAAAGCCTCCTCTAGTATGAATAACAGATCATCCGCAAAAGCTTGTACTTTATATTTATGGCCCTTGACGGTGGCTCCTTTAATTATCAAATCACTCCTCACAGTTCTCATCAGTATTTCTAACATCAGGATAAATATTAATGGTGAGAGGGGGCAGCCCCGTCTTGTTACTTTTTCAATCCAAATTGTTTCAATCCAATCGTCATTAATGACTACTTTTGCTTTTTGCTTCTTATATATAGCTTCAATCGCTTTTATGAATTCCATTCCAAATTCCATCTCTTTCATTTGTTGAATAAAAAATTGCCAATTGACGTTGTCAAAAGCTTTTTCGGCATCCAAAAACACCATGGCCATCTGTTTTTCAGGATGTACTTCATAGTATTCCAACAGGTTTAAGGCAATTCTAACGTTATTTCTCAGTTGTCTTTTAGGGAGGAATCCTATCTGGTCTTGGTGTATTATATCAGGTAATACTTTTTTCAATCTTGAGGCTAATAGTGTAGCAAATATTTTATAGTCACAGTTAAGAAGGGATATAGGTTGATAGTTCCTAATATCTTTCCCATCTGTTCCCTCTTTGTGTATTAAAGATATTGTTGCATCCATCCATGATTCAGGCAGAGATGTTTCTTGCACTGCTGTGATGATCATACTTTTAAATGGCAAAAGAATCACATCTCCCAATGCTTTGTAGTATTCTGCTGGAAGCCCACCTGGTCCTGGTGCTTTCCCATTATTTGCTTTTGTATGGCTTCCACTATTTCCATTACCGTGAATGGTTCGTTCAGCTTCTTCTTTTTTTTCTTCTGATAGCTTAGGTAGGTCATGTTTTTGTAAATATTGTATTTGCTTTTCTATTGGTACTCCAACTTTACCATACAATTTTTTCTAGAAGTTTTCCACAATTTTCTTAAGTTCTTCTTTTTGTGTCATTTCTTTTCCTACCTCATCATATAGGCCCATAAATAAGTCTTTTCTCCTTTTCCTTTCTGAGTTTATAGACTAACCATCTCCCTGATTTATTTGCATGCTCAAAATAGTTTTGTTTAGCGAATTTAATATTCTGTGCAATTTCTTCCATCAATAACAAATTTATTTGATTCTAGAGCGCTTTAATGTTTTCTTTTAAAGTTATATTTGAAGGATCTCTTGTTAAACCTTTTTCCTTCTTCTCTAAGCTTCCCAATATTTCTTTGTAGCAATGTTGCTTCTCTCATTTTTGTTCAGTTGCATATCCTATCACCAGTCCTCTAAAGTATGCTTTACTAGCATCCCAAACGATATTCATTAATCAGTTTATATTCTTCTGCCAGTCTAAGAAAGGATCTTGGGAGTATGGCCTATCTTAAATGGTCATAGAGTTACTGATGTAATACATATGAAGCACTGTGAATACTCTGCAAAACAGTAATCAAAGTGATAATTATTTTTGATCTTCATGTCCCAGATGTCTGCCCACACCTGAGTGTGTCACTTATTCAACAACATATTCCTGAACTACTTCATTAATATAGCCAGGAGTAGAATTATCCAAAAACTGAGGGGGGAAGTAATCGATTATGTTTGGGGAAACTGTGATCTGTCATCTGTTTGACAGGTACCAAAAGGTCCCCATTCACTAGTAACAGCTATAAGGAAAAGGATCTGTCAGTGCATAGTGATGGGCATTTGTGATATCACCAGACATCAGACCAATCATTTTGTTCTCCTCTCATCCCTGTTTGCATGTTTGAAAATCCCAAGGCCCAAACTACCAAAATGGCAGACTCTTACCTTTTGGGGGGCATTTTTCCAGTATCTGATTCCTAGCAAAAGCCTTAAAATATTCTAATTACATATAGTATTTGCAAGCATACAAAATACCAGCTGTGAAGCTCAGAACAGATGTTTTAAATGCACTTATATATGTTTCTCCCTGTGTTGCCAAGGGACAATGGTTCTTTTCAGTTTGAAGACATTAAACACACAAATGTTGAAGGAAAATAGATTTATTAAATTCCTTCAATAATCAACAGGAAAGAAATGAGTAAGTACAGAACAGAGAGTATGCTTATGACCTTATAATGCTGTTAGGAACCCCAGGAAATGACAACGTGTGGACCCCTGGTTCTGGCTGGTTGTGCAGCATTGCTTCCGCGGTTCAGCCTGATCTGGGGTTCATCAGTAAGGGAGTTTTCTAAGACTTATAGAGACTTTTTAAGTTACATGGCTACGCTCGTGCATTCATTTTCCCCTAACTGGCCTTGGACAGGAGTGATATATTCCAGGCCAACTGATTATTTATTTATTTATGTCATGTATAGTTCACCTTTCTCCATGAGACTCAAGGCGGATTACATAGTGTGAGATTAGTACAGTCAATATCAAGGACATTTCAATAAACAATGTCAGAGGGTAAATAAATGCAAGTTCACAAAGACATAACATTAGCAAAAAAAAAAAATCCAACACAGAGTTGAAGAAATGCTGAAACGGAATATAAGCAATTCTAGGAATGACCTTAGACAACATAGAACTATCTAGTAGGGTCACACTTAAAGCAACAGATACAAAGCAGCCATATTTAAAGCAACGGACAGTACATAAGGCAACAGAGTAGTGAAATCTATGGTCCATAACTCGTTGGTGAAGCATCTCCTTGACACCACCTCCCTATAATACAGCTCTCCTGTCTGAGGAAAAAGCCCTTTTGAATAATTCAGTTTTGCATTATTTGCAGATAAGCAGTACATGGCAAGCCTCAAATACAAAAAATGTTTCTATCCTCCCTAAAAACCTTCATATCAAGTGCATAGTTTAAACATCCCACTCCCAAATATAATAACAAGACACCGTGACTAGATAAAATGGATATTAAGGTGGAAAATGGGATGTTTAAGAGAACAACACATTGCATTGCCGAAACAGAATGGAATGTTCCGGACTGGCTCGCAGAGCAATCTGGGCACAAGATGGAGAAACTCTGGGCACAAGATGGAGAAACTCTGGGCACAAGATGGAGAAACTCTGGGCACAAGATGGAGAAACTCTGGGCACAAGATGGAGAAACTCTAACTCCTCAAGATCACAACAGTCTTCCGCAAGTGCCACTACACTCCCCTGATTTTAGTTAGCCGTTTTTATGAAGTAGATGTCATGTGCCAAACCTGCTACTTCAAACCGACTTCAGAGTAGTTCATTGAATGATACGCTGTGGCTATTATTATAGGCTCAGTGACCGCCATGGTCTAGCGATCGACATTGAACAATGCTGAACGGTGGTGCAGCTTGACTCTTAATTTGGAGCCCGTAAGTGGTTCCTCTGGCTGAGAACATTCCTCCTAACTAGCCTTAACTTACATTTGTCAATGCTGTCTCTGTAGAGTAAATACGGAACACCTGCTTGAGGAATCTGCCATTTTATTGCCTTTTCTCTTCTGCCTTAACAGCTGCTCATAACATCTCAATAGGGTCATGTCTGGTTTGGCGTAGTGATCTGAGTGTTGGATTAGGACCTGAGACAATCAGGTTTGAACCTGCCACTCATCCATGGGAGCCCACTAGTTGACCTCGGGCCTGTCACAATCTCTCAGGGCCAAGCTACACATGACGAATGACACTTGAACGGCAAGTGGATTGAGTGGAGGGCAAGTGAACAGGGAGAAATACACTTGCCGTTCAAGTGTCATTCGTCATGTGTAGCTTGGCCCTCAGACTAACCTCCCTCACAGGGTTGTTGTGAGGAATAAGTGGATGAGGGCGGAACAATGTGAAAAAGCCACTTTGGGTCCCCCAATCAGGAAGTAAAGCAGGATATAAATAAAAAAATAAAAATATGTCTTGTCATTACAACTCTCGTCAATTTTTTTAAAGGCTACGTAGTGAGATCTTTATAATTCATGTTAAATTACCAGTAAGCCAGTTTACCATATGATTTGGTAACAAACTGCCTGTTTAATATATGCATCTAAACCATGGGTTAAGAAACATTTTATGCTTCTGAGCACAGGTTGAAAAGAAGTGAAAATTGGATTTAAACATCACCAAGGGAAATTTTTAGAGCTTGTTTAAGGAACAAGCTACAGGGAGCCTTTTCCCTTCAAGTCTCAGTGAAATAAAGGAGAATTATGCAGGAGAGCAGTTGCAGGATTTCATCCATTTTAAAGAAACCTTCCAACCCTGCTGTGAAACTTTTATATCAGCTCTAAATCCATACTATCATCATCTTTTCTCCAATACAGAAGAAAGAGGCTTTCTGAACCAGCATGGTTCTCAATATTTTAGAGTCTGTTTAGGATGCTCACAAACAATTTTTCTTTTATTATGCTTTTTATATTGAAAGTAGAAAGCATTGCTAAGTTCAGAATTTAAAACCCAGATTTACTGAGTAACTATATTGTTCTGCCACAAAATACAATCCACAATAAATCTGATACCCTTTCCGGTTCCAATTCTTCAATCCATAAAAACATATCACTAGCAACAATGCCCATTGTGTGAAAAAATTATAACGGGCTCTAGAAAACTGATTCAGCAGCGCCCTGCCGGTGGCAAGCAGGTGCTTCACAGCGTCCTGGAGGCCAGAGCAGGAGGGCGCTGAGGGGAGGCGTGGGGAGGAATGCTTAGGCTGTCCATTTGGGGGTCCCCCTCTTGGCGGCAAGCGGGCACTTCACAGCAGCCTCGAGGCCAGAGTCGTTGGCAATGCGCCTGTGCAAGGATAAAAATTGAGTCGTTGCCAATACGGCTTGCCTTTTATATAGTAGGATGGGTTCTTTAGAATAATAGTAAAAGTTGTATTTTAAACTCCTATTTTAAAACCTCATTTCCAGCACAAATGTACAAATACAACCATATTAAAAACATCATAAAGTAAATAGCCTGGTCACCCATTATGAGTAGGGTTGCCAACCTCCAGGTGATGGATGGAGATCTCCCAGAATTGCAACTGATCTCCAGGCCACAAAGATCTGTTCTCCTGGAGAAAATGACTGCTTTGGAGGTTGGAAACTATGAGTAAGGATCTTTTTCAAGTGACGAGACAGGAAAAGTTATAGTTATTTAGCTATTATTTGCTAACTTTGCTGTGTGGGGTCTGGCTATCTAATTTTAAAAAATGGTGGAGAATGCACTCAACTCACTTATGGCAACCCCTGGTGGGGTTTTCATGGCAAGAGACTAACAGGTGGTTTGCCATTACCTGCCTCTGCAACCTTGGTCTTCATTGAAGGTCTCCCATCCAATTACTAACCAAGGCTAACCCTGCTTAGCTTCTGAGATCTGATGAGCTCAGGCTCACCTGGACTATCCAGGTTAGGGCAAATTACAGACTAGTAAATTCTGACATTTCAAAAAACGAAAAACATTTAAAACAAAGTAATTTTTTTTAAAAAACAAGAGAATATCGTAATTAGGCTACTCAAATATATATCCTGCATTTGTTTTTGTGCAGTTTATTTTGTATTACATTGTGCAGGCACCAGTTTAAATGAATGGAGTTTGTGGCATCTGGTGGATTTTTCCCAGGATATTGGCAAGTAGTAAAAGATTTTAATGGCTCTGACTGTGAGGCAAACCCAAGGATGAAAACATAAGAGGAAGGAGTTGATGAGAATTTGCTAGGCAGAAAACATAATCCAAAACTGATATGCTCTTTATTTTTCAAATTACTATGAAGTGGCATACGCCCCTTGGCTGCTCACTGATATTTGGCAATACATTGTACTGAGAAGATCAGTAAGTTAAATAATTTCCCACAAGTAGGTCTATTTGCTGTTAGACAAAATATTAAGTTGTGACACTGAAGGCAGTACAGTCTCTGTTTTCCAGCAATATCCTCAGGGAGGTAATTGCCAAAAGCAGACTTTTACTCCGTGTGGATTAAAGGATTTACCAGTCGAGAGTTAATATGCTGAGTAGGATTATGTAGACTTCTTAGAAAATGTCAAAGGTGCAAAGTACAGTAATTAAACAAGCATGCAAAGGACCACGTTTAGGTTCCCATTGCAAACTATCATTCAGAATAAAATCCCTAGAGGGGCAGCCTGCTTTAATATAAAAGCATTGAAAGATTGAATTGTGTTCTTTGGGGGAACTTTTGTTTTCCTGTCATTTAGGCGTATGGTATGATAGTTACATTCTTTAATATTGCAATAGAACCAAGTGTGGAGTTGGGGCGGTGAATAGGCCAATTCATAAAACCAAAAAACTTGCCCTATGGCAATAATCTAGAATCTATTATTAACTTCAAATCAGTGTATCAGTCTCAAGGTGGGTAGGGTAGGGTGGATGGATGGATGGATGGATCAGTCCCTCCAACAGCAGCTTTTTCAAGGCATGAGCCCATACCCCATTGGAATCATCTGCGTCTCAGGTAGAGTTTGCAGCTTACAGGGGTGAGTGGGCAGGTGGAATCAATTCCCTTGGAGAAAACAGCAGCTCAGGAGGTGGATCTGTGGCATCACCTACCTGCTGAGCTCCCAGTCCCTTCCCTAAGCGCTGTCCTCCACAGATTCCACCGCCAAATCTCCAGGAATTCCCAACCCAGTGTTGACAACCCTAATGTTAGGGGCAATGTGAGATAAGCTGAGGATATGGCAACTTCCACAAAGGAACAGAGTTTGCATGTGAAGTAAACTTGTCCTGCCCCCCCCCCCAAATCTACATAGATCTATGGAAGCCTCTCTCATGCCTCAATGCTAACATGCAAATACATCTAGTCACTGTGGTCTAATGAATGGTGACCCAGGCTTGTTTTTATCAGACCCCCATGGCGCAGAGTGGTAAGCTACAGTACTGCAGCCCAAGGGCTGCTCACGACCTGAGTTTGATCCTGGTGGAAGCCGGGTTCAAGTAGCCAGCTCAAGGTTGATTCAGCCTTCCATCCTTCCGAGACCAGTAAAATGAGTACCCAGTTTCCTGGGGGTAAAGTGTAGACGACTGGGGAAGGCAATGGCAAACCACCCCATAATGAAAAGTCTGCCAAGAAAACATCATGATACGACATCCCCCCATGGGTCAGTAATGACCCAGTGCTTACACAGGGGACAACCTTTACCTTTACCTACCAAGTGTTATGTCTTTCATGGACTGACTTATAGGACCCTAGACAAGTTACAGTGTCTCAGCCTTATTTATCTTTCTGTCTAATGAATTGGAAGCAGTATGCAAATTTAAAATGCTGTATAATAATAGATAGTAATAAAGTTTTCTGTTTTGTTGAACTGTCATGAGTCTATTTACAGTTTCACGTAGCTCAGGGCCTAAATACATATTACATTTTTCCTGGATCCTTCTTGGGTTCACGCAATAAGAGATGAGCCTGGAGTTCTAGGCTTGGAAATTAATTACCTGGAGTACGTGAGCCTAGTTTGGATAAGTGCTGTGGTGTACTGGGAAAGAGTGTCTGTGCCTTCCTTCCCGTAACCTGAAATGGTCCCAGAAGAGCACATTTGCCCCACTGGGGGAAACTTTCATGTATCCCATCAGTATACCTGAGCCCCCAGTGGGGGAAATACTAGGTTGGGGAAGCAGCATCGGAAGGAGGCTGAAGTCCCCTCTCTTCAGTTGTCACAAAAATGATCCTAATCAGGCCCTGTGGGGGAACTCACAAGTGCATACGGATCATATGTGCCAAGGGAACAATGTAACATTCCCACAGTCTGATGGGAAAAGGTGTGACAGTTGCGCTATGACTAAATATGCACTCCATTTTGACATTAGTTCAACTGGCTTTCTAGGTGGTGGGCCGGAGAATGGCAGAAGTGTTCAACCACCTGTGGCCCCACAGGAGAGAAGAAACGAACTGTCCTTTGCATTCAGACAATGGGGCTGGATGAGCAGGCATTGCCTGCAGAAGATTGCCATCATCTGCTCAAGCCAAAGACCTACCTTTCGTGCAACAGAGATATCCTGTGCCCCTCTGACTGGACAGTAAGCAACTGGACTGAGGTAAATTGACAACTGTATCACATTTCTATCCCTCTTTACTTCCCAACTTCGGGGCAGCTTACATGAGGTTCCCAAGTGATCTTTCATACAGCCAGTTCTTCGGGTTTGGCCTCAGCAGCAGAGCCACATTGTGTGCCTTCAGAACATTCTCTGGGTCTCTCTTAACAGTAACCCCTGAAAACAGAGATGTCTGCTTTGGGCTTGTTCAAATATTACTTAGCATTATGATTTGTCTGGGGAAGAGGTGGGCATGCTGTGTGGTTTTAATCTTTACAACTCATGGAAAACCTTACATTAATTTCACAGCCATTATTAAAACTGAGGGAAGGTGGGGCAGGATGCGCCCTGGACAACTTTGGCATCAGCTGACGAGAAGGCAGTTATATTACTTGACTTTTGTCCCATCTCCTCACGGGGTCCTGGTTCTCTCTCTAAACACAAAAACCACCTAGTGCTGTCCTTCCTCTTTATCCTGGCTTCACAGACTTACCTTGGAGGTTCCAACGCCATACATTTATGGTGAGGTAATCCCATGCAATTCATGAGGGAAGAATCCTCCCGCCAAAAAACCCATAACCCATGTGCCCTGTGCCTACACAAACACACTTACTTGTTTATTTAGAATATTTCTATCCTGCCTCTCCAAGAAATCTTGTCATCAACAAAAGTAAAACAGTGAAAATAATACAACTACACTGCCATCCTGACTAGATTGACACTCTGTCAAGTCCCTTGAACGCTGTGGGCATAAAAGGGTGACTCTGTTTAGGCTGGAAGTGCCAGTTAAAAGTGATAGATAACAATCCAGTAATACAATTCCTAGCAACCTTCATTCGTTTATTTGAAACATTTTATAAACTGATAATCAGTAAAATCAGCAGTATACACATTACTGAAAGCCAAGCTACAAGTGACATATTACACTTGCCTGGCAAGTGAACAGACTCAAGCGTATTCCTCCCTGTTCACTTGGCATTCACTTGCGCTCCTCTTGATCAAGTGGAGCGCAAGTGAATGGCAAGTGAACAGGGAGGAATACGCTTGAGTCTGTTCACTTGCCAGGCAAGTGTAATTCGTCACTTGTAGCTTGGCTCTGTGCAGGCCCTAGAGAATGGGTTAAAAATCCCAAACATGGGTTAAAAAATACCTGGGAAAGAAAAAGGTTTCTGCCGAGTGCTTAAAAACCAAGAGGTTCAGAGGAAGAGGGAGGCATTCCACAACCGGGGAGACTAATATATATCATTAGTCCAATCTTAAATTAATATAGAAGAACAGCTGTGCATAGTTTACTTCTGGTTCAGCAGTGGAATACCAGGTTTTGTAGCCTCCTGTCGTGAAGAAACTATCATTTGATTTTGCTATCATTAATCAGCAACAGCTGCATAGCAGATGTTTGCTTCTAAGCCCTTTAAGGTATACTTCCCCATCTCCAGCAAAAATTAAATGAAGGGTGAAACTGTATATGTTTTTTCCAAAATGCTATTACTGCCTGTTCCGGTCTAATTTATGTATGAACGAAAATATGATGCTGATAGTAATTGGATTAAATGGGGGCTTAATTTTGGGTAATGTTTTTGATGTACTATGACATTTACTCTAATGACTCTGTTCTTAACAGAGTCACGTTTTGGTTTCCTGCGAAGCAGTTCTGGGTTTGGAGTGGCAGTTTGTGTCTGCTAAAAAGCCATGTGGCTACAGTGGAGTAACAAGGGCACTTGGCCTCAGCATGAACGCAAAATGGGCATCAAAGGCAGTCAAATGTACTGACAGATTAAAATAATGTTAAATTGTGTAAAGCTAAGCATATTTTCAAGATGTGAGAGAAATTATGTGAGAGAGGCTTAGTAAGGGCAGCGTGCCAAATATACTGATATTGTTGCAGCTTCTCATAGTGTGCAAACACCAGCAGGCCGACAAAGAGAAAACTAAACCTGCAGCACTAGACATAAAGAGTTAATAGGATTTATTTTCTGGTTTAGACTGCCCCTGCTCAGAACATCTGTGCAGTTATAACATGGAACTCAATAATATGCTTTAAAGTCTACAACCATTCTAAACTTGTCTTGGAACTGATGTCCGTGCCAGTGAAATGGCTTGTTTATAACATGGGGTGACTGAGAGTCTCTCTACACAAGACGCCTCAGTGCGTGTTCATCAAGTGTAGGGAGACGCAATGTTAGCTGGGAAGCGTAGTTTAAAAAGACAGAGCTGGTGGAAATCACTCCTCAGAGGGTTTGTTAATTTCATATTTGCCCCCAAAAGACTGTTAATTTCACCTCTCCAGTCTAAACCTGTGTGAGATTGCAACCAGAGGGCAGCAAAGAATGGAAATGGGCTGGAAGTGCCTTCCAGAACCAGGCTTGGACCAAGGGAGGTTATAATTGGCTGAAGTTTCCCTTCTGGCATTTCACAACCCCTTCACACAGCTCCACCGGCTCTTTAAACTACCTTCCCAGCTAACTTTGCATCTCCCAACACATGTTCTTCATGTGTCAGACGTCTCGTGTAGAGAGACTCTGAGAAATACTGTTGCCTGTCTTTCCTTAGTAGATCCAAGAAGTCTGTTTGCAAAGTTCAAAGAGCAATTGCTGCTAGTTAAAATTCTCACTTGCATTTCTTGCTAAAGCTTCCCGCTGATTTTTTTTTAAAAAAAATGAGACTGGCAAGTTTTATAAATGTATGCACATTAGGTATTTTTCACTTGAGTATGCAAAAAATAATCAGATGACTTAAACTTTGTTTTGCAGTGTACAGTTACCTGCGGCGGAGGAATACGTACTCGTAATGTGACTTGTACCAAAAACAACGGGGAGCCGTGTAATATTTCAAAGAAACCTCATTCTAAAGCTCTGTGTGGACTCCAGCAGTGTTTGATCACCAGAAGACTGCAGATACCCCATTTCAAAGTGCATGATGGGAAGATAATCAGAACTGGAGGTAATCCCAGAAGAGGCCCCATGGACAAGTTACCCATCCCGAAACCCAGCCAAAGAATTGCAACACCAACAATTCCTGAGCCCAGATATGTTACTTTGATGCCCACACCCTTCAACCCAATGAACTTTTCTCAAGAAGACCTGGAAGCAAAAATATTCCAAAGTAATTCCAGTGGCTTAAATGTTCTCAGTAATTATTCCCAGCAATACAGCACTCCTTGGCCTATCACAAATCGTTCAAGTATTTCTTTTAAAAATGCGGAGAATGCATCCATAGAATCATACAACTCATCAGAAGATGGGCTCATAAACTGGACCTCATTTACCATTAGCCCTGTGCCTTTGACTATTACTCCTAGCTATAATTATTTAACAGAAGTATCTAATACAGTATCTAACAAGACTGGTGAAGGAACAATAGACAATGCCCGCAGTGAACCGCTGACAAGAGAGCCCCCTACTATGATTGGTAACACCTCAGAAATGTCACCAACAGTGTACCATCATGATACTTCTACCCAGGTTTCTGGTAACCCCTTAGCAGGAGCTGGTATCTCTTTGACAACAGTAGGCCTCAAAGAGTTCCACGTGCAAATAAGTACACCTGAAACAGCAGGTCCTGTCACAATCCGCCCACCACCGTCACATGAAATATCAGGAGGCAGGTCTTCGAACAGAACAAGATTGAAATCCTCTGCCAATGAAACACTTGCTCAAGCCACAGAAAACCCATTTTTGTGGGTCAAGAATGTGCTGAAGAATGAAACCTCCAAGGAAATATTGCTGAATGCCTCCAGATATCCAGAGGAGCCCAACAGTTTGCACAATGATGCTTACTGGACAGTGGGGAATTGGAGTGATGTAAGTGTTGGCTTTTTCATTTGAGAGAGGTATATGTATATACACTGCCTTGTAGCTTCCAGAATGTTGTTACCTGATGTGTAAAACAAAGAGAACATCAGTCATACAGCAGCAGGGAGTTGCACAAACAAGACAGCCCTAGAATAGTACAGTCCCCTCCATAATTATTATTGCTTCCTCCATCCCTAACAAAAGCAATTATATGTAAACCTCATCACTAAAGTTAGCTTTTGAAAATCCCTAATTATTTGTAAAAACTTCTGGTGGGTCTCTTCAGATCCATTATATTTTTCTTCCAAGACGAAGAAGCTGCCATTGTACTCGATTAAAAATATGACTGGTCCAAGTTTTTACACTGAGGCAATTAAATCCTCCAGCCATAAAAATACATTTCTCTACTTTGCCTTTACTCAAACGTTGAAAGAGCACAAATGCGGGCTGTAATTATGTAAACAAAGTAGCAATTAGGAGACATAAAAAGATCTTAGGTTCATCACAATTTGGAAGCAGCCAGACAATGCTTAAGAGATTATTTTGTTCAAAAGATCCAGAGGAGTTAGCCGTGTTAGTCTGTAGTAGCAAAATCAAAAAGAGTCCAGTAGCACCTTTAAGACTAACCAATTTTATTTTATTGTAGCATAAGCTTTCGAGAATCAAGTTCTCTTCATCAGATGCCTGATCCGAACTGGTCAAATACAGAAGAGGAGGGGATGGGAAAGAAGGGGACATATATCACAACAGGACATGGTGCAATTAGTGTGAAGGCAATCAAAACATTCCTTTGCTTGTAAATGTAAACATCTCCTTTTGGTGTGGAGTCAGTTTGCCGTGTTAGTTAACCGCAGTGAAGGTATCCAATTCCTATGCAGTATAAGCCCTCGATAACCACAGCTCTCCCTGCCAGCTGCATCTGACAAAGAGAACTGTGGTCCCCGAAAGCCCACACGTACTCAGGCTGAGATAATTGACAAACAAAGCCCACACCAGGCGTCTCTGGGCTCCCCCAGACCACGCCTCTGTAAAGGAAATCTGTTACCTGTGATAATGTGATAACCATTCATAGTCTCTATTCAGTCCCAGCTTGACAGAGTCAAATTTGCATATGAATTCCAATTCAGCAGCCTCCCGTTGGATTTTGTTTTTGAAGGGTTTCTGTTGAACCACAGCGACTTTTAAGTCTTTGGTGGAATGTCCTGGTAGATTGAAGTGTTCTCCCACTGGTTTCTGGACGTTTCCATTTCTAATGTCAGATTTGTGTCCATTTATTCTTTTGCGTAGAGGTTGGCTGGTTTGTCCAATGTACAGAGCAGAAGGACATTGTTGGCACATGAGGGCATATATCAGATTGGAGGATGAGCAGCTGTAAGAGCCAGAGACAGTGTAGTTGATGCCATTGGGTCCTGTAATTGTATTCCCTGGGTAGATATAGGGGCAGAGCTGGCATCTGGGTCTGTTGCAGGGCCTGGTCCCTGTGCTGGTGCCTCTGCTGGCCGATTCATGATTGTAAGTGAGAAGTCGTTTAAGATTGGGGGGCTGTCTGTAGGCAAGGAAAGGTCTTCCACCCAGGACTTCTGAGAGAGAGGTATCATTTTCCAGGATGGGTTGTAGCTCCCTGATGATACGTTGGATGGGTTTGAGCTGGGAGCTATAGGTGACAACCAGTGGTGTTCTGTTGTTAGTTCCTTTAGGTATGTCCTGGAGCAGACTGTTTCTGGGTACTAGTCTGGCCCTGTTGATTTGTTTCTTCACTTCATTTGGTGGGTACTGTAGTCTCAAAAATGCTTGTTGTAAATCTTTTAAGTGTGAGTCTCGGTCGAGAGCATCGGAGCAGATACGGTTGATGAAGAATTCATATGCAAATTTGACTCTGTCAAGCTGGGACTGAATAGAGACTATGAATGGTTATCACATTATCACAGGTAACAGATTTCTTTTACAGAGGCGTGGTCTGGGGGAGCCCAGAGACGCCTGGTGTGGGCTTTGTTTGTCAATTATCTCAGCCTGAGTACGTGTGGGCTTTCGGGGACCACAGTTCTCTTTGTCAGATGCAGCTGGCAGGGAGAGCTGTGGTTATCGAGGGCTTATACTGCATAGGAATTGGATACCTTCACTGCGGTTAACTAACACGGCAAACTGACTCCACACCAAAAGGAGATGTTTACATTTACAAGCAAAGGAATGTTTTGATTGCCTTCACACTAATTGCACCATGTCCTGTTGTGATATATGTCCCCTTCTTTCCCATCCCCTCCTCTTCTGTATTTGACCAGTTCGGATCAGGCATCTGATGAAGAGAACTTGATTCTCGAAAGCTTATGCTACAATAAAATAAAATTGGTTAGTCTTAAAGGTGCTACTGGACTCTTTTTGATTTTGTTCAAAAAAGAGAGCTGTGTGAACATGGAACAGAGGCCCAGTTATCTGAAAGAGAGCCACAAAAGCTACTTATCCTCTTTTCCAGAGATGGGAGCAAAATGTGGCTACCTTCTGGTCTGCACTCACATCAGGTTTTGTAATGACCATACTAGTTTTTGATCTTTAATGCCGTCTGGACCCAGGTTATCTAAACATTATTACTTCCCATATCATAGATCCAGAGGAGTTAGCCATGTTAGTCTGTAGTAGCAAAATCAAAAAGAGTCCAGTAGCACCTTTAAGACTAACCAATTTTATTATAGCATAAGCCTTCGAGAATCAAGTTCTCTTCATCAGATGCATCTGATGAAGAGAACTTGATTCTCGAAAGCTTATGCTATAATAAAATTGGTTAGTCTTAAAGGTGCTACTGGACTCTTTTTGATTTTACTTCCCATATGAATCTGCCTGTTTGTTGATATTCTTCAGAGGCCCTACTGTAGATACCTGCCTCCCCACACACACACCAAGGTGGAGTAGGTGGTGAATTAAGGTTTCTCGGTGGTGGCACCATATCTCTGGAATATTTTCTTTTCTGTGAGGCTTGCCTATTGCCTTTGCTTTTTGTGTGTAGCCACTAGGTGAAGGCTTTTTAAAAATTTTACTCTGCCTTTGGTTGAGCTTGTTATGGCTCTAACTTATGATTTGTTTTTACTACTCCAATAGTTGATCTACTGTTCTCGGCTACTGTTGCTTGCTTTGCTGCTTTTAAAATCCTGTTTTGATTAGCCGCTTTATATTTCCTTTTCTCTAGTTTAACTTAGGCTTTTTTAAATTAATAATTTTAATGGAGTGTGTGCATCATAGGTTCTGCGGGCAGAAGATGGAGTAGAAACAATCTCATTCCCCTCCTCACTACATCCTCCTAACCTCCATAGCTTTGTTGTATGTGGGAGTTCCCTAGCTATCAACAGTGACTTTGGGCCAAGCTACAAGTGACGAATGACACTTGAATGGCAAGTGAACAGACTCACGTGTATTCTTCCCTGAGTCCCTGGCCGAATCCACACGTCTCAAGTTTTCCGCTTTTCCCCCGCCCATTATTCGCTTCTCAGAGGGCTGTTCACATACTCTTACCTCAATCCCGCCATTCTCTCGCGTCTTTCGCGTTGCGCCTCAGACGAATTTGTCATGCGTTCAAACGCTTCTCTTGCGCGGTTCTCACCATGGATGTGGACAAATAGAGGCATTTCACAAGGAGACCGCCCCCTTCAAACCACCCGACTTCCATGTTTGCAGCCTTTCCGGAACACCATCCCTCTTTGCCGTGCAATTATCAAGCTTTTCCACTCTCTCCGCAGCATGCCTGCTTGCCCGCCCTCCCCCCCCTTTTAAAGGGGACTTTCCCAGCATTGTTGCACAATCCCGGCCATAAATCTTAATCGGGGTGCTCCAAAATCCCCGCAGAGACATCAAGGGGTGGCGTCATTTCCATTTCCATGTCATTTTTAGGATGCCGGACAGTCGGAAATATCGGTGGCTGTTAAAATTAATTTTTTTTAACTGTTGAAATTACCGTTATAGCGGAAATCCGTCATTCTAATATTACATTCAAGCGTCAAATAATTAGTCTGCCTGTTTGGAGAGTCTGGATCACCCCCACCTTAAATATCAGTTCAAATTAGCCTGTCAGAATAATGGTCCAATGGATTTCAAAGAAGGCATAGAATAACATTAACCAATCACAGGCATCACAGGGGTGTGGCCTCGCCATTGCAATTTAGCAAAAAAATGCTATAGCGGAAATCTGATGAAAAAATGAAAAAAATATGAACGTGATGTCATCATCGGTGACGTTGGATCTAAACCCGCCCCGTATTACATGATTCTACCAGGGATGTGGACAAAGTATAGCGCGAGGCAGCAGCACTAAGAGAAGGGATGTGAACACAGACTGGGACATTACGGGACAGAATCCAGCGCGATTAATGCACATGAAAAGCGGAAGGTAGGGAAGTGTGTATTTGGCCCCTGTTCACTTGTGCTCCACTTGCACTCCACTTGATCACGTAGTGCAAGTGGAGGGCAAGTGAACAGGGAGGAATACACATGAGTCTGTTCACTTGCCGTTCAAGTGTCATTCGTCACTTGTAGCTTGGCCCTTTGGGAAGGTCACAGGAAGATGCTGGGGGAAGGGCAATGCAGAAAAGATCCATCGTTGTCAGCAGAACATCCATAGGATACAAACCAGTGTCTTTAATTTTAAAGATTTTGGAGTTTTAATTTATTTTTGGAAGCTTCTTTGAACAACTCAGAAAAGCAGGATGTACATTTTTGTGAATAATAATCTTGCAGTGAACAGATTAGCATCACAGCATTACTTGATGGATTGCTGAAAGGAAAGAGTCCAGTAGCACCTGATGAAAAGAGCTGTGGATCTCGAAAGCTTATCCTACAATAAAATTGGTTGGTCTTAAAGGTGCTACTGGACTCTTTACTATTTTGCTACTACAGACTAACGCTGCACAGCTAACTCCTCTGGATCTAGGAAGGGAAAGTGAGATCAACTGAGGGAAATCTAAATGAATATGAACTTTTTTGCAAGCAGTGTAGAAAAATCATCAAAAAGGGTTTTCCAGAATTACTAAAAAATCACAAAGGGGAAGGGATAGTTTCACTTCAGTCCTACTTTTATCCCTGGTAAATAAAAAGTAAGGTAATTATGGCCATATTAAGATGTTTTTTAAAAACTACACAAAATCCAGTGCACATGGAAGCTGGTAGATATTGGGGTGGAATTTATCAAAGATGACCAGTATCTGGCAAAGATGCTCAAAGCCTAGCTAATTTCCATAGCATCCTAAGAATTAATGATGCAAAGACCCCTATTTTCCGCACCTCTTTGCTAATCATTTCATTTGTAGCTATGGAACTGGTTATCATCAGTATGTGGATGACACTCAGCTCTATATCTCATATCAAAATCTGGGGGTGGGGGGTCATTAGAGGTCTTTCTTGAGTTGCTGCCTGACTGCTATGATCAAATGGCTAAAAGCAAACAAATTGAAACTGAATCCAGACAAAATGGAAGCAATTCTGGATGGGATAGCAGAGATCCTAAAGGACATTCTTCTCCCCACTTTTGATGGGGTTCAATTGGCTCTTGCTGAATTGGTCAAGCGCCTTTGGGTTATACTAGATCCAGCATTGCTGCTAGAGAAGCAAGTTAATGCAGCTGCAAAAAAGGGCCCTTTTCACACTACTTACTTGCTTCCGGAACATCGTGAAATGTAGCGCAAAAAACATGGAAGATAGCATCTTCTCGCGAGAGTTTTGCGCGATGTCGCGCAAAACTCTCGTGAGAAGACGCTATCTTCCGCGGTTTTTGCGCTACATTTCGCGATGTTCCGGAAGCAAGTAAGTAGTGTGAAAAGGGCCAAGGCCTTCTTCTAAATTAGCCTGGAAGATGGCCCCCTACTTTGACGCAGCTGATCTGGCTACCTAGATCCACGCCCTGGTAACATCGAGAGACTAGACTACTGTAATGCACTCTATATAGATCTCCCCTTCCAGTTAGAGCAAAATGTCACAGCTTGATTATTATCAGCAGCTAAGTGGGGCGTGCATGTATTCTGCAGTCATTCATCAGTTACTCATCAGGCTACCCATCAGTTACCAAGCCTAATTCAAGGCATTAGCTATCACATGGCCTTGGTCTCTCATATCAATGGGACGGCCTCTCTCCCTATGCTCCGCCATGTCAGTTTTGCTCATCTGAAGAGGACCTTCTGCAGGTACCACCCTGCAAATGAATAAAATCAACAACTGTCCACACACACACACATTCTCTGTTGTGGCCCCCACCTTGTGGAATGACCTGCTTGATGAAGTTAAGGGGGCTTCCACTGTCCTGGCTTTCTGCAAACTATGCAAAACTATTTAGGAGGTTTTTTTATACAGGTACAAGGGCTGTACTGCATCAAAATGGTTCAGAGAGATAATTTGGAGAAGGGGTAGGGACTGCAGACTATATTGCTATGTACTGACTGTTACTGTAACCTATTGCATGTTATGGGACATTTCAGTGGTCATTCATATTGACTTACACTAGGTAATCCATCTTGAATCTCATTGAGAAATAAACAAACAAAGACATCCGTCTTTAATTTTTACAACCCAATCCCAGAATGGAAACCCTTTCTGTTAGCAAATTGCAATTCATTGGTGCTCTTTGGACAATTGTCAGGAATTGCTTGTTACTCAGCGAGTTACAAATTGCTGGGAAACTCTGAGGTGCTATAAAGAAATTCTTAACAGCTTGTGAATACAGTTAGGCAAGAAATTGATGTTCCCCCAGTTTATCATGAAATTGTCAAGCCAATGAATAAGATTACCGCAGAGACTCCAGTATAATGGAATGACTCTGTACAGCTGTTGCTTATCTCTTAAGAATTCTCTGTTTTGAGTGATAGAAGAGGCAGCCAGTTCCACCCTCCCTGTTAAGCCAAGTGCTTAGCACTTAAGCCACTTGAGAACCATTTAAGGTAAAGAGCGTCCAGGAGGGGCTTTGCTGCAAACAGAGTGGATCTCTGGCCAAGCCAGCTAAGCGAATACTTTGGGTGGCACAATGAGGAGGACTCAGGGGCCATCACAGGGCCTTGGCTTGCACTCGGCCATCGGTGGTGCAGGAAGTAATGGGCATCCCCTCTTGAATCTACATCGCCACCAGTGGGTCCAAGCCAAGCCCCTGCAGTCTTGCCACAGGTACTGTGCTTGGACCGGGCCAGTGGAAGCGCAAGAGGAAGCAACAGGGGTACCCTGCTTGGGGCAACAAAAACACTTGGACCCAGCCGTGACCCCGGATTCAGCCTCTAGCATCTCCACTCAAAGGGGCTGTGGGAGCCAGTGTCAGAAGACTCTGCCCTGAGACTGTGAAGGGCCAGTCAGATTAGATAACGCTGAGCCAGACAAACCAGTGGATGTGTTTGTAATATTTGATCCATTTCCTTTGAAGCACTTTAATGTATTTAAAATCCGAGTGGTCACCAAAGGAAACATGTCAACAGTTAGGGAGGTGAGCCACCGCTCTGGTGAAACATGCAAGGTTTTTCAAGGGAGGTCAAAAGAATTTAGATACAGCAGGTGAAATGTCTCAGGGGCACATGCTTGGTTGCCTAAAAAAAAATGCCAGGTATAAAATTTGGGGGGTTACTTCTCAGGTGAGTTCACAGAATCCTTTCCATGCCCTTCATTGCCTTCAGTTTTGTAGGAATGTGTTATGAACGTTTTCAAACTAGAGCAGAACGCTACAGTCCCTACATCAGCTGCCATTAGGACCACAAACGCTTTCCTAATCTCCCTTTGTGCTGCCAAATGTCTATCTGTTGAAACAGCATGCCTGCCAGCTGGGTTAAGTCCTTGTTGCTGCAATGACTGTTTTCATGCTGACCTCCCATTGGCCTGAAAATTAACACACGATGAATTAACTTGTGCAGAGAGCATTTGCGTGTGAGAAACGGCACACAAACAGTGTGCCGATTGTCACCAGTAGTTATCACACACATGTCTCGCTTAGATCAGGACGAACTCCATGAGAGACCAATGGTTGGATCTGACATTATGGAAATGCAAAAAGGGTCTGAGGGCAATATTTGTTTCTCACTAGGACTCAAAGCAGATTACAAAATATAAAAACCTCCTATGAACAATGCGGATAGGACTAGGATTACGGAACGGGAGAACAATGCAAACAAACAAAAAAACGGTTTAAGGCATGTTATTTTATACCATAATGCAAAAAGGAGGTTACAAAGGCAGAACACAGAGCAGTGGAAGGAAGGTGATATACACGATACACATTGCAATAAACTTCTGTCCTGTCCTGTACGAAAGCAGCCTCCTGAGCTCTTCCGTTATGCTAACCTTCTGTTCAGACATGAGTTTCTTGGCTGGCTTTAACCCAGCCACTGTGCCTCCCAGCTTCAAATCCACAAATACCACAGGGGTGAAATGGGCATAGTAATGCAACAGCCATGCTGGCCTGTAAGAAGTACAGAAGGAAAATGTGTGAACTATTGTGAGCATTTAAGAATTGTGCTCTATAAATATACTAGCAACCAAGCCATTTGTGTAAATAGCAGGCCCTAGAAAACAGCCTCCCAATGTGGGCCTTCCCAGACCTCCGGAGGGCCGCATTGAGCCTTCCTGCCTGTCAGGCTCCGTGCTTTCATTGTCAGAGCCTGGGGGAAGTATGCCTTCCAGGTTGGCCCCCTCGTCCAGTCAGGCATAGGACCTCCCAGGACCTCTCTGGGGTGCCCCTCCGTGCTTTTTAATGCTGCAGCACAGGGCAACTGATCTTGCCACCACCACCAACCAACCAACCCGACTGATCTTACCCATCCACAGGTGACTGCTGGCCTCCTCCCATCTGGGGCTGGTTGAGCTGATGGCCTCGCCCCTCCTCTCTGGCTCCAGCCATTGTCTGCCTGTGGCCAGCCTAATTCTAGTGCCCTGACCACAGACTCAGCCCTCCATGCCAAGGCTCCTGATGCCCCTGCCACCACTCAGGCCAGCATCTGAGGCTCAGAGGGCAATGGTGCAGTGCAGCCATTTCCTCAGCCACTGCTGCCCTTGGGATGTCTGGTGCCATCCCTGGCGCTGCGTAGGTTGGCAGCTGAAGCCCTGGAGGGACCAGCACAGCATCTCTGGCTGCTCTGGCAGCCACTTAGGCCAGCGCGTCTCCTGCTTGCACCCGGACCAGCGGTCAAAGCCCAGGAGGGGCCAGTTGTGTGACTCCTCTGGCTGCTCCAGCAGCTGCTCTGGCTGGCATATCTCTTCCCTCAGTCTGGGCTGGCAGTCAAAGCCCAGGAGGGGCCAGCGTGGCTCCACTGGCTGCTCTGGCAGTGGCCTGTGCTCGGGCATCTTCCTCCTACACCCTGGCTCTGTCCGTGGGTGCATACTCTGTCTCTGGGCTCTCATGGCCAAGTAAATCTGGGAGGGACTGGGTGGCTGTCCCCAGACATTGCTGCTGCATCAGGCCTTCCTGGGCCTCCACAGGCCCCAAGGAGGCCGCCATGGCGGTGGGAAGGCAAGCCATGTTGCCGATGACTCACTTTTTATCCCCACAGAAGGGCTTGTGAGTGTGCCTGCATGGGGATAAAAAGTGAGTTGTTGCTAATACTGCTTGCCTTTTATATAGTAGGATTGTATTGCATTAGTGGCAGTGAAACTTTTTTTATTAAGAGTTTCACATAATGAAAAAGGTAGAATGGAAAAAGAAAATGATAAAATGCAACTTCTGATAGTGAAGCCTCCTCCTAAAACTTTCAGCTATAGAATATATGCAGTTTGCTTTGAATGATATATGGGAAAGTGGTTAGTTTGGCTTGATTAAAATAGGGTTGCCAACCTCCCACTGGTGGCTGGAGACCTTCCAGAATTACAAGTAATCTCCAGACCCTAGAGATCAGCTCCCCTGGAGAAAATGACTACTTTGGAGGATAGACTTTATGGCATTATACCTTGCTAAGGTTCCTTCCCTCCCCAAACCTTGCCCTTCTCAGGCTCCATGCCCAAAATCTCCAGGAATTTCCCAACCTGGAGTTGACAACCCTAGATTAAAATCTTGTGTTAGAAACACCACAGGATCGGCACTGAGAAAAGGGGACGGTGCTGCTAAGGAGTTAAAGAATAGCAACCCAAGTGGTTTTGGGGAGGGAAGGTAGCATAGTATAGCCCACTTTGCCCACTCTCATCAGATCTCAGAAGCTAAGCAGTGTTGATATTTGGATGGGCAACTACCAAGGAAGACTTTGCAGAAGAAGGCAATGGCAAACCACCTCCGTTCTCACTTGCTTTGAAAGCCCCTTGCTGGGGTCGCCATAAGTCAGTTGCAACTTGACTGCACATACACACACATGTGACTTTCCTTCATATCTCCATGCTGGCAGAAGTTTTACCTGTGGCAGGTGCTGTTAAAAGTGGCCTCGCAAGGTGTGGTGTTCTCTATTTCACATACCGATTTGAATCACCGAGCCCGTTCTTTGGCTGTAGGCTTCCAGTTGTGTGTTAGAATTTTTATTTCATTGTGTCCGCACACACAGAGAAACAGCTGCGCTCCACAGTGTGTGCTTTTTCTCCCTTACAGAAGTGCTATCCATTAGGGGAAATTCTTTCCATTGGAAGTGACCCTGAAACTCTGTTGGCAAATAGTTCTCATCTCCATACCCATTTTCAGTCTACAGGACAGAAAATGGGAAGTGGATTAGAATAATCACAAGTTACATAAAAGAGGTGTCGGATTTGAAAGAGTACTTAATGCTGGATGAGGAGTGATCTGCATATTTGACACTCTTGTTTCTGAGCTGTCAGGCTTTAGAAGATGGAACAGCTGAGGCAGAACTGGGCCTAAGGAAAAAGTGACCTTCAGAAAGATCTTTAAAAGTCATTAAGTTCAGCGAAGACCGGGATGGCAGTACTTGTGATGCTGCAGATGTTTCAGCCTCTGCCAAGAGCTTAAGGCGCCATCATTTTCGGTTAATTTCTTGCCTGCATTAAACATGATGCCTCAAACGAAAGACAGATTAGCTTCTGATTCCATTTATTCTCTGTCCCCATGGGCTGCAAGTGGAGAACTAACTTCATCTCCGGAGGCTATCACAACAATGTAATTATAATGTTGTAGGACTAAAAGCTTTTTAATATATTTTTTTTTACAGTGTTCCACCACATGTGGTGTGGGGGCTTTTTGGAGAGCTGTGGAATGCAGCACCAAGAACGAATCTGACTGTCAGCACATTAAGAAACCTGATCCAGCCCGAAGGTGCTATTTTCCTCCCTGTGCCCAGTGGAAAGCTGGAGACTGGAGCAAAGTAATGTCATTCATCTGTATTTTATTTGTTGCATTTCTATGTTGCCTTTTGGTTCCAAAGGAGATCTCAAGACACGTAATTCTCCGGCCTGAATCCCGAGAACTGCACATGGGGATTTTCATGAAAGGTGCTGAAGAGTAGCAAAAAGGAAATCCCCCGCACAAAAGACCATGTGTAGTTCTCCACCCTAATTGCAGCCCAGTCTCCTTAGCCCCCAAACAATCTTCCCCGTATCAGGACCTAACTGATTGATACTGGTATTTTTAAGGAAGAAAGGTGAAAGGGAAATGATGGCCTTTTTTGCACGGGCGATTTTTACCACCTTTGGCCCCATATCTCTGCAGGTTTCCTTCCAAATTCTGGATGCTTTAGATTTCAATGCAGCGCAGAGTGCAGAAAGAAAATTCAGAAAAGAACCCTTGAAATGCCGCATTGAAATCTGAAGGGGGAGTGAAGAGTCCGGAATTCGCAAGAAAACCTGAAGAGGTATGGTGCCCGAAACAGCAAAAATCAGCAGTGCGAAAGAGGCTTTAATTGAATCAAGACTTGTTCAAGTGGTTTTAAATGCAAGTATGGAGATAATTTTCATGCAGATGTCTTTCTGCCTGTTGTCTCGTCTCATCTTATCAAAGTTGTAAACTTTAACCATAGGTCCATTGCTGTGGCCCAATAAACCAAAAACCCAGGCAGACAAAGTAAGGAGGTACTGCAGGACTTAGGGCAATTAGAATCCTCTAATGTGCTCATCTGTATTCTTTTCCCTGTGGATCTCCAAGCATGTCTTTGAGAGGCTGTGGCGACTTAAGGGAGAACACCCTTTGTTGGATGTTGAGAAAAAACCGAGGAGGCTTTTCCAGGCTTAGGCAGGGTGGGGGGACTTAGTTGCCATCAGCAGCAGATGTATTTAGGGGAAAGAGCTGCTACACATTTTGTAACATTCAGCTATGGCTTTGGGCTGCATCCTCTTACGATTTGAGGAGTTACGAAAAAGGGCAAAAAACTCTTTGAAAGATAACTCTTCCCTTTCTTGCGGAAGCTGTGCTGAGCAGTTTGAAGGATGTGGCTGAATTCCCAAAGAAACAGAGCTGCCACTAAGAAAAGGGACAGGGGGAGTTTATACAACAGGTTAAAAAGTACGGACGAAGTTTGGAACAAGCACACTTCAAATCGCCTAATTTATAGTAACTTGTGATCAGATCCAGCCTTCGTCCTTCCCTCTTTCAGCACGCCTGGGAGAGAACAATGATGCCACAGCCCGAGTAAGTTTTTTATCCATTGTTTGAATTTTAGAGACTGGCCATTATCCCATTGGCTAATGTCCAGCATTCGCTCACCTAGGCCATGTAAGGTTCCATGGTAGAAGTGTTATGGTGGACCTTTTGCAAGTAAGGTTGTGTACACACAAAAACGTTTGATAAATCTGAACTGGGAATACCAAACCAGAGGGGGAAAAAATGGTATTCTTTCAATATCAAATTGTTTCTCCAGTTCTGTAATATAGCAGAAATTTGGTAAAATTCGGCCATTGTTTCTTATGGGAAACTCAATCCAGAGCTATCCCATGGGCTGGGGGGGAGGGGGGAGGCATTTTTCAACCGATTTTCACCAAATTTGCCGGGAACCTATTGCTGAATGCCCTCTAAATATTCATAATGGATGAATAGAATTGATGAGGTGTGATATTTGTTCCCTTTCTTCACATTGGTTCTGGGGGGATATCATTCCCATGCTTCAGTTTGCTTCTTTTAGGTTTTCTCTGGGATGAGCTTGGCTTGCATTTGGTAGTTTGCCTTAGCCATGGCAGCCTTGCCCCAGTGTGTTTCTGCTGTGGGAGTCAGCATTGACTTTCCCGCCATAATAGGAACAAATAGAGTGGCTGGAGACACCTTCTTTGGCAGCCCATAGAATTAACCCCTAGGGCCCAACCTTACAGAAACTTGGGGAGTCTTTAGAGGACAGTCAGGAGTAGTTCTCCTGAAAATGTGCTGGAGCTTGGTTGAATCCAGCCCTCTAGACAGCCCCCAGGTAGTTTTCCCCACAGGGAATAATGGAGAGTGGCATCTTTGTTGGGGGCCCATAGAATTGCCCCCTTCCAGGGTCCAATCTTCATTAATCTTAGAGTATCTTTAGAGGGTGATCAGAAGTAGCATCCTTGCAAATTTGGTGGAGTTTTGTTGAAAAATGAATCCCACCCCAACCTCTCTGCCAAAACAAGAGAGAGGTAGAAACAGCTGTTTCTTTGCAGGGAAACAGCAAAAGAACAGTCCGCTGAATTTTACTAATTTAATTTGGTAAAACTGAGTTTGGTATTCTCTGAACCTGATTTGGTACTGATTATTTTGACCTGGAATATCTGAATTATACCGAATCAGCTAAAATTCGTTTAATTCCGAATACCAAATCGAATTGTACACCCCTAGTTTGCAAGTTGTTCAAACTAGCTCATCAAGGCTATCAAGTTTCCTCAAACCTGCCAGACTTCAGAGCATCTATGCCATTCTCCCAAGATGTGCCAGTTACTTACTCACTGAGTCTTTATGCCCAAACTGATAGCCTCCAAAAATTGGTGACATGGACATACCATTTTGTTTTAGATACAGAGAAAAGGGATCTTTGGAAGTGGTTGATGGAACCTGTCATCACAGATGCATTTTTTTTTAGAAAGAGTTCTGTACTTTTCAGAGGTTTCTCTGAAGCCTTGACCTGGATGTCCCAGACTAGCCTGATCTCATCAGATCTTGGAAGCTAAGCAGGGTCAATCCTGGTTAGCACTTGGATGGGAGACCACCAAGGATGTCCAAGATCACTATACAGAGGCAGGCAATGTCAAACCATCACTGTTTGCCACTTGCATTAAAAACCCTTTGGTGTCACCCAAACGGAGGGTCTCCTTGCGAGTTGAGGGAATCAGCATGCAAGGAGAGGCAGCAAGAGGCAGGTAACTTTGTGAGATCTCTACCTATGTATCACAAGGATTGTCCCTTCTAGAGAACTCTTTCAATAATGAAGCAGGTGTTCAATCAAAAGGGTTTTTATTTAAAAATAATTAAGATCAATTGCACACAGAAACACAGAGAGCTAACTCGAAAGCAGTGAAGAAAATTTGATTGAGTTGAGGGATTGGGTGACAGTTATCAGTCCTGAAGTGGGCATCCATGAGAGAGAGCATTGATGGAAGTCTGGGGGTGGATGCTAGATCCAAGTATGGCGGAGGGGCAGTCAAATTATACTGTGGAGCATATCCTGAGGCAAGATTACATCTTCTGCCTCCAAAAACAATAACTTAATGGTCGTCTTCGGGGTGAAACAACAAGCTGGAAAGCTGTCTCTGGGGTGAGACAATAAAACTGGGAGGATTTGATAACTAAAGTTATCAACAATGATTGATGATACGTGAAGATGAGTGAGTAAGGCTATCAGAGCCCTTAATCGTCTAAAATGGGAGAGTGGATAAGGGAAGCTCGGTAGTGTGTGTTAAGGGGATTAATTCAGGAACTCCTGGAAGACCCTATTGTCTTAGGATCTTTGCACATCTCCGGGGTATAGGGGCTAAAAGCTGGTCTCGTCTGGCATCTCACATACTAATAATTTCCCAGCTCCAGGCCGGGATCTAGCATCCATTTTCTGCCTGGATAGGTAGCATTTCTGCGTTTAGACCACATACAGAGAGTGGCTTATGATATTGCCATATTCATAAGCCTTCTTAATACTGTGAGGGCAAGTCTGACCGCTAACAATGGGGTCACCGTGTGACAGCTGTGACTTAACAGTATTTTAAAAACACACACTGCTTGGTAGCTTGCCCTACTCACAGCAGAGGTGTGATAAAATAGATATTTTCGAATAATTCAGGATCTTTAGAACAAGCACTGAAATCCAGTCAAATCTGCTGATAGATGCTTGCCACAGGAAAGGTGCATCTTCTCGTTTAAGAACAGGGCAGAAGGCCATTTAGTGAAATAGCTTGAAGCAGGCATTTCAGTATAATCTAGATCCACCATGAGATGCACCACGATCGCTCAGTGATGATGTGTTGAAGTCTCTTTCTCTCTGTTCCCTTTGCAGTGTTCCTCTAGCTGCGGAGGCGGCTTCAAGACCCGCACAGCTTACTGCATAGATGAGCGTGACAACAGAGTCCTGAGGCCATTTCATTGCCACTTAAAAGGACGCAAGCCACAACTGAATATCCGCTGCAATACAGAGCCCTGTTTGGAATGGAGTGCAGAGGACTGGGGCGAGGTATACTGTCTGTAAAGCAAGCTATTAGGCAGAACAATTAACTGTTCTTTACAGGCACATCCATTATGCCTCACAATGGTTTATGTGCTTTTAATCTCCAAAAAGAGGGATGCGGCTGATTAATCAGGTTCCTGTTCGGGAGGCCAGAAAAACATCTCTTGAGCTCAGCTCCAAGGTCTTCCATCAGCTGGCCGGGGTTCCAATTCCCACATTTTAAAAAGAAGCTGCTGTTGTAAAGTGTGATGTGAACGGTGCCATTACTTTGTTAAGACAGGCTTATTGGTACTATAGACTCTTTAATTTGTGATGCATTCCCTTAAACCCGTACTGGAGTTCACTGTAATTAATGCCCAGAGGAAAGGCTTTCAGCACATAATCAATAACCATCAAGTCTTCTTTATTTCCCACATCCTTGGACTGGGTCCTGGTGTGCAAAACAGGTTTCAGAGCTGGTATATTCAGACTAAAAAGAAGGACGACTCAGAAGAGTAAATCTTGGCTGCAGTAATGGGATTTGCTCAGTTATGCCCGTGATTTAGATTTGCTTTACAAAATGTCCTTCTCCCCAGGAGTGGATGCCAGTTTTTGTCATGGCGCCAAGGGTCTCGAGGATCTCTCCATTGCAGCTCCTCTCTTCCTCTCTTCCCCATGCAGGCATAGAAAGCTGACAGCCTGCCAAGCAATGGGGCTCTTGAGTGGGAATAGAGAAGAGTCAGGTTCAAGAAAGAGAAGAGCATGACTTCCCTCAATCCTTTTGGAGATTGTAGTGGGGATGAAATTGCTGTCCACCCAGTATCTACTCTGCCTTTGGCCATTGGTTGGGAGGGTATCAGCAGCAGTGTAGTCCAGGATTTTTTTAACTATCAGGAACTGGGCATTGTCAACAGATTATGAATGTAACCATCATGTTCTGCCAGAAAGCCTCCCAAATGTCTCTATCCAATTGCATCTGGTAGACCAGGAAGCTGAGTCGGAAAGACCCTTGGCCTGATGAAGCATCGCAGATCTCACATCCTCTTAAAATGCATGTACCCATTGTTATCAAAATGTTTTTTGGTAAATTAATCTCTTGCAGTGTTCTGTCTCATGTGGAGGAGGCATTCAGGAAAGAGCAGTGGAGTGCATCAGCACTGATGATGGTGCGCCTAAGAACAAGAGCATGTGTGAACATCACACCAAGCCTGCAGACTCTCAGATGTGCAACCTACACGAGTGCTTGGAAACTACAGGTGGGTTTAACTCCGTAGCACCCAAAGAGCTGTCTTATTTTCAGAACTCAGTTTGCTGGATTATTACAATGGGATTGCTCTAATGTTGCTTTTAAAAAATAACAAATATCTTAAGACTAGCGACAAAGCCTCTTGTGTTTAAAAATACAATAGGCTGTAGTGGGGCACTGGAGTGGTGCATGTCCTCAACCTTGAATGGGCCAAAATCGGGCAGGTACGGAGCACAGGATCACTCCAGGGCCCATTGTGCCACCCTGGCAGCGTTCCTGAGCTCTGCACCAGCCCACTTTGGTCTTGAACAGGTGGAAATCGGGCTGGAACAGAGCACAGGATCACTCCACGGCTTGTCACACCACCCTGACAGCATTCCTGTGCTCTGCACCAGCCCGATTTGGCCACAAACAGGTGAAATCAGGCCAGTACGGAGCACAGCAGCACTCCAAGGCCCATCACACCACCCCGGCAGTGTTCCTGCACTCTGCAGCAGCCCGATTCGGCCACAAGCGGGCAGAAATCAGGCCAGTGCAGAGCACAGCACCACTCCAGGGCCTATCGTGCTGCCCGGGCAGCATTCCTGCACTCTGCACCGGCCCGATTCTGCCTCAAGCAGGAAGATATCGGGCCAGCATGGAGCACAGGAGGACTCCAGGCCCTGTCTCACTGCCGTGGCAGCATTCCTGTGCTCTGCACCAGACTGATTCAGCCTCAAATGGGCAGAAATTGGGCTGGTACAGAGCACAGGATCACTCCAGGGCTCATTGCACTGCCCCAGCAGTGTTCATGCGTTCTGTACCAGCCTGATTCTGCCTCAAAGAGGTGGAAATTGGGCCAGTGCGGAATGCAGAAGCACTCCAGGGCCCATTGCACTACCTCAGCAATATTCCTGCGCTCTGCACCAGACTCAAATGGGCGGAAATCAGGTGGGTGCAGAGCAGAGCAGCACTCTGTGGCCTGTCATGACACCCCAGCCTGTTCAGGGTGTGCTGAGCGCCAGGGCCAGATCTACGGTTACCAGCACCCAGGGCAACTGTAGTCAGGCTAGTTGCGCGCATGCATAGCATGCATGCGCTCCTGGCGCTGCATGATGATGTCACTCCCATGATGTCATCAAGCTGGGGTGCCCCCCCCGCCCCCATGGCAAGTCGGCTGTCCCGGCGCGCTGCAGAGCTGGCGGCGGCGACAGCGCGAGTGGCTCGGAGGCTGCCTGCGCTGTTGAGTTCTTTGGCGGGGCCGGGGGCAGACTACCCCCCTGCCCCCCTGTCGATCCAGCCCTGCTGAGCGCCAGGCCGGCATGGCGGGCCTCCCCAGTGCTTTGCCGGCTGTGGCGGCACAACTCTCCAGAGACCCCGAGGAGGCTGCTGTAGCAACGGAAAAGGCCGGTGCGGGAAGCACAGCCCTCCCCACCGGCTTGCCGGGTGGTAGTGCCGGGCCACTCCAGGCCTTCCCACGGCTGCTGCAGAAGCTTGGGAGGGGCATGTTGGCCTCCCCCTCCCCCTCCTAAGCAAGCCATGTTGATGATGACTCTTTATCCTTGTGCAGGCCAGAGTGCGCCTGCACTGGGATAAAAAGTGAGTCATCAACAGTATGACTTGCCTTTTATATAGTAGGATGTGTGTCGACTCAGCACTACTTTGACAACAGCAACATATATATCGATCAGAACACCAGGGACGCTTGTCTCTTATTTCCAGAACTGACATAAAATGAAAATTTTGCAGCCACTCTCGCAGCAGGATCAAAGGTCATCAGGTCCATGACGCAAACTATTAGTACATTACAAAGGATGGATTTTATCTAGAAAATTTGCTGTGATCCATAGACAAAGATCTATGCATGAAAACCAGCTTCTCTCCACAAATCGGACTTCCTGAATCAGGAACTGCAGGCATATATCAGATGCGATCAAAATACGCATCCAAGTACAGATGCTGTCTGTCCCCCGACTATGAGCTCTGCAGGTGGCTTTGGATAAGCCACTCCTCTCTGTCCCAGCTCCCCCGCTGTATTGTGGGGATAACAATAACACTGACTTTGTTCATCGCTCTCAATTGGACACTAATCTGTCCACAAGGGCAGTACACAGGCACACTGTTATTATGTATTGCTTTAACTCAGACATGTGCTTGAATACAAATCCTCCATCTGCAGTCTGGCACACGTAGTCATAGAGATATACACCCAGCGTAGATCCACCTGAGTTTTTCCATGAGTGGAAGGATTTTGGATAGGATTTTGAGGGTCATTTGGGGCTCCACTGGAGGAGGAAGGCGAGAAAGTCACGCAGCATGAGCAGAAATCCTTCCACCTATGAAAAAACTTGAGTGGATCTAAGCCATCATTTTTAGACATGACTAGAACTGTATCGGAGCAATTTTTTTTTAAGGGGAGGAAAACGAAGGAATAAAAAAATTGTCATCAGTTTCAGGCATTTCAAGGCACGCAAGGAACAGGGTTCTAAAGACGCCACATACACTACCCTGTGCTTCTGAGATTTCCTCAGGTATGAAAAGGTTGTGGCATTGGCATTCACAAGAACTAGCAATTTGCTTTCCTTTTTACATAAAAGATGAAATACACAGGTTGCTGTTGTCTCCATCTCTTGCCCAATGCCTTTTCCGGACTAGAGTGGAATTTGGGAGTGCTCATAGTCACTAAAATCTGGTAATGGATGGGTCACTTCATTTTATTTCCTTTCATCTCTCTAGTATTCTACTGTCTTGGTCTATGTCTTTAGGCACCGAACATTAATAATTTCTATTGTGTTGTGCTCATGCATGCGCACATGCATGCATTTTTTCTCATTACAGGTTTCCCTTGTGGTAAAGACAAATTGTCAGTGACTTTCTGTGAGAAATTGAGGAGTCTCGGCAAATGTTCCATGCCACCCGTGAGAAACCAGTGTTGTGTTACTTGCCAGAGATCCCGGACAGTTAACAAAATGAGACCTCGGAATCGTCCACATCTTAAACCATGACATCATTGAAAAAACAGGGTTGCACTTACCTGTCACTGTTGTTCATCGAATATTCTTCTGTGCAGGGACACATGGGAACTGAGCGTGCTCAGGACTGGCCTGCGCATGTGCAGTTCCCATGTGTGACTGCACAGAGATATGACAATGAAAACAGGGTTGCACTTACCTGTAACCATTGTTCATTGAGTGTTCTTCTGTGCCGTTCCACATGGAAACTGCGCATGTGCAGGACAGCCCTGCACATGTGCACTTCCCATGTGGGTCTGCACGGAAGATATGGCAATGAACTAGAGTTGCCAAATCAGATTTCAAAACTAAAGAATACGATGGCTTTCTGGTGCTTATCCTACCAAGGTCTGTAGAACTCTAATGAAGTGGCCTTCATCCTTTCCAAAGCCGGAACACCCCTCCCCCATCCTTAACCCACATTTGCAACATGGGGCTTACTTTTAATTTTATATTTTATATATGATAGTCTTTTTATCTGTCCTGTATTTATCTGTCCTCCTTTCCATCTTTCTCTTGCCCACTCCTTCTTCCTGTTCTGTCCTCAAAAGGTAGTTGTGGTGCTACTTATCTGATCAGCCTTAGACGAAGTTGCGCTCGCTCTGCTTGGTTGCTTTTAGAGACACCACCGGCTGAAGATCGCCACTCTGATCAATTATTTTATTTTATTAAATTCATATTCCACTTTCCCCACAAGCAAGGACAGTGCACAGGTGGGAGTAGGTTTCCGTCTGTGCGATTAACACAGATGAGCTGTGCATTTAGATCTGCGTTCTGATGTTCATCAAGGTTCTACCAAAGGATGCAGCTTTTGAAATGAATAATGGAGAATATTCTCACTAGCTACTAGTTTTTAGAAACAGTTTTGCAGTGGTAGCTGCAGGGCTTTTTTTCAGCAGGAACACGGGGGAACGGAGTTCCGGAACCTCTTGAAAATGGTCACATGGCTGGTGGCCTCGCCCCCTGATCTCCAGACAGAGGGGAGTTTAGATTGCCGTTCAGCAGCGTGGAGGGCAATCTAAACCCCCCTCTGTCTGGAGATTAGGGGGCGGGGCCACCAGCCATGTGACCATTTTCTCCGAGGGCAACCCACTGAGTTCCACCATCTCTTTTCCCAGAAAAAAAGCCCTGGGTAGCTGTCTCATTCAGGGCTCTGGGTTCTTACATTCATAAATTATCTAGGACTATGCTATTTTGAGAGAAGTCTTTGAAAGTAAGAGACATTTCTTGGAAAAAGAATGCAGAAAGGGAAGAAATATCAAAGGCAGCAATTAAGCCGGTGCGCAGAGCACTGAAGCACAGTTGATCTAAAGAGAATGGATACACTCAGACATCACAAACAAACAGCGGGTTGTGATGGAAATAACCCTGCTGCTGTGATCCCATGCCCCCTCCTTCCTCCCCTCCCTTCCCCTCACAAGTTGAACACAACTATAGGCTTCCTGGCCTTCAAAGCAATTGCTAAATGCCAACCGTTTGGGCCATTCTGAGGCACGGGCATGGACAAATTGTAGTTTGTTTTCTCCCCGCATACTGGACTTGTCAATCAGGTGGTATAGAGCCCCAGTCTTTGTTATGTTCCAGTGCAGCCTTATTTTCCCCATGGGAATTATTCACCATACGCACAGTGAAGAAATATAAGTATCCATACATTCCCATCGTTCCGCCCAATGGTCTCACCACCAGCTCTCCAAAATCTCAGACGCAGGATTCTTCCCACCCTCTCCGCCCAAAATCCTTTAACTGGAGATTTGAGAAATTGAACCCGGGATCTCCCACATGTGTAGCACATACTCTATCTGAAGGTGACTCTTCCTTACAATGTACACTGCCCCGTGAATCTGTCTGTCTGTCTCTACCATGGGCCCCAATAACGTGAAAGAATGAGACGTTCAGCTGTCACCAATCACAGAACACGTCTGAACTGAAATTATTTCATACAATTTGCCGTCTGTCTACCCCTGAAGCTCTATGTAGGGAGATAAGCCACAAAAGTGAGCTTGAAAGCTAAACACCTCAGATCCCCACCTTGGCCAGAGGTCACTGGGAATTCTGGAGAGTTGCACGTCTTGTTTTATATTGAAGACTGAATGAATAGATGCGCATACCTCTAAGTTAATTGAGCTGTTTTGGTTTCTGTTTTTTAAAATTACGGTGCTATTATACCTTGGTGCTGCTGACACTTGCATGGTGCCTAGAAATATTATACGGTTAATGTAGATGAACTTTAATCTACATCCGCTCTGAAATGATGCCTAAGCATGGCGTTGCTGTGCAATGCCCGTTGTGTTGCTTTTCATGTGTTAAATGATGTGCTTCTTCAAACCGCTTTGAACTGTAAAATGTGGACTGTTTTATAAACCCTTAAAAGAATAAAAATATATCTTCTTCTGTGTTGTCAAAAAGAGCTGTAATTAGGCTTTTGCATGAAAGGACTTTTTCGAGTGTAACTGATGTCTGATACACACACTATTTAGGGGAAGGCTGTTAATCTACAGGGACTTGTCCTATGCATCCATAAGCGTAAGACTGGAGACCGGTGTGCAGATGTGAGCCTATGTGCATTTCGTGATTGGAGAGGGGTGGACTTCCCAGCGCTACCCAAGTAAGTTAAGAGCCATGCTGAGATTCAAGATGAAGCGTCCCCTGCACTGTAATTGATGGATCAGACGCCAGAGAGCTGGACATGAGCTCTGTATAATAAGAGAACCATTGTTAAGATCAGGAAGCTAATGAGAGGGGGAAAAAGAAATCCAAAGGTCGAATCTCTAATTGTCCCTTTAAAGTTACCAGATAGTACCGGAGGCATCCGTTGCCGGGATGGAGTGCTTGGGAAAGTGAAGGCAAGCCCCTCTTTAGGACCCTCCGTTCTCCATCCCCTGAATCACACACACAAAACACAGCAAAGCTTTTTTGTATCTTTGAGCACTTTCACAACACTAAATAATGCACTGTCAATCCACTTTCAGTGCACTTTGGTGATCATTTCCAAGTGGATTTTGCTGTTTCATGCAGTAAAATCCAGTTTCAATGTGCACTGAAAGTGGATTGAAAGTGCATTATTCAGCATGTGTAAAAGCGCCCTGTTTCCTAAGGAGTTCCCTCCCTTAAAACCAGCATCTCCCAAACTCCATGGTGAGCTGACCTGTCATCATGTTAGCCTTGTCTCCTATGCCTAACGGCTAGAACAGCATCTCTTAATCCACTGCAGCACATCAGTTAAAGCAAACGGGTGTTTATTACCTCTCTGGTTGCAAACCGTAGCCTTGCCAGTGAATGAGAAGAGGAAGCAACTAGCACATAGACTTAAAATGCTATCTGCCTTTTGCTCACCCAGGGAGCCATCCAGATTCGACTCTTTTCTTATCCTGTCACAACAACAATGAGAAATTGCTGTTCTGCCCTTTGCCAACTCAACCATTTTTGAAAGGAGCAAGTGAATCAGCAGAGTAACGAAATTTGCACTTGCTATCCTGACTGTCAAAACACAAGTGCCTCAAAAGTGCAGAGAAATGTAGCGATGGGTATACATGAATAGCAAGTTGTCAGCAAGATCTTTCTGGTCCTGTAATATTTGCAGCAGAACCAATGGCTGGGCCCCTCTTCAGAGGGTCGTTTTCCTTTTGCTGAGCCCAATTTGCATGATGAGGAAAGTGCTTCCCCCCCACGCACATGTCTGAGATGTCATTCAAATGAAACCAGCAGGCTGGTTTGCCAAACACCAAAAAACAATAACCTCGCACATCCAAGCTTTGCATGAAATCTGAATGGTGGCTCTATAGACAGTGGCGACTGGTGAGTGGAGCTTTGCCACCCACTTGAAGGTCCTTAGTCATGGGTTGAAAACCACAGCTCTAAAATATGAGGGAGGCAAACCCTTCTCCCTGAAATCTAGCTTTCCATGTGCAGGGAGAAGCTGGCTTGTATTCCCCCAGGGCCACTTAACCAGTGCTGGTTCCAGGTTTTGGGAATCCCCTTCTGCCCACCACCAGGCCTCATTCATGTCTCCCACCCACCCTTATGTATGTTCCCCTGTCATGACTGCATCATTGCCCAGGCTCAATCCCTCCACTGCCTGTGCTCACAGCTCCACATTCATGCTGTCTTCCTGATGGCACTGACCGGTCAGTACAGCAGATAGTGACACTGCTGTGCACCACCTACATGCACTTCTCCATTGGTACTGGGAACCTGGGAGCATGGTAGGCTTCCCAGTTGCCTACCAGAGGCAGGCAATCTCCCCGGGGTGTGTGTGTTACTGGCAATTGGCGGGAGGTTTCAAATGCTCTAGGAATTGTCCGCTGTCAGGCTATGGAATCCCCGTTATCTAGAGTTCGTCTCCCCCTTCTGCAAGAAGCACAAGTTTCTTGATTTCAAAAGGTTTATTGAAAGACTAGGCTGTGATACAAGTATCCATATTCCAAGGCCTAAAAAGGATCTTGACTGAACATAGGCATTGTTGAGAATGAGAGAGAAAACGAAACTGGCAATACATCAAACCCCTCGTTCCCAGCCTCCCCCCACAGTTCTGTATGTTGAGAACGTGGACGTGGGAAGGCTCAGGTTGTCAAGGTCTTCGGCTGAAGAGACAGATAAGAAGTATTCTCTCCCGTGGAAAACGCGGTCAAAACAACATCTGGACCTGGAGGGAGAAAAAGCTTAACAACTACAATTTTACACATGGCATAACTCTGGTTAAGAACATGAGTGTTAAAAGAGATCCTGACATCCGCCACCATCAGGCAACCTGGGAAAGCCTGAACTGGGTTAGGGCCTGAACTTGCATTTTATGACTGCACGTGATATGTAGGGGAAATGTGGACTGCCTTTTTCACAAGTTTGCCCAGGAGACGCATATCTATGGCAGCAAGACAAAACATCTTGCCCCTCACACCTCTTTTGTAAATACCAAAGCATGCTGGCTAGAAAGCAGGGAGTGCTAAAGCCTATCCTTTCTCCACATGCTCTCGTGCGCTCATTCCCCCAGCACACACCGTTTTGAAGGTGAGTGCAGTCACAAATGAAATGAGAGTTCAGTTGGTTTTCCTCTGACCCCCAAACACATCAAACCTGTGTTTAGCACACATGTAATCAGGCCCTTATTTAGAATTAGGCTCCTGTTTCCAGAATGGGGTTATAACGTTCCCTCCTTCTCCTCATTCCCTCTCCTTTGTCCTTAAACAGCAGAAATGGGACCAGATGAGGTATTTTTAAAATTCAAAAATAACCATTTTATATATTTTAGAGGGGAAAGGTTAGGTGAGATTAGGGGTAGAATTTTTTTTTTAATTTTCATTTTTATTATAGAAAAGTTAAAAGATAGAACAAAAGAAAGAAAGTGAGCATAACAAAAAGACAACTACAAAGGACCAAGAATGGCCTACAAATCAATCTACAAAGTAAAAACAGTAAGAAACATAATAGGCATATTATTAATCTATTACAGTTTTTCTCCTACAACACTTCCCTCTTTATTATCAATCAGCTTGTGGTCTTATTAATATCTTTTTTCTGTGTCTCATCTCCTTATTCTTAAAAATCAAAGCCACAAATCATTAATTCATTTTTCTTTGACTCTCGTGGATAGTCCATAATGGGTTTCCAATTTGCCATGAATATAGAAAGTGTTTTATCTCTAATTAATGCTAAGTCCATCATCTTTCCTGTCCAATCTTCCAGTGCAGGTAGCACTTTACACTTCCATTTTTGAGCATATAACAGCCGTGCCGCTGTTACCATATATAAAATTAAAATGCCGTGCTCTTTTGCCAATTTGCTCAACAAACAGAACTCTTAACCTTTAAGATTCTCTGCATTAACATATGCACTTGTAACCAATTTTTTTTTTTTGCTTTGTTGCAAGTCCATCAAAGATGATAAAATATTCCTTCCTGTTTTTCACATTTACAACATTTATTTGAGACACCTTCGGCCATTTTTTTAATTATGTCTGGAGATTTATACCACTGGTACATCATTTTGTAAAAATTCTCCTTGAGAGTGGAACACAAAGTAAATTTGAGGCCCTTAACCCACATATTTTCCCATTGATCTATTTGTATATTGTACCAAAATTCTTTGCCCATTTGCCATACATTCTTTGACAGATTATTCCTCCATATCAAATTTCAACAACAGTTTATACATTTTCTTAATTTTATTATCATCATTTGTATATATTTCTTTTTCAAAATCTGTCCTCTCTTGCTGAAATCCCCATTCTTTTTTGTCCAATTTAAACCTTGTTAACAATTGCGCATAAAAGAACCATTGACATTTGTAAACTTTCACTTGTCTTCAATTTATACTCCTCTTCCAGAAACTCTACTAAGGCCCTTTTCGCACTTACGGTTTAAACCGCCATTTATGAGCATTCACCCCGATCGCAGTGGCTTCGGCATTGCACCTGTTCATTTCACACTGTCCACTGCAATTTCGATTTGGTGTCTGTGCTTCATTTCAAAACCTCGGTGCAATTTTGGGCTTTTGAGGCCTTGTAATTCACGTCACACTTTTTTAAAAAAAATTGAGCATGCATAGTAACGTTGCAATGTTGGAACCCTTCCCCCCTTTTTGCTGATTGGGCTGTCCCCTGCCCACCGGAGAGGCAATTGGTGGCAGAGTTCTGGGGGAAAACATGTACCACTCTCATTTTTTTAAATCAAGCCAGGAAAGGGTTAAAATGCTGCCGATTAATCTCCTCCCAGGAAGCAGAGGCTTGTTTCCAAAGGGCTGTGCAAAATGCTTGGGTTTTTTCCTCCTCTTTGGCAAAGCCTGAAACATGCCTGGGAGGGAGGGAAAAGCAGCCATTTAATCCTTTCCTGGCTTTTAAAGCCAGGAAGAAAGTGCAGGAACATTACAACGTTGCAACCCATTCTTGTCTTTAAAAAAAAAAAAGAATGTGTGTGCATACCCTAAGGGAGGAAGGAGAAAGCAGCTATTTAACACTTTCCTTGATTTTAAAGCTAGCAGGGAATTAGCAGCAAGTTTAGAAATCATTCCTGGCTTTTGAAAAAAAAAACAACAGCATGCATACCGGGAGGAAGGAAACCAAGAAGCAGCCTTATGACCCTCAGCTCGCTTTACTAAAAATAATGGTGGACAAGGAGTTCAGAGAGCTGAGGAGGGTGGGAGTGGTTAATTCTGCACAAACCAATCAGCTCCCAGGGAAAAGGAGAGGGGGGGGAGAGAAGCAAAAAGGAGGCAAAAGTGTTCACATTAGCAAAATGCGGGCCAGCTGCCAGTCGGCAGCGAATTTAAAAAAACATCGGGGTATGTCCGCAGGGGGAAAAATCGGGGATACAGCAGACAAAAAGCGGGACTGCATCCCATGACTGCTTTTAAGTGTGAAAACCTTGCAAACATGGGATGTGGAACAGGTACAAACGCGCTCTAAAAACCGAGTGTGAAATGTACCTAAGTCTCCATAAGTCAACCAGTCCTGTTTATTTATCATTTCCTTTCTATAGAAGGCTTCTTGTGGTGAAATCCACAATGGTGTCTTCGGGAACAGTCTTGGTTTATACTAATTCCATATTCTCAGAATTGCTCATCTTATATAATGACTTTTGAAATCCACATTAACCTTTACTTTGTCATACCATAAGAGCTATGCCAACCAAATCGTAAGTCATGTCCTTCTAGCATCAAGAGTCTATCATTTTTCAGAGTCATCCATTCCTTCAGCCACATCAGACATGAGGCTGCAAAGTACAGCTTTAAATCTGGTAATCCTAAACCACACCTTTCCTTTGCATCTTGTAATATTTTGTATTTGACTCTTGGTTTTTTCCCTCGCCAAACAAATTTGGAAATGTTTCTCTGCCACTGTTTAAATGGTTCAACTGATGTTAGGATCGGTATTGTCTGGAACAAAAACAACATTCTAGGAAGAACATTCATCTTAATATCCAATACCTTCCCCAACAACGACAATTGTAATCTATCCCAGCTCAACATATTCTTTTTAATTTCTTTCCAAACTTACTCATAGTTATTTTGAAATAGCATACAATTCTTCCCCGTCAGTGTAATACCTAAATATTTTGCCCTTTTTCCCCACTGTAAACCCTGTTTTCTTTGATAGCTCTTCCTGTTCTTCTATATTTCCATGCTTTTTGTTAACATTTTTGGTTTTCTTCATTCACTTTGAAACCTGCCAGATCACCCAAATTCTTTCAGTTTCGGCATCAGTGACTCAATTTCTTTCAGGGGATCTTCCCATCCGTTCACACTTGAGTCCTCTCAGCTAGGGCTGAAAACAGACCCTCCTCTTTCCAGCTCATGCTACCCGATCAGATTCCTTGGAGTACCCTGTCACTCAAAGCTCTCCGTGTCTGTGAGGGATTAACCGTTAAGAGTCCTTCAGCTGTTTGTACAGCTCTTCCAGGCTTCTAAAAAGTGCAGTCCATCAGAGGGGTGCCTAGCGTTTATCGTGCAATCCATTTCTTTTACAAAGTGCAAAACTTGTAGAGGGAAAATTCTTTCAATGGACAAACACACACTCTCTCTTCTGTGCCTTGGCAAGACCCACAGAGAGCCAAGCCACAAGTGACGCCTTACACAGGTTGGACACTTGTCAGCTTACCTCAAGTTTTGATGGGAAATGTAGGCGTCCTAGTTTTACAGCTTGGCTCTTCATTACAGCTGCAAGACCAGGATGCCTACATTTCCCATCAAAACTTGAGGGAAGCTGACAAGTGCCCAACCTGTGTCAGGCATCACTTGTAGCTTGGCTCTGAGTTGATTCCCTCAACAGCAAGGACTGTCAGTGTTTCCCAAAGCAGCCCAGGGCAAACACAGATGTATGAATGCTCAGGTGACCACTCGAGGAACAATAGTTACAGGCAAACAACCTTTTATTAGTCTCTGTGATGCACATTGTTCTGAACATCAGACTCCCCACAAACACCTTTTTAAAAATCTTATTCCTGGGAGGTTGCAAATATAATCTCTAAAGCATTACCCTGCAGGAAGAATTCAATTGAAATCAAATGGATACTTCAGAGTAAGTGGCTTGTAAACTGCAGCCAAACAAATGAGCTGCTGAGAAAGATTTGAAAGTGTTTTTTGGGTCTGTGATGACAAACAGCCAGTGAGCTTTGACTGCCTTCTAAATCCTATTGTGAGACGTCCCTTTCTCAGCCATTAGAGCTGACATCATCCGGCATGTATCTGTAGACATAAAGAGCTTCAAATGGCCTCCACAGTTTTATTGAACATGGAATCAATAGCATCACTGAGCTCTTTTTAAAAGTAGACTGCAGTCACCTTGTGCAAACTTGTCCAATAGGTTGATCTGATATATTTTTCTTTTTAAAAGATCAATCATGTTTCTCTCAGCACATTTTCAAACAGCGTGTTGTTTAGGTGCAGCTGGAGATGTTGATTAGTCACTTTTTCTTTTGCTGGAGCAAATCCATTTGAGCATTACGCTGCTCAGTTTGTGGCTTGGCATCTCTCCTTAGTGGCAAACACCACCTTGTATTACAGCAGCATGCAAGGAAGGTCTGATGACCCATGGAAGTGAGGAAGGGACTTTAAAACATGAAAAGAGTGCTGGTAGGGTTCAGCTCTGCCCCTGTTCACTCATTTCCCACTGGCACACCCCCCAGCTGCTTTTACCCTCATAGACTTCCACACTTATAACTAGAGATGTAATGCATTTCACAGCAAATGTGGTCAATATGCTCAGCAGCAGCTCACCCACTAGGCAGCCCTAAGCTATCACTAGGGTGCCAGAGGTCAGGGGTGCCCTGGCAAGTCGGATAGCTGCCCACTTGGCCAGTGACTCAGGATGCAGCCTCATGTGCCCGCTGATGCAGTGGGAGACTGGGGGGGGGGGATTGCATTGAACCCAGAAGTTACACCACTTCTCTGTGATGCTCTAGGAACGCCCCAAATCTCCATGGCCTTTGCCATTGAGATTTCAGGAATTCCTAGAGCATAGCCTGAAAGTGGCATCACTTTGGGCTTTGATACATTTCTCTCCACCTTCTCTGGCACAGTAGCAGTTAAATGAGCTCTAAATGCCTGGCCAGTTGTTGGCCTAGGGTGTGCTAGAGTGGGCCAACTGGGTGTGTGTTGGTGTTCATGCATGCTCGGGCTGGCCTGCCTAGGGCATGGAAAGCCCTTGGGCAAGCCCTCAGCATACTATGTTCAGCTGTAGCAACATACATGAGCTGATGAGCGGGGTGGTGGTGGTGGTGGCTTAGCACTGAACTGCTCAAAACACCTGCCAAACAGATCTGCACAGGGTTTTTAAAGAACTGCACATGTGCAAAAACACTGCAAATCTCCTAATGGCAAGAAGACTAATTTATCAGTCACTTTAGACAATTGCCAGCTTAGTGGAGTAGTGCTGTGGCAAGGAATGGAGGCAATAGAACACTAATTGCCTGAGCGAGAAGGTGCATGAGCAAAAAGCCAATTGTGCTGTTAGGAAGGAACAGTTGGAGCAATTTGCCGAACAGCATGGATGGGTTGACAAAAAGGTGGAGAGTCCATCAAAAAATCACCTCCCTATTCCTGACTGACCCGACATGAAATGAACTGGCAGTTGATTGAGCATCCCAGTTTGAAACACTACTGAGAGGTGCCGTGGCCTGGGGGGTGAAAGAGAAAAACAGGATTGCCATGAAGAGGTTAACCTCTTGTTCCCACTGCCTCTCTGTCTCAAGGGGTTTAACAGAGGATTCCAGAAAGGAAGTTGTGGTGTTGTTGCAGATGCCTGCAGCATTAAATGTAATTTGCCTCTTACCTGGCGGGGCTTCTAATTTACCTTTGTGCCCATACAGGATTTGGTGATAGGGACTTCATATGACATATTTTTATAAGTCTACAGCCCTACCAGATGTACTTAAAAGCCATCCCCAATTATTCGGGTGGTATGCTACCTTACACTGGAGGAATATCCCCTTAATGCAATGGAAGACTTGTTTAAATTAGAGGAAGACTCCTGAGATTGGAAGAAGGCTTTGGACTTTGCTTAGATGCAGACTATTATGTCCTAATAGTCTGGGCACTTCAGCGCTTGCCCATCAGATTCCTCAGTCTAACTTTTCTGGGAGACCAATTGTATATATTCATACACACACACACACGGTAGAAAAAATAAAATTGTCCTGATCTGGATAGCCCAGGCTAAACTGATCTTATCAGATCTCAGAAGTTAAGCAGGGTCAGCCCTGGTTAGTATTTGGATGGGAGACCACCAAGGAAAACCAGGGTCATGTGCAGAAACAGGCCATGGCAAATGACCTCTGAACACTTCTTAACAACAACAGCAACATTCAATTTATATACCGCCCTTCAGGACAACTTAACATCCACTCAGAGCGGTTTAAAAAGTATGTCATTATGTCATTATTATCTCCATAACAAACAAACACCCTGTGAGGTGGATGGGGCTGAGAGAGCTCCTAGAAGCTGTGACTGTTCCAAGGTCACCCAGCTGGCTTCAAGTGGAGGGGTGGGGAATCAAACCTGGTTCTTCAGAGTCCCACACTCGTAGCCACGACACCAAACTGGCTCTCCTTGAAACTTGCCTTGAAAACCCTGTGGGGTCTCCATAAGTCAGCTGTTAATTGATGCGGAGGAGGGAAAGTAAAATTATATCGTGGGAAGGACTACAGCTTCTGTGAACTGAAGAACATAGAACTTCCATAACTGACTCACAATCAAGACAGATGCATCGATATACCTAAAACCAAGGATTCTTGAATCACATCCACCATGTTCTCATCAGACGTACGAGTTCTTTCAGGGCTGAATTCAAGCCAAGGTCGGTTCTACAGTATCAAAGTAGATGCCCTCTATGAATAGTGCTGGTGGCTGTGATGGAATGATCCTATCTCCTAGAGCAGTTTTACAACTTAAAAAAATAAAATTACAAAAATGTGTAGCTTTTTAATCATAATAATTTTTATAAGGATGGCCAGAATTCCTGAGGCATGGAGGGAGCAGCAAAACAAACAACTAACTCAGCACTGGAAGCAAAAGTAAGCTGTTAACTGCACCATGAAAACAGGATAGTAAAGCTTGCACACACGCCCTCTCCCCCCACACACACACATACACACACCAGGCCAGTGCCGTTTTTAAGTCTTACCCAAAGTTGCCTGTTAAAGATACAGCATGATGAAGGGAGCTTTAACTCTCAAAAGCTCACGCCCTGGAAATCTAGTTGGTTTCTAAGGTGCTACTGGACCCGAATCTTGCTCTTCTCCAGACCCACACAGCTACTCACCTGAAAACATCCCTTTTATTGTAAAAACACTGTTCTCAACCAGGTGGGAGGCAGCTATCCTATATCCATGTTGGGGAGAGGGGAGTGTCCAAAGAAATAAAAGAACCCGTGGTTTGCCCACACCTCAACAGAAAATTCTTGGTTGCTTATGTTCCTCTTGTGCTAGACATTTTTTGGCTCCAGGGAAGACATTAGACTTGCCTGAGCAGATACGCCTAGTCAAATAGGAAATGCAGGCCGCAGCAGATGACCACATTACAACAAAGAGGAACTGAAATGTAAGAAAGGTATAGGATCCAAGCTGCAATATCACTTACCAAGATATGCCCCTTTTCTCACCTTGCGGTATAGGTTTATTTCCCCACTTTACTTTTAAAAACAAAATACTGTACTTTATTTTTAAAAGATTTGCCTCTCCAAAGTTCTTGTGGGGAGCCATGGGGAGATCTGCTGTAGTGTAGTGGTTGGACTGCAAATCAGTACTCTGCTGGTTTGACTCCCAATAATGCCATGACTTCAGCAGGTGGCCTTGAATAAGCCACTCCTTTCAGCCCAGCTCCCCAGCTGTATTGCAGGGATAATAACAACTCTGACTTTGTTTATTGCTCTGTGCAGGGCACTAATTTGTCTAGAAGTGCAGTATATCTCTTTTTGCTCTTTTGTGATGGATGAGGGCACCAGCTTGGGGAGTTGCCCTATAATCAGCCCGTTTGTCATGATGTCTTGTGTATAGCCATTACTGACATGGTCTGCGATAAAGCTGAATGGAAGAGGCAGCCACACTATACATTAGAGCCAAGCTACAAGTGACGCCTGACACAGGTTGGACACTTGTCAGCTTACCTCAAGTTTTGATGGGAAATGTAAGCGTCCTGGTTTTACAGCTTGGCTCTCCATTACAGCTGCAAGACCAGGATGCCTACATTTCCCATCGAAACTTGAGGGAAGCTGACAAGTGTCCAACCTGTGTCAGGCGTCACTTGGAGCTTGGCTCTTAGTTAGCCTTTTGGAAGCAAGCAGTGTTCGCTCTTTCTCCTGTTTATTTGCAGGCATCGCACTGCCATCTGTTGGTCAAAGAGGCAAACAGGCTTTTAAATATCTAGAAATACGAATTTTTAAAAAATCATTCCTTTTATTGATACATCAGTTTTATCACTACAAGTATCAGGTCCAAAATTATAAATAAATTAAAAAAACCAGGATGCATTTAGCCATCATGGCAAGATGTCCTTAAACGGCAGCGGAGCATAAATTGCTGGCTGCACTCACGGGCTTCCTCTTTATCTCCTGCATGGTGTTCAATTGAACACTTCCTGGTTTAATGAAACTCCAGTCAGCCATGACATTCATATAAAGGTAGCTTGACGAATGAGAATTTGCCTACAGGCCCAGCGCATCCATTAGGCGCACCAAGACAATGGCCTAGAGCCTGGCTGAATATTAGTGGTATTTTATCTCCATCTGCATGTTGGAGGAAATCATTAAAAACACATGCTGGCAGTAGGCATGAGAACCAGACATAGGAAGGAAATCATACATATACCCCCAACATACATTTTAGTTTGCCCTATCGCACTACCATAAAGAGGACATTAGGCTATTTTAATAAGAGTTAGGCGAGTCGATATGGCGTAGTGGATAGAGTGTCAGACTAGGATCGGGTATGACCTGGGTTTAAATCCCCACTCTGCCATGGAAACTTGCTGGGTGACCTTGGGCCTGACCTACCTCACAGGGCTGTTGTGAGAATAAAATGGAGGTGAGGAGAACAATATTCTAAGCAGCTTTGAGTCCCAACTGGGGGGGAAAGCAGGAGCTAGATAAATAAAATACAATGCCATGCATATTTCTACCAAAAAAGTCCTATATGGGTTTCTCACACACTAGAAAATAACCCATGTTTACCCTAAAAGCCACCTTCTTCTCTTGTTCTGACACAGAGCGACCCTTGAATAGGCACTGTGTTGTCACCATGTCTGTGAGGGTCTGAGGACGGAACCACAGGAGGCTGCAGCGGCTTTTGTGTGTGTGAAAATGAAATCCACCCTCCATAATTTACCCCGTTTATGCCTGATCGCTTTCTTCCTTGCCCTCCTCAAGCCCTGCCAAACTCTACAAAACTCCAAATATTGACAGAATTATACAACTACACATAGATCACATAGTTTATCATAATGCTGATTTTTTAAATATTGCTGAAGGGACCAGGCTAAAGGAGCTGTCAATCAAGTACTTTTTCTAGCCCTAGTTATTAGATGTACTATCTTAACGATTTCTCCGATTAAAAGCTTTTCTTCTAAATTGCTAAAGCTGTCAGTACATACACAAAAAGGCTGAAGTCTAACACTGGAACAAGGGTTTGCAAAACTTTTTTTTTGAGTGCTTATGAAAAAGACTAGCATTTCCGTAAACCTGCTTGCCACTTCCAAACTTATGGCAGAAAACCAGCTGAATCACCCTCCCACACCCTGTTCTGCCCACTCAGGACAAGATGCACAACTCCAGTCCCATGTTCCTAACACATGATACATGCATGATTGCTTAAGTCACCAGCCCCAAATGAAGATGGCAAACCCTGGAAAGAAGGGGAAAGTTATAAGGTACTTCACTGTGCCTACATGCTGCACCAACTTTTCCATAGATGCACAGATTATCACACACAGAGAGTGATTTTTTTGTGCCTCCCCGCTCCTGTAGCAGCCCGAAATGCCCTCCCAAAGCCTCTTTCTGAGGGTCTCCAGACAGAAATGGCAGTAATGGAACCACATCCACCTAGAAGAGGACTGGCAGCTAAACACCACTCTAGTCCTGAATACATTACATAGAACTGACTCAGACAATTCCCACCAAAGATGTACAGGATGTCAGAAATCCTAAATTCGTAACTTGAAGTAAAATCAAGTCAATAAAGAGATGGTGACAGCAGTGAAGGTAATGGAATCAAGGGAATAAGAGTGTGCTAGCTTACTGGCAAAATTGTTTAAATTGAATCTTCAAGATATCATTTTCAAACTTTGTCAGCTATGTCTACAAGTAGAGCTTACTTTCAGGCATAAAGGAGAGCAAAGAGGTGGTGCAAATTAGAAGTCTGTTAAGGTTGTCGAGCTGTTTATTTCAAAGTTACTTGTACAGTAAATATTCAGTGTAGTGAAATTGTGTTTGCCTTCCTGAAGTACAGTGCAAGTTGCTTTCTTTAATGATTTTATAGCGTTGCCTTGCAGTACAGTTAGCATAACAAGATAATCTTGCTGGCTATAGGGAGGGCACAGATTTGTGCTTTCACTTCATTCTGTGACTCCTAGAATCTCAGACTCCATATAGTTACATTCTGTATAGCCTAACACCCCAGACTGAAAACTGTAGACCATATGCTGTAGACTCAAATATCACCTCAGCTCCAAACACCCTTATCTGGATTCAGCCATAGTCCCTTATCTGTAATACAGGGATACTAACATTTTACAGAGTTAATGTAAAGAGGTATATAAAGCAGTTAAACACATTACCTACAGATGTACTTAATATGTTATCCCTTCAGCTGCAAAGAAATCATTCTTCATAAAGCAAAGTTCTTTATGAAGCCTCTTATTACAAGTAATGTTTGTTTTGAGAAGTGTCTATGGAGGCTGGTCTTGTTAGATATGCCTCAGGGCTATACTTGACAGATATCAACTATTGTAACTGGAAGAGCCTCAGGAACTTTGGTAATGAACAGCTGCAGGAAAAAGTTGCTCCATGCAGTTGATCCATGACAAAAAAAAACCCAGGAAAAAAGAGGTTTTCTTGCATTTGCACTCGTAATTGCAGGGCAGGAGGCTGGGACAGGGGCAGTCTAATTCCAGGCAATGTAATATAAGGGTGTGCAACAACAACAACAAAAATCCGGGAAATCCAGATCTGGGTTTTAGGGAAACAAAATCCAGGTTCCCTGAAATCCAGGTAGGATTCTTGAATCCAGTTTAGCAAGTTTAGAGAATCCCAGATTTATTTGGCCATTATTTTCTATAGGTAAACCTATCCAGAGTTTATGGGGGGGGGGTCATTTTTCAAGCAAACTCTACCACATTTGCAGGGAACCTACTCCTGACTGTCCTTTAGAGGCCTCCTGAGTTTCAGGAAAACTGGACCCTGAGGTCCAATTCTATGGGCCCATGAACAAGGTGCCCCTAGCCACACGCCACTGTTTCCTATGGGAAAAAAAATCAAAGCTGACTCCCAGTGCAGAAACGCACTGGGGCAAGGCTGCCACGGCCAAGGCGCACTCCTAGATGCAAGCTCAACACACAGGAATCCCAGGAGAGCCAAACTGATGCCACACTCCCCCACCCACCCCCAAAATCAAGCATCACCCGAGCAAGCTAGCCAACTCTGTTGTTTCCTGTGGCAGGAAAGTTTCCAAGCTGGCTCCCAAGGAGAAACAGAGGCAAGACTGCCACTGGCCAGAGGCACACTCCGAAATACAAGCTCAACCCAGAGAAATTCCAACAGAACCAAAGTGAGGCAAGGGAATGGAATCAACCCAGAATCAAAGTGAACCAAGGGGGCCAACATCAAACGAGAGAATCATGTCAAATCAGCAAATTCCAGCCAAGCCAAACTAAAGGGACACTGTTGCAACTTAGTCCAACTGAACGAGTGTCACGCACAGAAGCCGGGCAGACACGAGAGCTCCTGCACAGATGGGCCACTCACCCCCCCCCTTCCTTCCCTCTTGGAAAAAACTGCAGATGCCCAGGAAGGAGCCAGGCTCAGGTTGAAGCTATGTTTACCGGTTTAGTCCATATTTATCCAGGGGTCTGGATCCGGATTCCAGGATCAGATTCGGGATTCTCAGATTTGATTTGGGAAAGCCAGATATAGCCAAATCAGCAAAAATTCAGTTTTTCCTCCAACTCCCAGACTGGGATGACACAGCCCTAATTGCGTAATGGCTAGAACTGGGTAGGGACTGCGGAATAGCTCTGCCCTCTCATGATTCCCCGTACATGCCCAGTTTGATCTAAGAGTCAAAGTGATGGCAGCAATGGAGTCAACTGCAAGAAAGAGGGGGTTCTTCTGCCCACAAGTAGGAAAATCCTATTTTTCAGTGTAATTCACCCTGGAAAGAGGGGCTGGGGAAGTTTTCAAGAACTAAACAAGCACAGACCTGACTCTGTAGTTTAAACAGGCTGAAAGAGAAGCAAACAGATTATCACTTGCCATTTAGCCCACTGGGCACTAGGAGAAATCCCATACGGTTTTGCTTTGGGAGGGCGAGTGTGGTAAGCTCCCTCCGAAGTTCTCCCCAGTCCCTTTACAGTATGAGCACTATGGAGCTACAGGCTTACAAAGACTGGATCAGAACTCAGGAATTCAAGCTCCAAACAAGCCCTTTGAAACTGCCCACACAACACAGGCAGTGGTTATTCCCAGTCTATCAGCTAATTCAATGAACTGCTGTGCTGGCCTGCACTGGCACTCAAAAAAAATTAGGCAGCATGTTGGTCTCCGTGCCCACAAGATCCCATTCCATTGGTGTGATGCCCTGAGACCAATAAATAAGAAATTTGCACTGCCTGTAGATTCAGAAAAAAAACAAGTTAGGACCTACACACTCTAGAGGGGGGGAAAGCAAAGCTAATGAAGAACAAATCCAAATGGATAAAAGACCTGTGTCACAGAAGCTGTTGAGACTAGAAAACAGTCTAGACATAGCCTGGAAAACGTTACTATAAAAGCAGGCAACTCTTATGCTTTGAATGCTCTGAGCCTCCCGCCTCGCTTAAAATAGTACTGGGGAGAGTATTCAATAACCACTTTCAGAACAGCATCTCTACTGACTTTACGAGCACCTGTTGATCGCTTTTCAGCATTTTAAAAAACAAGTGGCGAGCCACAAGAACTTGCAGGGGGCATCCAGTTTTCCCATCACCCCCATAGCCTCTCCCCCCTTTTCTTGTTTCCTTCCCTCCCACTTGTCTGTCTGTCCCATTTTCATCTTTCCCTCCTCCCCCTGGTAGCCTCTCCCTTATGGCCCAGTTGTATGGTGGGGAACCTGAAAGGACCTGCAAGGGGGGGGGGGCGGCGGCGGCAGCGGGGTACTTCACTTTCCCCTGTATCCCATTTCCGATACTACTTCCTCTTTCCCTCCTCCTGGCAGCCTCCATATGCTCACCTTTCCTTATGTCCTTCTCTCCTTCAAACCTAGTAAGCTACTTACCTTTTATCTGCCCCTTATTTTCATTTGTATTCATTAATTTATTCCATTTATATACGGCCTTTCTCCACAGGGGAACCCAAAGCAGCTGACATCATTCTCCTTGCCTCTATATTATCCTCACAACAACCCCAAGAGGTAGGTTAGGTCGAGTGTGTAACTGGATCAAAGTCACCGGTGGTGCTTGAAACCTAGGTCCCCCACATCTGCCTTGTCCCAATGAGTCTTCCTTCAAAGACCAAAACAACCTTGGAAAGTGCTCTTCCCCCTTCTCCTGCTTTTTACTGAAAGACACCAAGCCTTCAACAGTGACTAAAATGTTCGGGTTGCCTAGCAACAGCCACTGAGGGCATCAGGTTAAAGCTACAGCTGATCCCTTTATCATTTGGGTTTTTTTTTTAAAAAAAGCCATTCATTTTATTAGAGTGCAGATTTTTCTGCAAACCTGGGTCATTTTTCAGGTGTGTAGGAAGATCAATCTCCCTTGCTCTTTGTTCAAAACTCCAGATTTAAGTATCCACAGACCAGGGCCACTTGGCTATTAGTATATAAGGTAAAACAATAAAGTCCTCTTTTTCATTTCCCTGCATAATCCTTTTGGTTTTTCCTGACTGATACTTGGCTCACAGCTAAATCACTTCCTAATTCCTCCTCATCTTGTTTTACTTGATTGTAAATCTGTAGGGAGGGCCAATCCCTCTACATTTTCAGACAGTGCCAACATACCAATAATCATGGTATAACAAAAACTGATGCTTTAAAAGCAGTTCCTTTAACAGAGGAATCAAAACCTTAGTATTGCAACTTCTAGAGAGACTGAACTCAAAAACCCAGAACTCTTCATAATCTAACACAGAAGGGGAACCGGGTGTGTGTGTGTGTGTGTGCGTGCGTGCGTGCGCGGGTGCAGAGAAATGTCCAATAAAATAGTCGGGCACTGATAAGCTGAAAAGCAATTCAACAAGGACACAGACATTTAAAAAAAAACTCCATCACATGGTCTTGTTGAAAATTAGGAGATGTGTACAAATTTATTTTCTTAACAGGTAAGAGTGGCTATATTGGTATTTTTAATCCCTGATCATCATTCCACTGTCCCTTTAATCTTCACAACCCTACTGCATGCAGCTTCAACCACTGGCACTCAGGCGTCAAAGCAACTGCACTCTTTGTTCAAAGGAGTCCTTCAAATCCTCTGCTTAATCCCCAAACATACAGAACATACAAAATCCAGTTTCAAACGCAATCACAGTGCAAAGGTGATGTTCAGCAGGGCTAACCTGCTTCAGGAAAGAAAGAAAAACCAGGGCTCTAAACCCAGCTGAAAGCGGCCAAGGAGCTAAAACTCTTCTTCAGAATTTTTGCAACGGGAGGCCTTCAGCTGCAGCAGCCTTTCCACTGTTCCAGCCACCGTGAGTTCACCATGAACCTTGTTGTCTCGGGTGCGAATATTAACATTTCCACTTGCTTTCTCTTTTTCACCAACAACTGCAAGACAAAAATGCATAAAACGTTACAAAATGGGTTTGTAAGAGTTATTCCCCCCTCCCATACACACTAAAAATTAACCAATTATACTGCTTAATATGCAAGAACCATGCAATGATGTCAGCGTAAAGCATCAATAATTTGGGACGCTTGGAGAACTGTGCAGTGTTTTGGGCAGGAAACTTAAAGAAAAACTGACAAATTGGAAAAAAGAATCACATGGATAATGTGGAGTGTGTGGAGAGTGCCCTCAAGTCACAGCTGACTTATGGAAACCCCGGGTGGGGTTTTCATGGCAAGAGACTAACAAAGGTGGTTTGCCATTGCCTGCCTCTGCAATCCTGGTCTTCTTTGGAGGTTTCCCATCCAATTAATACCAGGAAGGAAATGGGCATAACTGCCTAAAGAAACGGAGATTTAAGAAGAAGCTACATTGGGACAGCCAGCTGATAGTCAAAGATCCAAGAGACTCGGGTTAAAGGTTCCACTCTACCACGGAAGCTCACTGGGTGACTCTTATCCTGACCTACCTCACAAGGACGTTGTGTGGATAAAATAGATCAAGAGGGAACCACGTAACCTAATCAAGCTCCTTGGAGGAAAGATAGAAATGTACTAAATACAGTATCAGAAAAATGTTATAGGCTAAATGAGTTATGTTAAATGACTATTTGGTTCAGCGAAAGATTAAATAAAGAATTCAAAGAGTCTTCTATTCCCTGAACATTCTCCCCAAGAACATCGGGGCATCAATGTAACTGGAGATGCTTTAGGCAGAGACCATCCACCAGCAGGCCCCTGGTCAAGGTCACCTGTATTTACAGCCAGTTGCAGGCTAGCACTGAAGGGGAGGGAAGAGCTGGGGGGCAAGGTGACAATACACACCAGACAACCATGATGAAGTTGAAAGAGGCCACAACTTTATTGATTTACAGCTTGTGGAGCATTGGTGCTGCACAGGGCAGAGATCTGAGCATCAGCTGACCTGCTTGCCAGCCAATGACCTCCATGACCCCTCAGACCCTAGCTGAGGCCACAAGGCAAGTGCCAAGGGGAGGGGTGAGCTTCCCCTAGCAAGGGCTGGCGGCAAACGTGAGAGGAGACCATGCCTCCCAGGTCCGCAGCCCTTTCCCCGCCCCGCCCCCCCACTACCACCCAGGCTGGCCAGCTCTGATTGGCCGGCCTCGGCACAGCGTGGGCTGTCCTGCAGAAGCTGCTGGGAGCCCCACCGCCCTTTAAACATGGTGGTTGCCATGTGTCCCCATTCCCCCTGCAACCAGGTCCCCCGGGTGAGTCTGGAGGCCAGCGTTTCTCTGCTCTCGCCTCCGCTTCATTCTAGTCACAATGGCTACACATTTCAGTCAAGTGTGATTAAACCACTCTAGAACCAAAGCATAAGCAACAGTCAGTGGGACTTCAGCCTATCCCAAAAAACACTGGCCATAATGCAGGCTTGTTACAGAAAGGATTTATCGTTCAACTCAATTTCCACATTTGGAAGAGGAGAATAAGTGGCTTGTAAGAGTATAAAAATTATGCCTGCGCTCTTTGCATTTGGGCATATATGAGGAAAAAATACAATACAAGTAGTAATTACATCAAGTATAAATAATCACACCTACACTCTCTCTTTCATCATCCAAAACTATAAAAGCTGCGATGAGGAAGAAATCTGCTCCTCTTGGAGCCTTGCATGGTAAAAAGGATGAATACTACATGCACTGATCTTTGGCATGGTCTGCAGATCTTCTCTCTTCAGGTAGGTACAACAAGTACAACTAACAGCCTAAGAAACGGTCCCAAGTGTTTCCAGGGCAACTGCCTGGTGACACGGAATGAATGTGGCAGAGTCCTCAACATCCTATAGAAAACGGACGAGGAAACGTATCGCGCTGCTGGGAATGGTGACATGTCTCTCAGCCATTCTGTGCTGCTACCAAAGGAGACCTAAGCCAATTTACTGGGTTATTGTTCTTATGAGCAAGAAGACCAAAGATTTTTCCTCAGCTGGCACTGACATGCAACAAAGCAGTCACAGCAGTCACTCCAGCTAATGAGACAGCCCAGACAGGCTCCAGAGGGAACTGCTTTCTCCCCAAGTTGGAAGGCAGCTGGCTGCAGCAGAAAAGTTTTGACTGGTGAGAGATCTGACTTATCTTGTGTTCGTGTCCCCAGAGAAATGTTTTAGGAGTATTTTGCCCGGCACCAAAAATGACATTATTTTTACCTAAAATAAAGTTGTACTGTGCAAGCTGTGCATTTCTTATCTTCTTGTTCAACGTGCAGCCGGGATCCACATCAACATCGGCCATTAACCCGGCATCATGGAATTGTTGCTTCACCTTGGCAAAAGAAACATCAGCATATAAAGCTTGCATTGGGGCTGAAATGCTGGAGAAATTATTCAAAACCTATCTGCGAAATCTGAGTAGCATCAAGAGCAGCATGAGACTCAGTCGCCAATGACATTAACCTGTGAGACGGCACAGAACGATGTGTTTGGAGCATGTAAAAATCATAACAGGGTGGCCAGGAAGAAGTCTCATGGCTCAAGTACAGAAGTATTTTCAGCAGTGCAACAGCATTTTGTTCCATTGAGACTTTCAAGCACACACGCACACAGGCCTGGATACGCTGTTTTTCACAACACACTAGGTGCACGAAGAATGAAAAGTGTTATTGCCTGCGCAGGACCATTTCCATTGTAGGGAGGCAGCAGCAGGAATAATCTTTACTTCAAACATCGGGGCTGAAATATTGTGTGTGGAATGTTTTTTGCTTCGGTTCAGTCAGTTATCATTGCAAAGCAATAACCAGAAGCTCCAGCTGCAATACATCCTACCAGACTGGCATGGGCTGGGTATCCAAGAGGAGGCCGCCCTTAGGGCTCCTCATTGGCTGGGGGCTGCTTTACAATTCCAGATATAACCCCCAAAAGCCTGCCAAACTGCAGCAGTATACAGAATTGCATACATAAGGCAGAGCTTTTTCCCCCAAGGGCAATAAAGCAGGGCAACAGTGTTTTCCTGCCAATTAAAACTAGCACAAAACATTAAGAGCATTGTAAATACTGCAGTAGGTCCACGCACTCAGAGGATTCGGAACGCTGCTTCTTGGACAGGCGGTCCCATCCTAGGCTGCACAGAAAGCCAATTTTGAAACTAAGGGAACCTGGCACTAGCAATCTGAGACGAGGAAGCATCTCCCGTTCAGTGAAGAGGGTCAAAAATCCCACTGGGCCCATGCAAGCCCTTGGGCATGCCTGATTTGACTGACTTGCAGCCAATACAGTGGAGGGGCTACTCTGTTGCCGATGCACGAGCTCAAAAGGATTTCACTGCAATGCTGAGACCTTTCAAAGATATCCTTACCTTTTGTGCATACTCATCACACGTTGGACCAACAGGTATCACCATTACTTGCTGAGGGGACAGCCAGAGAGGCCTGGGGCAAGGAAAGAAACGGTATAAATAGAAGCCACAGTTTTGAATGGTGCTCTGTGCTCGAACCACCAAGGACCATCTAGTGGAAGTTTTGGCCACTCCAAAAGGCTGATTTGAAAGTAAACATGAAGGCAGCAACCCTGCAAGGTTTAGTAGCTGCATGCTTCCTCCCAAGCCACAAAGCTTCCCCCTCCCCCAGTAAAGACTTTATATATCTTCCCACTGTGGCCCGGGCACTACAGGGCAACTACCTCTCAATGTTTTCACCAAATCGTGTATGTGTCATTATCAATTCTATCGAATGGCTTTTTCTATAGTGCGTCAACACACTTTCTGAGATCCATTCTAGTTCATCCCAGGGATTTATTTTTCATTTCCTTCTGCCTCTTGCCCTCTCACACTGTGTCTTTCTCTAGCGTTAGGACGTGTGAACAAGGATTTGTAGCGTGCAAGAAATGGAAGAGTACGACGCTTATGTTGTGATTCAGAAGGAAAAATGCACAATATATTAAAAGCTCTAGAGACAGAACAGAGACGAAAAATGCCACACTAGCTTCATAATGGTTATATTGTCATGGCAGCTCTGGCCGTGAGCCAATTTCTGGCTTCTGGGCACAATCTGCCAAGCAGCATCAAGCAAGATTTTTTTTTCTTTTTCATTGGGTGAATTCCACACCAGTAACGGGCAAAACCAGAAACAAAAAGATGTACGTAATACCATTTGCCTCCATAGTTTTCCGTCAAAATAGCGATCATCCTCTCCACGGATCCCAGGATAGCACGATGAATAATCACGGGCCTGTTCTTGTCATTGCCATCATGGCTAGGTAAACACAAAAAGAATCAGCAAAAGCCATTCTTGTAAAAATGAAACAAAAACTAATCTGAGAATAAGAGGTAAAGTGAAGCATAACGTACTCTCACCTCACATACGTGAGATTAAATCTTATTGGAAGCTGGAAATCTAGCTGGATTGTAGCACACTGGTGGTACCGGCCAATGGCGTCTTTAATCTGAATATCAATCTTTATTACGAGGGCAGGAAACAAGGAGGAGAAGAGACACACACACATGTTAACTGACTTATCAAAGAATTCCTGGACACATGACATCTTAAAGGGCAGCCCACTTCTTCCTTTATTAGATAAATAATAAAAACCCAGAAGGCAACAAGTTTACCATTCTGAGGAGGAGGGAACACCTATGAGTATTTAACTGATTAGCAAACTGCACCTGCCTGTGGCATTTCTATCCCAGCCGTGCCGTTCAGATTTCTCTCTTTACGGCATCTGCATTTATAGCTTCCTGTCATCGGGCCTTTGGCAACCACCAAGCATGTCTTGCACAGCACTGTGATGTGTTTGCTAGCAGTGGAAGAACAGCACAATGCTAGAGTGGTCTGACAACCAATAGATGCTGCTTGGACAACCAGCACCTGCCATTAACACTGCTTATTGCCCTGGATGAGGAATGTCCGCCCTCACTCATCTTTTTCTCCTTTCTGTCACTAAGGCCAGAGTTTAAAGTCTTGACAACTGTCAGCAGAAAGAGAGACAACCTTGTACTAAGAGAAACAGCAGAACATCCAGGTTTTGCAAGGCACGAATGAACCCAGCCCAGGTGCTGAAGTGCAAGGCTGCCTGGCTCTCCCCATCACATCTCGATTCCCCTCGCCGTGGATTATTTTCTGAGCTTGCTCCTCCCGGCTGATCATAAACATTTTCTCTGCAAGCAAATGCTTTTAGCAACCTACTAGATTATGCTGGACAGCTCCTTCCAAGGGGAAGAAACAATCCGCCAATTATCTCAGTGGACATTCAGTTAGGCTCTCCTCTTCTCCTCTTATTCTAGGACCCAGTCCATAGCTTTCACAAGGCCAGCAAACCTCTCCACATGAAGTAAAAGCAGGCAGGCATTTTTCCCTCTCCACCACACAGAGGATCACCAGAATGGGAAGGGGTATGAAGAAGGCAGTTACAAAATAAAAAGGGTTTTTTTATGCAACGCATAACATAATATGGGATCTATCCCTCACCTTTGCTACCCTAAACCTGGATTCAAGTAACTAGGTCTGCCCCTTCAATGTGTCCAGACATCTGCAGTTAACATGAATCAAATACAATCAAGCTGAAGAGAGTCCAGTGTACTCTTTCTCCACAACCAACACTCGTGGGGAAAGGCACGGAGTTGAGTACTTATTGGGGAGAAGGGGGGGGGGCAACCATTCCAGCTCCATTTAAGTGGCAATTTACTAACCTTGGGGCCATAGAAAGCTCCATCTCCGGGGTTCAATTCCCATTTCTCACCAAATTCATTCAGGCTATTTTCAAGTTGCTAGTGCAAAAAGATACACAAGAGATGAGCTATTCTGTGTTGTAAAATACACTTGATGTGTAATTTTCTCTTCCTCGAAATGTTCATGACTGAATCCTGTCCATGCTGTTCTTGATAAATTTGTGCAGAATATCTACCAGTTTTATCATCACAGTCACTTAAGAACTAGATGCACTACCCCAAATATAATCTTGCACTAAGTAGAAAAAGTACACGCTTAACTGCTTTAACAAGGTTTGTCCACTTTTAACTGAAACAGAAATTAAGGAAATTAAAAGACAGCCTACAAAATTATCTTGAAAATGTGCCTTTAGATACCAACTCTAAACTCGTATTTGTAAGCACACCCTCAGTGAAATTATGATCTATTTGCCTTAAGCCCCCATTTCGACTGATGTTAGAAGCGAACCAGCGCCCTTATTTTGATTGGCAACTAATTTCTTTGGGCAGAGGACTCAAATGCAGCAAACAGAATCCCAAGTCTTGGATGGTGGTTTCACGGGACTGTCTCCCTGTCACCCAAAAAACATGCAAAATAGGAAGTTTTACTGTTAGGAGAGAGAAAATGTATACGCTGTCCCCGAATCTCTGGCCTGCTGGTCTGAAATCAGAACCCAAACCAGTTTTCTTTCGACAGATACCAGTTACCTTTTCAGCTTGATTCCACACTTCAATGTCTCCAAGATACTTTTCAGGACGGGTGGAGAGGTGGAGTTTGAAGGAAAAGCCAAACACATCATAAACAGTACGCAAGAACTCCAGACAGTTTTTTATCTCACTTTCAATCTGTATTTGAAACAAAAAAGCCACAGTCAAAAGAAGTGCATTTGCATGAGCTCATTTTCTTTCCGACTGTGCAGTTATCTCGTACCTGCTCCATGGCACAGAATATGTGAGCATCATCCTGCTGAAACCGCCTCACTCTGGTGAGCCCTGTAAGTGTCCCTGACAGTTCATTACGGTGGAGAACTCCAAAGTCAGCCAGCCGCAGTGGCAGCTCCCGCCAGGATCTCGGCCGATGATCAAACATGAGGCTGGAAGAAATACAGCGGTTTTCAGAAAGTCATCCATGACTGCACTGAGAATGTCTCTACAAAGCATTCACAGCTTCCTCGGAAACAGGTTCAGAATATTAGAACAGAATACAGTAGGTTGTTTAGCCTGGAGGGAAGACAACTGAGATGATATGATAGCCATCTTCAAGTATTTGAAGGGCTGTCAGAAAAAGGATGAAGTGTTGTTGTTTTCTGTTGCCCCAGAGGGTTAAAAATTAAACCAAAAGAGTATTGAGCTAAATATCAAGAGATACTTCCTGAAAGTTAAAGTGGTTCTTCAGTTTAACAGACTTCCTCCAGAGGTGGTGAGCTCTCCTCCTTTGGAGGTTTTTAAGCAGAGGCTAGATGGCCATCTGGCAGCAATGATGATTCTCTGACTGAGTATAAATTTAGGCAGACCAGGAGAGGGAAGGCAAGAAGGGATGAGCTGGTACTAGGCTCTTGAGGGCCTTTTTTATATGCCCAGGGTAATGCCAATCACCACTTTGCAGTCAGGAAGGAATGTTCACCGAGGCCAGAGATCCTGAAGTTTTTTGTCTACCTCTGGGCCTTGAGCAGGGGTCACTGGAGGAGTAGCTGTTAATTTCCTGCATTGTGCAGGCAGTTGGACTAGATGACCCTTGAGATCCCTTCCAGCTCTACATTTCTATGAGTGCTGTCCTGTTTCCTAGAAGTGCATTTCAGCCTCCTTTGTGGACTAACATTAAGCCTTGCTGTACCAGCACAAAATCTGCCACCACCACCCCACCCTAAACAGAGACAAGGTAACATGTTTTCTAAGACCATTAGGCGGAATTAAAGAGTGGTTGGCTACAGGCGGCACATCCGTCTGACCTGGCTCAGAGGAACAAGCCCGACACACTCGTGTACATGCCTGGCCCAAGATGCCCAGTTAAGGAACTATTTATCAGATCAATTCAAGCCAAAGAAATCAGAATACACCCCTATCCGGGTTTATAAAACAAAACTTTATCACTGCAGGATATTATAGTGAATATCCTCCTCTGCTCGTTTCTGTTCATTCTCCCAAAATTGCAACACGTGAAACTGATCAATTGTACCTTGAGTGATTCAAACAAGACTTGAGAGGAGGTGGGCGGACAATTCGTAAATCAAAACAGGTCTGAAGTAGGAAACAGGATTCTGAGATATAGACTTAGGATAGGTCAAGACTGTAAAACACAGCTCACAGAGAAGTGGTCCCAGCAGAAACTCTAGGTATGAATCAGGCCAAATGACATTTAAGGAGCAAAATGGAAAGAAGCAATAGCTTGATGTGTCCCCTTTCTTTAGCTCTATTGCATGAAATACCAAAGCACATACAGAAACTCTGTCCCCATTATGTCAGATCACAGAACTGAGTTAAATGGGATGGATGATTAATATAAAGACTCAGACTTCTGCACTGCATGTGTTTGTATAAAAAGAATATTCATCTTCAGCTCTACTTGAATGTTGGTCTTCCAATACTGAGTACGACATAAACATTCAGAAGGATGGGAGCAAATTAAGCTAAGCTAAAGGTTGGCTCTGGCTCATATTAAGGCAGTACCAGTGTCCAGGGCAGTTCATCGGTTTCAGAGCAAAGATTTCTTTTTCAACTTCAAAGGAAAACATGTTGTCACTGTAATGCTGCCAGTGTCCCGAAGTCACCCAGAGCTTGCTGTTGTAGATATTTGGAGACACAACTTCCTGGAATCCCCGTTTTCGATATTCACTCTGGAAGAGGAGAATTCAAAATCAGAAACACACCAGAAAAGATTGAGAATCTGAAGCTTAAATTTCCATGCACGTGTCAAAGTCTACACTACAAGAAAAATGAACAGAGTGTTTAATAAGGGAACTTAAACTGAAGCTATTGAACTGTTTTTTCCCTGTGATAGCAAACGGGAAGAGAAGGGAATATGGAATTGTAGGTAGAAGAAATGCATGCATCAGTAACAAATAGTTTTCTTAAGGGTAGAGGCCCCTAACCCAAATTCTCCAGAGCTTTAGCAAACATACAAAGCTCAGACAGAAATGATAACTGATGTTTATAGGCAGGTGGTTCAAAAGGACCAGAGACTTTGTTAAGAGTGCAAAGTCTAGGCAACAGTGCAAATTCTAGTGGTACTCTCAATGAACTGCAATACAATATTTATGCCTTGACAGGGAGAAACCAAGTTTTACAGCACCTGTCAAAGCCTGTGCTTTTCAAAGCACATCTCAGGAGTGCCTCATTCTGCCCAAAGAGGTAACTACGCCTCCATCTAGGCATCTGTTACAAGGCATTGCCAAGAAGTTCACTGGTGCCAAGGTGCGCATGAATCACAAGTTCGGGTTTTCTTTGTGCGGGAACACTGAGCTTAGTCTGAAGTGCTCTTCTCAGACAGCCTATTGTGTCAAATCATTCACTGATGCTTTCTCTTTCAGCAGTGCACTCCTTTCTCTAGTTCAGAAATAATGAATATGGCAAAACGTTATTCATCTTGGTCCACACAAGAGAAACTGGAAGACAAGCCTCACAGCGACAAATATGCATTGAACCACTGAGTGCATCTGTATTACTCATGAGCCGCTAACTATACGGGACGCTGAGGGTGATCGCTAGCTCTATGTTTCTACTGTTGCAATTAATTATCAAGCAAGCCTGCACAGCCTGCCACCCACCATCTGTGAGCTGTGTCCCCATTTCATTGCTGGGAGGGCAGCCCAAGTAATTTATTAAGCCCTTCATGGGCAGCTGGTACTTGGCTTGCAAGCTGCTGTGTGGTAATGCATTCTAGAACAGGCAGGTGAGCCAAAGGAGCTGGAAACTCCGTGCAAGGGTTGGAAATGCAGTCCGTGTGATTTCTGTAACGGCGTCAGCATTTCCTTGAGCCTCCATCAAAGCTGTCTTAGTAGTGAATATACTCTGTGCAAGCAAGTCAACAGCTACACCACATGCAAAACAATCATACGATGGTGGGAAGTATTAGACGTTATATAGCTAAGCTTCAGAATCATAGAAAGAGGTTTTACTTACCCTGATAAATTCTATCAGCGTATTATAGATGTAAGCCCCCTTTGGTAAGAAAAAACAGCTACCAGGACTGAGTTCATGGAAGAAATATAGTTCTTGATCCTATTTGGAGGGAGGAAATAATACCTTGGTTTTTCCATGCACAACATTTTGCCTGGAAGGTTTCCTTCCTATAGTACAAATGTAACTATCACAAGTGTGTGGTTTTGGGCTAACAATGTAATGAATATTAACATCATCCTAAACGAAGTGGGAGTCAATCATTCCCAACTCAGAAACCACCTCTATTCTTCTATGAACTGCAAGAATGTGCCAGGAAGTCACCTGTCCTCAGTCATAGGACAGGAAGAGGAGGTGCCAGTTATGACCTCAAGGGAGGGGGGGGGTCCTCTCTACACCCAAAGTGCCGTGAGAACTGGAGGACTGACTGGCTGCGGAGGCCAAGCCAGATGGGTAAGGAGCAACGGGAGGGAACAGAGAACTTTTAAAGGTTCAAAATATCACACTGCTCCTCTCAGAACATGTGCGAAGAGAAGCAAGAGGCACAGACCTCTTACTCTCTATGCATGCACACTAACAAGCAGGTCCTTCCAAAAGTGGCAAAGACCCACAGTAGTTATGTGGGGCTCATGACCATTCTGAGCATGGTGGTCAATAAGGTGGAGACCACTGAGCAAAAGAAGACTGCTGTTAAGAAAGAACCCAGAGAAGCATAGAAATAAGGGAGAAAGTTCTGTTTCAATACAGCGTAAAGAAAAAGTATAAAGGAAACAGAAAAACTTCAAAACAATTAGAAATATATCAATTCATCTCCCCCCTGAAGGATCACAGTGCAGTTGTACACATGCAACAGTTTTAATAACACTTTCTTGAGGCAAGTTAGTTTTCATGCACAGTAGTTGCTAACTGCCTCCATAGCGAATCATAAACAGGCCTTGCGAGTTACTTCTGCTAACACTGATAAATACAGCTCAGTAGGGCAGCTACCAAGGGCTAAATCCCAGTAAGTGCACTAACTTTTGACCCAGTAGTTAACATGGAAAGTGGATTCAGAAGTAACGTTTCAGGGCCAATAAATTTTATACTCTGAAGCCAAACTGCCTATACATGTCCTATTAAAGCCAGGCTATGGAGAAGTTAAAGCCTCACCCGTCCAATTTTCCTATGATCTCTGTTCTTTGCTTCCTCTTGGAACTTTTCCCATTCTTTCAGCATTTTTGCATCTGGAAATGAAATTCCATAAATCCTCTGTAGGGTTTCCATATCAGATTTTCCTTCCCAATATGTAGAGGAATTCTGAAGTCACATATAAGGAAATAGTCAGCATTGTGGCAGAACAAATGACAGCAGTTTTGAATCCAATTGGGAGATTCCACTCTCTCTAAAACCTGTCTTTAAAATCCAGTAATAAGATTCGCAGATAATTAAAAACATCCAGTGTAATTAAGCAGTATTTTTATGAAGCACAACTCATTAGGACACACACAAAAGTGTCATTATTAATTTAGTTTTTAACCAAACATTGCAATAAGAATTATACATGCATTAAAAAGACAGCCCCTTCTTTGCACAAGACAGTGGGCACAAAATCAGTGAAGGAGCTCAAATCTTCATGGACATCAATGAAGCTCACTGAGGCTCAAGCACACTTTTCAGTTTCTGGATGGTGTGTGCCAGTCCAGAACACGCAGGCAGCCTCCCATCCTTATTCCTGCATGAACTTCATTTCAGTAAGGGACCCCTGGGTGTTGCTTTAACATCTCTCAACTGCTACCATCACAACCTAGACACGTGTGTGTGTGTGTGCGCGTGTGTCCGTCCGTCCACACACAGTCGTCCCAATGGTACTGCATAGGACAAGCATGAGCCAAACGGCTCCTGCATTGGCTCGACCGCAGCATCCCTCTTTCCCAGTGAAACAGGTTTCATAACCCTAGCACATGTCCCACCACTGAGAACCTGGCCCAACATACATACATGCGTTTGACAAAACATCTGCAGTGTAGAGCTGGCTTACTTTCTTACCTTGTGTATTTTTAAAGCCTTGATTTTACCAGTATGTCTAACGTGAGGTCCCCTGCAGAGATCAATCAATGGGCCACACCTAAAACACAAGGATAATCCTCAGGCCCACAAAATTCTGTGTGTCATGCAGTATGCAAGAGTTGGAGTGTTATAGGCATGCAGGGGGAGAGGGAGTTACCTGTATACAGTAGTAGTTGGAGTGTTGACTTTTTCATTCAAGATCCGACACTTGAACTTATTATACTTTGGAAAAGAGAAAAGAGCACAAGTAAATCCTATGCCACCTCAAGATAAAACTGTCTTCCCATATAAATATTGCTACAAAAATATTTACTTCTCTATCCCAGAGGCAAAAAATCTCAAATGTCGATTCAAGTGGAAAAACAGCAGTTGGCTTTGCAGCCGTATGTTTTATTTTGGGACAGATCTTCAGCTTTAGCTGCATTATCTATTACAGCTGACCTTACGTATAACGGAAGCATAGTGTCCACAGACCCCTCAGACACTGGGTCCCTTCAAGACAGCCTCAGTTATACAGGAATACTACCTCGCAGTAACTGCTAGAATCATGACTTAAGGATCAAACCACCGGTTCTCACAAACCAAGAAATGTCGATATTAGCAAACTAGACCAAGGCGGAAAGGGAGAGAGAACGATCAGGATTCTGCACCACAATTCCCTCTTTAACCTTGCAGCATTCTTGTAGAAGAGGTTCCTGTGCTTTAACTGTTTTCAAACACTGACACTAAGCTATTTAGTTCTGAAATATGATCAATTTGACTTGGAGGGAAGACATGAAGCGCAGTGGGACAGAACACAGTTTGCACACACGGGATCCCCTAGCCAGTCTGCAACATCTCCAATTAAGGGCTTTCAGATAACAGCACAAGAAAATAAAAAGAAGCTTTCTTTCTCTGAAAACATCAAATTGATGTTTCCTAATTATCAAGCACGGCAAAACTGGCCCGGGCAGACAAAATTAACACACCTAGAATGATCAAAGCAAATTATTCTAGGTGATTTGTGCCTATTAAACATGCAACGAGGGCAATGTAGTAATTACAGGCAACATTAAGCAAGTTATTTTAGAACCTACCTTAAACATTTCAAGTAAAGTTTCCTTTTTAACTTCCAGCCGCTCAAAAAGTTGCTTCTCCTTCATTATTTTCTTGCACAGTGCCTCCAAAGCAGGGAAATCATTGCTAGACACACCCCTAGAGCATATGAAGAGAAAATCTGCAGTCTTTTGGAGTAATGCTGGTGCTCTGCTTCGCAACTGTTTGCATGTTTGCAACTGCAAAAAGCCTTAATGTAGACTTATTCGCTCCTCCAGGCCCCGAGTGAACAGATTCTGGCTTAAAGCATTAGACTCCCACAGCATTGAGGATTTATGATTTAAGTCTTGTTTGTACCAAGTTTCAAGATTATATCCCCCACCCCACCAGCCCTCTTAGGCTAAGCTCTAACATGACAACCCAAGTGCCTACATAAAAAAGCAAGGAGAAAAAAGCAAGACCGTACCCGTCTTGAAGGAACATATCATAATAAAATCCATTCTCTATAGGTGGACCATAACACAAGCAGCCACCATATACTCTTTCCATGGCTTCACCCATTATGTGAGCACTGGAATGCCAGTATACCTAGCAAGAAAGGAGAGATCAGATTAATACGTCTGGGCTGCAATTTTCTGCCAGCTTTGTTCTCCATAGTATTCCAGAGTAGTTTGAGAGCTGAAACTAGAGAATGTTATTCAAACCTCCAGAAGTCCATGCTGTGCTGTTAACAATGCAATCCTATGCAGAGTTACTCCTAGGCCCACTGATTTCAACAGGCTTAGACTGGAGTGGCTCTGCACAGGACTGCACTGTAAGTGTAACTTTCCTACACTTTTCATCCAGTCCTAAACTCCATCTTCAGGGGAAAGGAGCTTTAAACAAGCAAAAATGCCCTGCATTTTTTGATCTACCCTTATGCTTCTAGAGTAAGCTGCATAAGAACATGAAGAGGCTTCTTCCAACACAAAGGGATAACCAGAAAACTCATTTGGCTAGCCCTACATACTGGAGCAAGAAGGAATGACTCACTTTCAAGGAAATCCACTACCCACAGATAGACAATCATCTTGTTTCTATAGTCTGTCAGTGGTCAAATGCATTAGGTACTATAGTGATGTGGAAGTTCAAAAACAAATACTGTGCTTGAAACATCAAGACTTGCACCCATTTCTTGCTATACTTACATGAAGTATAAAAATCAATAGAGAAAAATGTGTTTTAAAAAGCATTCCTTGTACATTTAAGGCTACGTTTTTGTCATTTATATTCTTCTAAAGTTACAATTTTTTTAAAAACCCCAAATGCATTTTTCGCCCTATGACAAATGCTTTCATTCTTAAATTTTGCAAGGCTGTTATCCCTTTAGCTAGTTTACCTAAAAAGTGAATCAACGTGTGATACCAAGAATCTCTCCCAATATATGCCGCATATGCCATGCAGAAAAACCAGCCATACGTCAACTGCTCTCAAAAATTTAATCTCAGTTGTAACAGTTAACTAAACCATTCAGTCTGAAAGAGATACCAAAAATAATGGGTAGCTCAAACAACCATTTCCAAATGGAAAGGTAAGCACAATCAGGAAAGGTTTTCACTCAAGTTTAAACAGCTGCTGGGATATTGCTTGCTACATGTGATTAATGCAGACAATGAAATACTAGGTATTTCTGATTTCAACAGCTAATTTCCTCAGAATTATGTGATTACTTCAAATTGCAAACTTATCATGAGTTTAGTTATTTTAAAGTTTCACTTCCCTACTAGGTAGTTCACAAATAAGAGTTTTAGTGATTAATAGATTACCGCTTGCGCTTCTTCCTCATCAAATTTCAGCAGTTCCAAGGCACAGTCACCCTCCAAAGGACGATCTAGATCCCAAACCACTTTGTTCACTCGAGCAATGATAGTGTTGTCAGCCAAACCTTGACTGAAAATGTAAAATCAATAGTCTCGCAAGCCTTTGGTACACAGCAAGAAAAAACATAGCTTGTGCTTTGGCTTTTAACTGCCATTAAACAGTGCTTCACCATTTATTCACGGGCCTGGTACACACATGATGTTTGCCAATTTCTTATTTACAGCCTCTCATGTGCAGCCAGCAGTTTGTAAAATACTATCTCAGGACTCTCAGGATTACTTACAGCGCCACCTTAAGCAGAGTCACACTCTTCTAAATACACCAAAGTCAACAGGTTCAGAAGGGTGTAACTCTGTTTAGGACGGCAGTACTAGAGCTGCAAAGTTAGCCATTTCCGGAGATGCTATCCACATCTGGAAAACTAACTAACTAAAACTAGCATATCACTGTCAGGTTTACTGAATTCTTTTATTTGTGGGGTCAAAGTACAAATAAAGTTTCCTATAAAATATAGATTCTTCTCTTACCCAAATACAAAATTATACTCCAATTATTATCACCAAGGTGCATTAAACTGCACAAACAGCTACGACGCTCATTAAAAATTATCCCTTATTAAATAATTTTGTAAATTGTGTTTGAAGCCATGCTGAAAATTGATGGCATCGTTTCAAGTTTAAAAAGCAGAAGCGCCACAAAGAAACGTAGAAGTTGGAGAGTGGATGCACCCAGTCTTCCTTTGCAACCTGTCGAGGGGTCCTCTAAGAGCAAGCTCACCTGATTCCACAAGCTATTTGGTACGGTGTCGTCTTCCAGGACTCGGCATCAACGACCTTGCCATCAGGTAAGGTAACTTTAATGGGGTGGCTTTCTTTAGCAGCTCGCTCTGCCAGAAGCAAGTCATGTTCTGCTTTAAGTTTATGGTACATCTCTAGACGCTGGTTAATATAGTCAGGCCATGGATTCAGCTGCGTATAAACAAGAATGGTGAAGGGAAAGCGTCCCTCTAGTCCAGATTAAATCAATTACTTCTAAAAACGTTACTTGCAAGATTGATTTACTTCGTTACTTTCTCACCGAGACCCAGCAAATTTGCCGCTGCTCAAGAACCAGCGAAAGCATTCCTGCATGCTAATCGGCACGCACCTCCCAACTAAATCCCAGAACGTTTTCCAGTCCGAGCCTGCGCAGAATCCCTGCAGCCCCATCCACCCGGTTCAAGGAGCCTGGACCGGACTAATTTTTGCACAGGATTGCAGTGTTAATTTCACAGTGAGCAACTAAAGATGCATCAGTGTCTGCATGAACTTGCAGAAGCTGAATCTTGTGGAACAACTTTTTGAGATGCCCTCGCAGTACATTGAAAATCAAGTCAGTAGTCTGTTACGGATGAAAAGGGCATGGCTGGGGTGGGGGAGCTCAGGAAAGACTGGCCACCTGGCTAGCAGCTTGGTCCCTTTGAACTCAGACTGTGGAAAGATCCGGGAGAGAGAAAAATTAACTTCGTTTATACCAATGGGGACACCCAAAGTGGCTCACATCATTTCCCTTTCCTCCATTTTCTCCTCATAACAACCCTGTGAGGTAGGTTAGACTGAGAGTGACCGACCCACGGTCACCCATGGCAGAGTAGGGGGTTTGAACCTGGGTTACCCAGACCCTAATCCAGCACTCAAACCATTACACCTCACTGGCTCTCAGTTAAATGAACACTCCAAACACCTTCAACGGGATGTAAGCGCCACTGAATCTAGGACAACTTTCTTACAAGTAAACTTGCTCAGATTCAAATAAAAGTATCCCCTTGTATAAAAATATACCCCTCCCACTCCCCTTGAATTCCACAAAATATGTAAAACCTAATTATTTTGTACAAGTAATAGGGCCACATTAGAACAGAACAGTACAAATAGATGCATTAATAAAGAGAAAGGAACTGAATACATACTATTACACAGCAGTACCATCCAATGTGCTGCTGTATCTAGTATGTAATTTCTGCAGCATTTAATAACAACAACAGCAACATTATTCAATTTATATACCGCCCTTCAGGATGACTTAATACCCACTCAGAGCAGTCTACAAAGTATATTATTATTATCCCCCCAACAAACACCCTGTGAGGTGGGTGGGGCTGAGATAGCTCTGAAGAGCTGTGACTGACCCAAGGTCACCCAGCTGGTTATTCAAGTGGAGGAGTGGGGAATCAAACCAGGTTCTCCAGATTAGAGTCCCGCTGTTCTTAACCACTACACCAAACGGGTGTACACATCATGTTAATGCTTTCATTTTTGTTTCAGATTTCTGCAGTCCTAATCCTACTGCACTGCTTTCTGGATGTTCCCCCTCTCTCTGTCTTACACTGTATTGACTTACACTGTGTAACCCTCCTCAAGTCCCAATGACAAAGGCAGACTGCATACAATGTAAATAAATATAAAGTGCATATTCATTTTTTTTCTTTTAAATCAAGCAGATACTTACCTCTGTGCAACCACCATCAACAGCTACATCCTTGTTCTTCTTCTTTCCCCCTTCCTTTTGCTTCCCTTCTCCAGCAGCAACCTGAATGATGAAAAGCAAGTCAGTGGGTTCAGTGCCTGGAACTAGAGAAGCCTTATTGTGTCCAGAAAATGAAAGACTTCTGAGCAAGGCCTCAGGTGCTACCTTGCATCAGTGAGACTTGGGCTCACAGTCCTAATACATCATTAGGATAGGCCCACTAAGTGACTTTGGGCAAGTCACCATCTCTCAGCTTCCACTTCCATCACATGGTGGTTGTTAGGTGGATAAAAAGGATATACTTAACTGAGGGAGGTCCGCCTGGCCTCTACCAGAGCCAGGGCCTTTTCGGTCCTGGCTCCGACCTGGTGGAACTCTCTGTCTGAGGAAACTAGGGCCCGGCAGGATTTATCATCTTTCCGCCAGGCATTTAGTGAGGGCTAGGCTGTCCTCTCACCGGCCATACCACTGAAGACCGTCCACCACCCATGCAGGAGCTCATAAGTGTGATGCAGGGCATGATGCAAGAGCCAAGCCCTGCATCTAAAATGCTGTATTTTAATATTTATATCTGCCAATTGAGAAAGTTTAATTGTATATGGAATAGTGTTTTAATGTTTTTTATAATGTTCAAGACAACTCTATAGCAGATTTCTCAGAGCACTTGACAGCATAAGTAAATTAAAACATCCAATGATACAGAAGTAAGTAACACCAGGAAGATGATTCTGGAGATTAAAAAGTTCTCTGGAACTACATTATAAAGCCAACAGGAAAGATTGCCAGGTGAACTTCCCTAAGGCATGAAAGCTGTGGAACAACTTTGACAGACCTATCCTTTTACCTATTCCCCATCTATGCTATCCCCAAATGCCACAAATGAATACAAACGTAATCATTAGGTATCTAAACAAATAGTTTACTTATATACCACTTTTCTTCCAGTGCAGCTTTACTTCATATTCCCCCTCCTCAACAACCACCATGAGAAGTGGATTAGGCTGACAGAGGATGATGGCCCAAAGTCACCTATCAAGCTACCACGTCAAAGTGGCCATGCGAGTCTGAGTCTCCTAGATCCTAGTTTAACAGTCAAACCACTACCACATCGGCTGGAGAGTAAAAACATGACAGAGACAAAAGTTGATTCATGCAAGGAAAAAACCCTTGGCAATTAGGGTGGGGAGGCAGTGACTAAAAGCGAAGTAGCAGTAACAAAAGTTTCTGCCCAGCTGTTAAATCCACACTGGATTTTAAAGATTCCTCTGAAGAAGAAAATTGGATGGCTGAGGGTGAAAGGGACACCTAGAAGTGGGCACTGGTTCCTCCAAAGGGATATTCCAGTCCTGTTTCCTGAATTTTCAGCCATCCCTAAAGGTAAAGGAAAAGGAAGCATATACAGTCCTTTCACTATCTAGTCACCCTAGAAAAATGAAAAGCTTCTCCTGTCAGTATTATTAATGCACAATTAGGTATTCAGAGTTCATCTCTTGCTGTAGCCCTTACACAAACCGCATAAATTAAGCCAGTATTATTATAATACTGCAGATGCCGAGGAGAGGGGAGAACTGTCAAGGCCTGTCAAACATGAGATCTGAACCAGGCAGTTCCTGATTTTTAGTTAATCAGCACAACTAGCAGAACACAACTAGTGTTCTCTTCTCCCCCCACCCCCAAAACAGTAATGTGAACTTCAAATCCAAAACTACAGCCTCCCCAGCTAAACCTGCGAGTTCTGGACTTCCACTTCAAGGCCCAGCGCCAACAGCACTACAGGTGTAACTCTGCGCTTTCTCAGAATTAAACTTCATTTATTCAATAAGGCTTACTTACTAGCATTCAATATGCTAGTTGTGCTAAATATTCTGTAGTGTAAAGAGTTTAAGACTGGGCCAAGGGGGAGGGGGGACTCATATTCAAATCCCAACTCAACCATTTATTTTGTGTTATTACTATTATTATTAAAGCATTTCTACTCCACCTTTCCACATAGTTCAAGGCAGCTTACAAAATGATTTTAAAAACTCCAAATTAAAACCAGTAAAATCTCTTGCTCCTCCTTCTACTCTTTTTTTCAGCATTTCTTAAACTCTGTATTAGATTTCTGCTGGTTTTAAACCTTTGTAAATTTACATTTATAGACCCCATTTACATTGTTTTATTGAAATGTCTTTGAAATTGACTGTACTGAACCCCACTGCGTAATCCTCCTTGAGTCTCAGTGAGAAAGGGGACTATAAATGGCATAAATGAATAAAAAATGCCCGCCCTTCACAACCCCTCCAAAGCCCTTGTATGTTTTCTCTGCCGTGTGAAACAAAACAAGCGGACATAAAGTCTTCTGAGACTCGTATAGTCTCTCTCGCCTCTCCGCCTAGCCTACCTAACAGGGTTGTTGGAAGGACGCAGGAGAGGTAGGAACAAAATGTATCAGAAGCCCCTTATTTCCATTAGCCCACATTGCACGAATCCTGCCCCCACCACAAAGCACCCGAGGTGGCCACAACCGCCGCCGGCCGGGCGCCCCCGACCGAGAGAAGCGGGCTGAGGCCTCACCTGCTCCCCGGGCGACGCCTCCATCCTCTTCTCCCCGCTCAAGCCGAGCCAAACCCGTCTAGTCCCGTCAGGCGACGCAGCGCCAATGGCCGCACCGGCACCCGGAGCAAGCAGAAAGCTGGCGCGAGTGCGGCCAACGCGCAGGCGCAAGCGGCTGATGCAAGGCGACGGCAACGTGTCTCCTGAGTTCCGCCTGGCCATAGAGAGAGAATAGCTAGACCAACCCACACAGAAAGAGACGCGCCGCACGCCGCGACTGGGTGCCTTTATGGTGCAAAGGCGGCCTGCGGGCGAGCCAATAGGAGCGCGCGGAGAGATTGCGTTGGGCGGGGCGTTGAGGCAGGTGGTCCATTCATTCAGTTATCTCTAGGCTGGAATTTGCGGTTAAAGTGTGTGTACATAATTTATTATATTATGTATATTATATTACATATTAACAGTTAATTAAATTATGTACATTATTATACACACATAATTTAACAAATTATGCATATAATATAAAATTTAAACTGTACAATATATGTGATATAAATGACACATTATATATATAAAATGAATGCTATGTAAAACATATGTATTATATATGTGTGATCTGGATAGCCCAGGTGAGCCTGATCTCGTCATATCTCGGAAGCTAAGCAGGGTCAGCCTTGTGGTTAGTAACTGAGTGGGAGACCTCTAGTGAAGACCAGGGCTGCAAAGACAGAGAACGGCAAACCACCTCAGATAGTCTCTTGCCATGAAAACCCCACCAGGGGTCGCTATAAGTCAGCTATGATATGAGAGCAGCATGTACGTGTGTATATGTATGCATATACACATTTATTCATTTATTTACATTATAGTCCACCTTTCTCACTGGAACTCAAGGTGGATTACACAGTATAGTCAGTACAGTCGATTTCAAGGGTGTTTCAGTTAACAACGTATTTGGCAGATATCTAACACAGAGTTGAAGAAATGCTAAAACAGAGCATAAGCCTAAGACTGAAACGTTAAGCAACATAGAACTAACAATATATAATATGTGTGTGTATATATTTTTGCGGGGAATATCTTTTGCTAGAAATTCAAAATAACCAAGAACAAAAAAAGTCTGTGTTTATGTATGTATATTAGGACGGCCAGTACCTGGAGTATGTGTGTGTGTGTCATGTCCCCTTTAATAGAGACTTAATAAGATGTTATGGGCCAGGTGATGTTATTTACTTACCTGCCATGAAAAGGCTTCAGCTATCCATTTTCACGCACTAACAGTCAATGGGCTTAGACTGGTGTAACTGTTTAGGATTGCCCTGTAAGCCTTTCTGTTCAAGGGACATGACATTTTTCCTCTGAGTTATTGGCAGCCCAAGAGTGTGTCTTTTCCACTATTATTATATTTTAAACACAACCCAGGCCTGAATTTGGGTGCAAAGGAATGGCCACAGGATGCATGTTTACTTGTAAGTAAGGCCCATGATGCTCAGCAGGGTCACAGCATGTAGGACTGCAGCCTTATCATAGCTGTGGATGATAATGGACCACAGCGTTGCCAAACTACTCTCCCTTTCTCTGTGCCTGTTTGCAATATGAAAATAATTGTCCTGGACTACATAGCAGGGTTGTTGTAAGCACATTCTTCATTATCACCCCTCCCCTCCAACCTGTGAAGTAGGATTTAGGAACGCTGGACAATGTTGCAAGGTTGTTGTAAACTAGCCAACATGCCCCATCTGAACTGGTAATATGGTAATAATTACTGTGGACTGTGTTAGGATTTGTAACATGATTTTAAGACGTTTGAAAGCTTTTTAAAAATTATATTTCCACACAATATAAAGCATGAGTTAGAAATAAATAAATAAAACTGGCAGGTGTCAAATTCATCGTAGCCAGCAGATGGCAGCAAAGGTACAAATTTCAATCTGTGTCACTGATTTCTGGTTAGATTCACAGGACAATTTTGTCCACTGCAAATTTTTTAAAAAACACTCACATACAGTTATAAGCAAACATTTTTTTAAAAAAACAGTCACATACAAGTAACATACATGTTATGTCCTTTCATAATTGTTTTTGCCTGTATAACCTTTGGGCTGGATCATCTTATATATTAAGGGTTGTCTTCATTATAATCTGATTGCAAAATATCAGCTAGCAACAAAAAAGCCAGTTTTTGAACTGATGTTGTTTATTTTTTGATGACAACATTTAATTGCTTTACTTGATTTACCTTTTGTGGAAGCTGCTATTGCAAATAAGAAAGCCATCTGTGCTGATTTTCTGTGCATTGAGATATTTATTACATACATCCCATTTTACTTCCATTGTGGGACTGAAGGCAATGTACATTTTATTTATAGCCCACCTTTCTCTGAAACCAGACTCCTGGCAGGTTACATATGGTTCCCTGTAAGTCTCCCAGGTGAGCCTGATCTCATCAGATCTCAGAAGCTAAGCAGGGTCGGCCTTGGTTAGTAATTGAGATGGTTAGTGATTGAGACAGAGATGTTCCGCCAGGCATATGGTTGAGGCCAGCACTGGATCCATCTAATTAGCCTCCCTGCCGGTCTCCTGTCAGTGGGGGGGGGGCGGAGCATATGGTCCATCTGCCTCCCCATGCTTGAAGAGTTAGAGGTTCACCAACCCACACCTCCACCCTTTTCTTCCCTTGTGTATGGTGGGCAGGGAAAGGGGGAAGGGTATCCCATTTGGAACGTGGATATCCATGAGATGCTATTTTATTGGTTTTACTTATTGTATCTTATTTATGATTGTGACCCACCCTGAGCCTGCTTGCGGGGAGGGAGGGCTAAAAATCCAATAAATAAATAATAATAATAACAACATTCAATTTATATACCGCCCTTCAGGATGACTTAACACCCACTCAGAGCGGTTTACAAAGTATGTTACTATTATCCCCACAACAAAACACCCTGTGAGATAGGTGAGGCTGAGAGAGCTCCAGAGAGCTGTGACTAGCCCAAGGTCACCCAGCTGGCTTCAAGTGGAGGAGCGGGGAATCAAACCCGGTTCTCCAGATTAGAGTCCCGCACTCTTAGCCACTACATCAAACTGTACATAAATACATAACTAACTAACTAACTAACTAAATTGGATGGGAGACCTCCAAGGAAGACCAGAGCTGCAGAGGCAGGCAATGGCAAATCACCTCTGTTAGCCTCTTGCCATGAAAACCCCACCTGGAGTTGCCATACGTCAGCCATGACTTGAGGGCACTCTCCACCACCTCCAAGTCTCCCAGGCACTGACCAGAGGACGATCTTGGCTTCAGCAAAGTCGCGGCATTGGTGGCTTCAGTACATACGCTGCTCATTTGTATAATCAGCCCTACACTTGGCACCATGGGTGAAAAATCAGGCCCATTAAAGACCATGGCTGCCAAGCACATGAAGTTTGGCAAGCCCAAACCCCTTATGGATAAGAATTTTGGTTGCAGACTGGTGTAAATATTGATTGACATCCATTTCTACTGCTTGAGGATCTGATTTGGTTGGTCTCTCAATCTGCTTGAAACTGTGGTTGGAAAGACTGGCTGGAATTAAAAGAGTTATTGAGTTCACATTCTTCTTAAAACAGACTATAAAGAAAGCAGCCAGGAAAATACAATCCAAGGAAATAACAGTGTGAAAAATGGAAACTAGCATGCCAAACAAATGCTAGGACCTTGCAACAGGACAATAAAACAATGCAGAAATGGGGCAATAAGTCAATATTAAAATCAGGATGACATATATTTAGTGGGGGGGGTTGTACCAGATTTCTATTGATGCTAAGTTTAGCTAAAACTGACCCAGGAAAACTCCCCTTAAGCTACAATGTGAAGTGCCTTTCACTGTTTGTTTTCAATTAACATTTTCTTTGGTAAGGACATCATCAGGAAATTCAGAAATAGAGTTTCTTGATTTCAGTCTGGCTTTTCAAACCCAAGAACTAGTTGGGAAATCTGCAGAACTTCAAAGATCATGAAATTAATTGCCTGTGTTTACCTACAGTTATGAAAGATTTAATCTGAGAGTTATTTTTTCCTGTGGTTTTAAAGTATTATGGTTGGGCTCTAGAAAATGCATCATGAGGTATTTTGGAGAAAATTAGGGTGAATGCAGATGTAACAAAAATAGAAGGGTTTTCTTTTGAGGGGTAAGTCTAGCTTCTGCCCACCTTTTCACTGAAAAGAGAGGTGTGCATACCAATGAAGAGAACACTGAATGAATTAAGGGAATGTAGCATAGTGGTTAAGTGGTTGGGATGTGAATTGACACTCTGCTGGTTTGAATCCCAGCGGGAATCCCATTCCACCCCCACCCCCCAACTTCAGAAAAACCTGACTCCTGAATCAGTTTCCCAGTTTGGTATTATTCGGTATTATTCGGTAAGGTTCAGCCATTGTTTCCAATGGGAAATGCCAGAGAAGGCGCCCTCTGCCACCTCCAATCTCCATTATTCCCTATGGGGAAACTATGGAGGCTATTCAGGGGGATGGGGGTGGCATTTTGCAAAAGAAATCTATACATTTCTACAAATTTCAGATTTTGGACCTTGGGGACCTATTTTATGCCCCCCCCAAAGAAGGTGCTCCCAGCCACCCCATTTGTTTCTATTGTGGAAAAAAACTGACTACCACTACAGAAACACATGAATCATGGTTTCCCCAGGGTCCAGCCTCCCTGAAACTTGAGGGGTCTTTAGAGGACAATTAGGAGTAGATCTCCTGCAAATTTGGTGGATTTGGGACTGTGGGGAGCCATTTTATGGGCCCCCCAAAGAAGGTGCCCCCAGCCACCTCCAATCTCCATTATTCCCTAGAGGGAAGGCTATGGGGGCTATCCAGGGGGATGGGGGTGGCATTTTGCAAAAGAAGCCTACAAATTTTTCAGTGGACATACCCCTGACTGTCTTCTAAAGACCCCCAAGTTTCATGAAAATTGGACTTCAGGGGCCATTTTATGCCTCCCAAAAGTGCCCCCAGCCACCTCCAATCTCCATTATTCCCTACTGAGAAAACTAGGGGAGCTATCTATGGGAGCAATCTAGAAAGCAATCTAGGGGGCTGGGGTGGCATTTTGCAAGCAAAATCCACCAAATTTGCAAGGGACCTAGTACTAACTGTCCTCTAAAGACCCCTGAAGTTTCATGGAGATTGGACCCTGGGGGGGGGGACATGATAGTGCAGTGGGATTCATTATTCCCCACAATAGAAACTAATGAAGAGTGGCTAGTCAGCCTGCTCAGGGGGTCCTAGTTTTTTTGGGGGGGGGCTTTATTTTGGCTCTGTTGGGCTGTCTGGTGTGGAGATTGTAATTGGGAATGTGCCTGTGGCCCTGGCAGCCATGATCTATTTGTTTCTGCAGCTGGAGTCAGTTTTCTCCCACAATAGAAAAAAATGGGGTGCCTGGGGGCACCTTCTTTGCGGGGGCATAAAATGGGCCCCTGAAGTCTAATCTTCATCAATCTGGGGGGGGGGGGCTTTAAGGGTATGTCCACAGAAAGTTTTGCAGATTTCTTTTGCAAAATGCAAAGCCCCTCAAAAAAAACCCCAGCACCCCCTATGCAAGCTGACCAGCCACTCTACATTCGTTTCTATTGTGTGGAAAAATTAATCCTGCTGCAAAATCATATGGATCATGCTCCCCGCAGGGTTCAATGTCCCAGAAACTTGGGTTTAGAGGACAGTTAGGACTAGGTCCCCTGCAAATTGGGTAGATTTTGCTTCAAAATGCCATCCCAACCCCACGTTTAGCTCCCCTAGATACCTCTATTGGTTAGTTTTCTCCATAGGGAATAATGGAGATTGGAGGTGGATAGAGGCACCTTCTTTGGGGGACTATAAAATGGCCCCCCAACGTCCAATCTTCATTAAACTTGGGGGTTGTTAGAGGGCAGTAAGGAGTAGGTCCGCCGAAAATTTGGTAAAATTCGGTCCAAAAATGCCCCCCCCCCGGCCCCTGGAAAGCCCAAATTGTGTTTCCCATTGGAAACAGGCAGGAAGCAGTGATTTTTGCTGCCATGGCTCCTGAAGTTTACTGAAGCTTTCTGAAGTCCTTCGGTAAACTTAAGTTTGGTATTATGTTTTTTTAAAGGGGTATTTTTATTTTATTAATAGAAATAAAAGCACATAGAAAGGCAGAAAACAAGAATAAAGAAAAAGTAGACAGTAACAGAACTTGGCACTTAGAAAGGAAAAAGAACAATAATACATATTTCATTTCCATTCTTCTCAACGACACTTATCTTTTTTTTTAGCAAAATTACAGCCTCTCCAAAATTTTCTTTTCCACTCCTGTCTCCCTTCTACTTGTTTTATATTCCCCCATTTATCTTCTTAATGATCAAAACCACAAATCATCAAATCACTATTCCTCATTTCGTGCAGAAAGTCAATAAAGGTTTTCCAGTTAGCCAAAAAGATAGACAATGTTTTGTCTCTGATCAAAGCTGCCAGTTTCGCCGTCTCCACTAACTCGGTCATTTTCATAGTCCAGTCCTCTATTGAAGGTAATTCCGTATTTTTCCATTTCTGTGCATACAACAGCCTAGCTGCAGTGATCATATATAGAAATAAAATCCCATGCTGATTTTCCAACTGTTTGTCCATTAATCCCAACACAAAGGCTTCTGGTTTAAACTGTATGGTAGTCTTTAGTGTTTTTTTTATGACCATATGAATCTGGGTCCAAAATTTTCTACCTTTACGGAAAGTCCACCAGAGATGATAAAATGTTCCTTCTTGTTTCTCACATTTCCAACACTTATTTGACATACCTTTGCTCATTTTGGCTAATCTATCAGGAGACATAGACCACCGATACATCATTTTATAAAAATTTTCTTTAAGTCTAACACTCAACGTATATTTATGCCCCTTTCCCCCACATATTTTCCCATTGGTCCATCATTATATTATACCCCCTTTTTTTTGCCCATTTTACCATACAGTCTTTCACAGATTCTCCTTCCATTTCAAATTTCAGTAACAACTTATACATTTTGGAAACAACATGTTCATCATTTGAACAAAGCTCTTTTTCAAACTCTGTCTTTTCCTGCTCAAAGCCCCATAGTTTTTAAATCTAATTTAAATCTTTCTAAATGCTGAGCATATGCAAACCATTGACAATTATAACCCTTAGCTACTAACTCCTCCCTAGTCTTCAACTTGCAAGCTTCTTGTGAAAATTCTATTAAATCTCCATAAGTCAACCATCCTTGTTTGAAAGTCATCTCCCTTCTGCAGAACGCTTCCTGTGTCAAAATCCAAAGTGGTGTCTTCTGTGTTAGTCTCAATTGATATTTATTCCAAATTCTCAAAATAGCTCTCCTAATATAATGATTTTTGAAATCTGCATTGACCTTTACTTTGTCATAAATAGGCATGTCATCCAAATCTCAAGTCATATCCTTCCAACATCAAGAGTCTCTCATTTCTCAAAAGCATCCATTCTTTCATCCACGTTAGACATGCAGAGGCATAATACACTTTCAAGTCCGGTAGACCAAGTCAGCTTCTCCGCATCCTGTAGAATTTTATATTTGACCTTGGTTTTTTCCCTTGCCATATAAATGTTGAAATATCCTTTTGCCACTGCTTAAATGGTGCATCTGAAATTAACACAGGTAATGTCTGGAAGAGGAATAACATTCTAAGTAAAACATTCATTTTGATAACTGATATTCTTCCCAGCAAGGATAACTGCACTCCATCCCATCTTAATATATCTTTTAAAATTTCTTTCCATGTCTTAACATAATTGTTTTGTATATTGTAAATATATATATTTTAAAACCTGCCAGAGCACCAAACTCTCTTAATTTCTCCATCAGTATTTCAATTCCATCTAACAGGTCCTCCAGAAACAAAACTAATTGAAGGCTCTTAATTTATATGACTCTTTTTAAATTTTAACAGCCTTGATCCTTTCATCTTGTCTAATATCTCTATTCAAAACCTCCAATACCAAAATAAAAAGGAGCAGAGACAAAGGGCAACCTTGACTTATTCCTTTCTGAATCTTACATGGTTTAGTTAATTCTCCATTTACAATAATTTTGTTGTTCTGTGAAGTATAAATCGATTTCACCCATTTTATAAAATTCTCCTCAAAAAATCATCTTTTCTAAGACTTCAAACAGGAAAACCCAGTTCAACTTGTCAAAGGCCTTTTCAGCATCCCAAAAAATGAGAGCTGCTTGTTTTTCATTATGTTTATCCAGTTCTGACATTGTCTTTCAACTGTCTTTTGAGTAGAAAGCCGCTTTGATCCTCGTGGATAAAGTCTTTAAGCAAGTACTTAAGTCTTTCTGCTAAGATCAAGGTAAATAATTTATCATCATTATTCAGCAGTGATATAGGTCTATAGTTTTTTGTTAATGTCAAATCTTGTCCTCCTTTAGGGCTCAGTGTAATATTTGCGTCTTTCCAGGTCGCTGGCATCTTGCCTCCCAATAAAATTGAATTCATTGTATTTTGCAAGGGTACCCAAAATCTCATCTTCAAAGCATTTACAATACCGACCTGGCAGTCCATCTGGGCCTGGTGTCTTCCCTATTTTCATCTTCTTAATTGCTTCCACCACCTCTTGAATCGTTATTGGGCCATTCATCACTTGATGTTGTTGCTCCATGATTTTAGGGAAATTCTGTTTAATTAAATACTCATTTTCTTTAAGGAAACTTCCTGTCTTCTATACAAATTAGAATAGTATTTAAAAAGAGTCTTTTGGATGGTCCAATTATCTATTAACATAGCATTCCCATCTTGCAATTTTAAAATCAATTTCTTCTCTCCCTCTTTTCTCAGTTTATAAGCTAACCATCTTCCCGGTTTGTTAGATAATTTGAAATTTTTCTGTTTGACCTATTTCAATTTTTTCTCTAAATCTGTTACTGTTATCATTGATAGTTGTTGTTGCAGGTATTTTATCTCCTGTTGCACGTTAACATCCCCTGGCACAGTTCTTAAAACTTCCTCCTTTTTCTTAATTTCTTGCAAAATACCTTGCATTTTTCCTGCCACTTTCTCTTTCATTCTGAATTATGATGTATAAAATGGCCTCTTATAAATGCTTTGCTTGCATCCCAAACCATTCTCAAATCTGTACCCTTGATCAAATTTAATTCAAAAAATTCTTTCAGCCTTTTTTTTTACAGTCCTCAACAATTACCTCTTTATGTAATAAAGATTCATTTAGTTCAAATCAATTACCTTTATTGGCATTAGAAATAATAATAGTCTACAGTCAGAGATAGGAACAAGATTCATTTAGTTGTCACCTGAATGTATTAGATTTGGTCCTGTAATTAACTCTTACAGGGTTATGGTCTGAGAAAGACTTTGGTAATATCTCTACTTTGGTTATTTTGGTCACCAAATTTTTCAACACCCAGACCATATCTATATGTGATAAAGAATTGTGTCTGTCCGAGTAGAATGAATATTCTCTTGAGTTAACATTTTCTGTCTCCAAACATCCACCAGACTCATATTATCAAACATGTCAAAACAAACCTATGATAATTTACCTTGAGTATCTTTTATATTTTTATCAGAGCATCTATCTATTTGTGGAGAAACAACACCATTCCAATCACCTATCAACCAACAACTTTCATAAGGCAGATCAGCCAATTTTTCCTTCTCATTTGCTTCATAGATTCCCATCATCAAGATTTTATAATAATAATAACATAATAACATTTGATTTATATATCGCCCTTCAGGATGACTTAACACCCACTCAGAGCAGTTTACAAAATATGTCATTATTATGCCCACAACAAAACACCCTGTGAGGTGGGTAGGGCTGAGAGAGCTCCAGAGAACTGTGACTAGCCTAAGGTCACCCAGCTGGCTTCAATTGGAGGAGTGGGGAATCAAACCCGTCTCTCCAGATTAGAGTCCCACACTCTTAACCACTACACCAAATTTTACTCCTATTCAATGTAACCTCAACCCCCACAAATCTACCCTGGTTATCAGAAATAACCAGTTCTGGTTTCAATACAGTCTTTAAATACAATACCACCCCATTTTTCTTTTTGTTACCTGTTACAAGTTTCTTGTAAGCAGATGATATCAACTCTCAGCTTTTTCAGATAATGAAATATTTTCTGTCTTTTTTGAGGAGCATTAGCTCCATTTATATTCCACATTATGCATTTGTAATCCATGCTTGAAATGTTAGTTATTGTCTGAGTCCATATCATCTTGTTCTTTCGGATCCGGTACAAGTTGTTTTGAGTCTTCTGGAGATTCTTCTAGGTCTTTCTTGTATCTTTCCATACATTCTCTTGCCTTTGGGATCGAATTCAGCCTAAATCTCTGTTGTTTAAAGGTAAAAATCACTCCTTCCAGCTTGTCCCATCGAAATTGGATTTTCTTCGGTTTCAGCTTTTCAGTTAAAAAGATATAGCCCTTGCGTTTCCTCAGAATTCTGAGTGATATATCCTTTAACACAATGACTGGAACTTCCTGTATGTCAATTTCTTCCTGTAGTGTTATTGTAAAATTTAATTTTTTTATCGACTTTCTGACAAAATGCACCAGGATGTCCTTTGGGAGTTTATTCTGTGTCACATATCTGGTGGGAATTCTATATACTTTATCTAGTTCGATCTCTACTTTTGGGATGTCCCACTGCATAAATTCTGCCAAGGCTTCTACCATCCTGTATTGAACATTTTCATCTCGTGTCTCCTCCACACCTCTCAGGCAGAGCACATATTCTTACTCCCTTAGTTCCAGTAAGGCTAAGTTGTCTTGGTGCTTCTCAAACTCTTTATCAAGCACTGCTGTTTTACAGTCCAAAGTCTGCACCTGATTATTCAGATCTTTTACCTCCTCAGAGGTTTTCTTGACAACACCTTCAATATTTTTAATTTGCTCAGTTAAATCTGCTTTGAATTTTGTAAACTTATCTTCCATTTTCTTCTCAAAAGAATCTAGTTTATCACTTAATTGGTCAAGAAATTTTTGCATTAAATCTGTGGATGAGGAAATTTCAATTGAACGTTTTCTCGTGCCTTGTGACACTGCTCCACTAGATGGTTCTGTAAGACCTTTAGTTAAACTGTTATGCCAAGTATCAGCAGTTGGCAAGTTCTCTTACAGTTCCCTTGTTTTCCTTTTGTTTTCATTTGTTTACATTTCAAGTTTTGAAGGTCATAAATTCAGCCTTAGTTTCTAGTACGGAAGTTTTAATCAGTCCAGCAAATATGGCAAATGTACTCTTCAAATTTCAGTTCAAAAATTACTGAGACAAACCAAAGCTTTTAGATCCCCTTTAGTCCAATAAAAACTTTCCTTCTCATATACACTTCAAAGGCTTCCTGCCGGCACTATACTTCCACCACTCAATTCCAAAGAAAGAAGGAAACATCCAGGAAAGCAGTTTATCCTCTCAACACTCAGTGAGTAATTGCCTCTGAGAGTGGAGGTTCCCTTTAGTCATCATGGCTAGTAGCCCCTGATAGACATACCCTCCATGACTGTCTAGAGATCCCGTTCCCCCAGTGGGGGCAGGGGATCCCCCGTTCCCATCTTTTGCCCCCAACCACCACTTACCTGGCCAGCAGAGTGAAAGGTGGGGAATGGGCCTCCCAGGTGTGCTTCCAGGGCTGATGTGATGATGTCACTGGGCCCGTTTGGGGCCTAAATTGGCCCACTGCGGAGCGCACTTCCTGCCTTGCATGATGACATCACTTTTGGGAAGTGATGTTATCGCACTGGTGCATGAGATGCATGCCAAGGCAGCAGGAAGGTAAGTGCTGGGTCCCCCCTCCCACCGGGAGGTAAGGGGAACTGGGAACCCTGTCTAATCCATTTGCCCGTAGCCATCACTATATCCTCTGGCAGCAAATTCCACATTTTAATCACTCATTGTTCAGCTTTTTGAGTGACAGATGCAAGGCCATACCAACAATCTCCAGATAAGTGGACAGCAAAGAGATGCCGACCTTCCATCCATGAAACCATCAGAGGGAAGGCAAGGCAGGAGCTGCACATCTCTTCCTTGGGCCCAGAACCTGCTCAGCTGGGAATCCTGTTTGTATTTAATTTTATTTGCATTTTTCTCTTATGATCTGTTTTGGGATTGAGTATGGCTGAAAAACAAGATAGAAATGTATGAAATGAATCCCCAAAACTCTTTTGCTGAGGTAAACCTTTGGAGAGATCATGTTTTGCTGTTGCTGTTTGAAGGAGTGACTAGAAAACAATATGCCAAGAAGAAATCTCTGGACCAGCTTTGGTGCAGAGAGACTAGCACTGAAGAGGAGGCTAAATGCTTCACACCTGGAGCTCTTTTGGCATTCTGCTTGCTGGCTGGCCCTACATGGCCACAAAGAACCCTCTATTAACCTTTTTTTAAAAAAGACTTAAGTAATAATCAATAATAAAATAGCAGGAACAGAACTAAATCCCAACGGCGTTCTTATGAATGGTCACATTTCTCTCTCCTTTGTGTATGCTTGATGGAGAAATGGTTGACCCCTGCTCTAAAAAAATAAGAAGAGAAGCTGGCAGAGGGGTAAGGCTTTTCTCCATCACTGCAAGGAGGCCCAGTTCATATTGTAGGAATGGGTGAAAGAGCAAAGAGATACCAAGGAACATCCAAATTTTCCACTTCCCAAACCAGAACTTTGGCCCACAAGAAACTGCGTGCTGGCATTTGCACTTTCTGTTGCAAGCCCCACTGCCCTATGTCATTGGTGACCACAAGGTCCACTATTTGAAAAATTCTTGAGACGGATTTCAGCAAAGTTGGCTAATGCGTGAGATGCTTGTGTAATTCCCAGGGTAGGAGTTGAGGTCTCTTCTGTGTGCCAGCTGTGGGGCTAAGGGAGTCTGGTGGCAGGCAGTCGCATTCCAAAGGCTGCTTTGGCGAGTAGCTGCCTGGCACCCAGTTTTGCTACCTTCGTCTCCCAAACTGCCATCTGAATACTTTGGCCCAAAGAAGGAAATGAACTTTGTGTTCTCTGAGCCCACACAGGTAAGTGCTCAAGTCAGCCATTTCTCACATCAACAAGATTCTCTGTACGCTTGTGATGTGGTACTGGTAACCTTCCTGCGATGTATGCGTGGCCTCGCAAACTAGTTTCTGTTTCCCTGCATCAAGGTATGTGTGGGAGGGACTCACCTGGGTTCAGTTCAGTGTGTATGAGTTAGTTGTAGCAGCCTATGCATGCAAGTGTTCTTCCCTGTTGGGAGCAATAAAGAAGCCTATTGTTGGAACTGCATCTCCTGTGTGCTGATAGTGTGGGGAGGTAAGTCCATTCTTGCATGCTTGAGCCCAGGGAATGCTACACTGCCTATATACCTGTACAGGCAATCTTTCTTCCTCCCTCCCTCTGGAGCTGTGTAGGCTACACAAACAGCCCGTCTGTGAATGGCTGGGCAATCTAATGGATGGGCATAGGTTATGCCCTTATCAAGGACAAGAAGGAGGGGCGTTTCATGCTTTAGAAAAACGCTGAAGCTAGGAAAGGCTTCCAGGTTTGCAGCTGCTGGCACCAGACATGAAAAGAAGCACCATAGATCAGGTTTTCTAGCAAGGAAAGGAGGAGAAAGGAAAGCCTTGGATCAACCTAATTTAAGATGGTCGCTGACCAAGCTAGGATTCTTTCTCCTACAAGGGAGAACATGGCCTGAAACAGACCCTCACCAGTTGTCAGCCAGAGACCCCAGCAAAATCTTCTCTGGCACATCAACAAAGCAGGGCTGGTTAGAAGCAGGGCTGGTTCCTGGTTTTGGGGGGGCCTGGTCAGAGTGCCTGCTACTAGTAGGGTTGCCAGGTCCAGGTTGGAGATATTGGGGGTGGAACCTGGAGAGGGTGGGGTTTGGGGAGGGGAGGGGCCTCAGTGGGGTATGATGCCATAGAGTTTACCCTTCAGAGCAGCCATTATCTCCAGGGGAACTGGTCGCTGTTGCCTGGATATCAGTTGTAATTCCAGGAGATCTTGAGCTACTACCCGGACCCTGGCAACCCTAGCTGCTAGGCTCCCATTCTTGCCCTCCCACCCACTTGCCTGTGCATCCTTCCTTTGCCCACTCACATGGTCTCTTGCCACATGCAGTCCCAGCTGCCCATATTGCCTGCATGCTCTTTCCCCAATTCTGCTGGTGGTGGGTGTAGCTAGGAGTGCTGCTGCCATGGCTTCCAAGAGTGTTGATGCTTTGTGCACCACCTACAGCAGTGCTAGGCAGTAGGGATGTGCGCTTCGGGTATCCGATTCCCAATTCATAAAGATTTGGGGTTCCCAAATCAGGGCTGGCAAACCTCGAATAAAAGCTTCCCAAAGCAATTTGGTTCACTTTGGGAAGCTTCGGGAACCTTTTTAAAGGGACTCCCTCCCACCACCCTACTTACCTGGGCCTTCCCAATGGAGGCAGTGGTGCAGGTGGCAAAGGCGATGGCTCCAGCCTTCCCCGCCACCCAGCTGGCTGCTGTGGCAGCGCAGGCAGAGGAGGCACCAGCTCCGGGCCTTCCCCGCTGCCTTGCTGGCCACCGCTCCAGAGGAGGAGGCAGTACGGGCACTGGCTCCAGGCCTTCCCCGCCACCTTGCTGGCCGCCATAGCAGCAAAGGCAGCGGGAGTGTGCCCTCGTGTTGCCCAACTGGCCATGGAAGTGGCGGCTCCAGGCCTTCCCACCTCCTAGCTGGTTGGCACGGTGGCGGAGGTGGCGGCAGCGTGCCCTTCCACCACCCAGCTGGTAAGTGAGGTAAGTGGGTGGGGGTAAGTGGGGTAGGGGGGGCTAGGTGGGGTGGGGCAAAGCTTCTCCCTCACTTCGGTATGCTCTGAATCTTTACAAAGCATACCAAAGCGATTTAAAGATCCGACCCCCGAAGCAGCTTGTCTCTTCAGGATTCGGGTTATTCTGGACCAGTTTCCCATTTTGGGTAAACTCAAAGCGGGAAACTTGAATTTTTCCCCAGTGCACACCCCTACTAGGCAGCATATACAGCTGGGAGCAGAGGTGATGAAGCACTCACAAGCAGGCAGTGGGAATGTGTGAGTGCAGGAATCAGAGGAGATGCATGAGCAGGGGGTCAGCAGCATCAGGTCCTACCAGAAACGACGAGTCCTGGCAATTCCCCACCTTTCTGCATTCTGATGCTAGCCCATCTCACAAACCATGAGATCTCTGGCTGTCTTTGCTTAGAAACAGGCCCCGACTCACCAGTAGTAATGGACCAGCCAAAGGAGACAATATCCAGGAACTGCGGCCAAGTTTGCCAGTTCGCATCGTTCACCAGCACATCTGATAAGCTGATACTAGCTGCCATTCCCCTTTACAATGGCTCAATTGAATTCAATAGAATAACTTGACACAAATCAGCCATTAGGGATAGAAGTACGTAGAAAGTAGCAGGGAAACATTTCAACCACTTTGGACATTTAACAAAATGTAAAGGTTGGGATAATTCAGCAAAACAAAACAAAAAATGTCAAAGGTAGTTGGAAACTGCTGAGCTGGAATCCATATAGTTCTCAAACTTAAGACATAATAGAGACTGGGAGTGGATAGCTCACGGCAGAAAGTAATTGGTCCTCTGTTTATTTTATTGATTCACTTATCCTGACTTGGATAGCCCATGTGAACCTGATCTTGTCAGATCTCAGAAGCTAAGCAGGGTCAGCCTTGGATAATAACTGGATGGGAGACCTCCAAAGAAGACCAGGGTTGCAGAGGCAAGCAATGGCAAACCACCTCTGTTAGTCTCTTGCCTTGAAAACTGCAGTAGGGGTTGCCATAAGTTAGCTATGACTTGAGGGCACTCTCCAACACTTGGTTTATACTCTGCCTTTCTCCCCAAGGTGACCCAGAAGGGGCTTACATCATTCTCCTACCCTCCATTTTTTTGTCAATATATCAGCATTTGGGAATGTTCCACACGCACTCTGATTGAACCCTTACTCTTTTGACTAGATCCTTTTGCCATCTGTACTCTGCAATGTAAAACACTTATGTCTCGAAATGCCTGGCCTCCTTTGTCTTCTATTTGAAAATCTCTCCACATTTCCACTCTGATTGTACTATTGGGTGTATATAGATATACAGCTGCCACCTGAGCATAATGTTTCATACATCTGATGAAGTAAGCTGTGACTCTTTAAAGCTTATGCCATAATAAATGTGTTCTTCTTTAAGGATGCCGCAAGTCTCTTGGCTGTATTGCCCCATGCAACTGTTTTCCTTAGCATTTTGTGTACAGTTTGCACTGCGATGTTGTATGACCTCTTCTGCAACACATCTACATCATCTAAAAAAGAGCCCAGTAGAACTCACAAACGGGTGGTGTGCTTTTCCCAGCACAAGCCACTCTAGTTAAAAAGGTTTAACCCTCCATACTTGGTAGTAATGCTCCATTCTACAGCGTTCCTGAGACTCCACACCTCTACCACCACTTCCATTTTAGAGCAGCACGTCATCACCACATTTTTCTTTTAATATGTTTGCTTTTCTAACCAGGAACTCCCCCCTCCCCCCCACCGCCAACACATTTTAAATTAAGAAATGAACAATGAAAAAAAGAGAACGGGAAGAAAATATTTGTTTATTGGAAAACATCTGTTTGCTTTTAAAGCAATGTAAAAAGTTTACAGGGGAGCGCTAAGTGGTGCCTTGTGTCTTTACAGCTTTGCTTCGTTTTCCCACACACGGAATTAGAGATTCCGTGACAAACACCACAACTGTGTGTATAGATGACGTTGCTTTTCACCCTGAGCTGAATTTTAGAAAGAATTTTAAACAAAAAAATTAAAGAAGGCATCTGCAGAATGCCACATTTGTAGAAGCAGCCTGAGGAGATGGTGCCTGATAAAGGCCGACATTTTTTCCGGTATGGGAACTATGGCTGTGCCCTTTTTGCCTTGCAGCATCCAGAGTTCTCTTGCAGCTCTTCGTTCTGGCTTTAATTGCTGGGGTTCCCAAGAGGATCAATGGTAATTGGGGGAACTTTTATAGACTAATAATCCTGCATCTGATAGTTGATGGTTGGGGTCTGCCACGCTGCACCTTCCAACACACTTTCCTGGTGGCCACCAAACGTTTTTAGAAAGTGGGTGGGGCCTGGTGGGGCTTTTGCCCACCAAGGATTCTGATTGGCTGTGTAGATTTTTAAAAAGTTGCTTCAGCAGCAGCTGACACTGCAGCACAAAGATCTTCACTGAGTGACTGAAGGGAAAGGAGCATGCATGCAATGTTTTAAAAGTCATTGTGTTACACAGAACCTCTTCGTGAAATGCTAAGAGTGACTATTAGAGTTATGTAGGACCTCACTCCCAGATATTTTGTGGTTGGCTGCACCTCTTGTGGGAACTGTTTTGTAATAGCGCCCACCACCTGTGTCAGAATTTCAAATGTACCTGCAGGATGAAAAAGACTGGGACCCCTGATTTATGGAAAGGTGGTATTCTAACAGTATCCTTACTGAAAGCTCTCCCCACCCACTGGAATGCATGAATTTCAACTAACAGATGGATTCTTTCTAACCTTGGTCAAAGATTAACAAAGATTAACATGGTGTGCAGAGAGAGCATACCCACCATGTGTACCTTTTCATCAAGAAAAAGATTTCTGAAAATTAGTTGCTAATCCATAAAGTGACAATAGATCCAGAGGAGTTAGCCTTGTTAGTCTGTAGTAGCAAAATAGTAAAGAGTCCAGTAGCACCTTAAAGACTAACCAAATTTATTGTAGCATAAGCTTTTGAGAACTGCGTCTGACGAAGAGAGCTGTGGCTCTTGACAGCTTATGCTACAATAAAGTTGGTTAGTCTTAAAGGTGCTACTGTTTATCATAAAGTGACAATGAAATTTAGTATATGCATTTAATACAACTAAAAAGAAAATTACCACTGATGTTTCCTGTCTCACATGTATAAAACAGGAATTGCCATTCAAGATGATCAAATACCTTTTCAAAATCTGAAAAAAAACATTGCAGATCCCTTTTTATTAGTTAAATATTAGATTGGATCCAGCCAGCTTTTTTGCTCATTCTCACCAAGTTCCCCTCCTTCCTACAGCCCCCATGGCTTTTGATTCCCAGAACAGCCTTTTGGGTGGTCAAAAGGACCCCTCACTCTTTTCTTGCCAATGGAAAGGCTGGATAGATCTAGTCCATTAAGTGTTCTTCCCATACCTTCAGCTACTCGGCTTCCAGTAGTAAAGCCTGACCCAAAAAACAGCATCTATATTTAATAACCAAATCAAAGACAAATTCTCTCTCTCATGTGTACGCTGAAATAGAATAAAAGGTATATTTTCCTTGGTATTGTTATTTGTTGTTGAACCTTGTCCAACTATAATCAGAGCTACTGTCAACAAAACAGGGATTGGTGCTGTTCAACAAAAGTTCACCATCAGGAGATATCTTCACCTTGCTGGTCAGCAAATGCTGCTTGACCAAATGGCAAGGGTATCGAGATCTCCGTTTTAGGAGTTCATGCTGATGGACAAACTCAGGACTTCATAGCTGCCCTAACAAACATGAAGCTATCTCAATATGCAAACAAACAACATGAGGCAAGCACTGCTGTCAGTGTGGGTTGACTCCACCTGCATTATCTGGTGATATTTGTGGCCCCTGTAGTGGTGGGGGTCTATTTAGAGCAGTGGTCCCCAACCTTTTTGGCACCAGGGACTGGTTTTGTGGAAGACAATTTTTCCACGGACTGGGGGGGAAGTGGGCTGCCTCACCGCTTGCCTTCCCACCCCTTTGCCGGCACTGCCAGGTGGCCTGGCAGAGCGGCAGGCGGGGAAGTGGGGAGGCAAGTGGGGAAGTGGGCTGCCTCACCGCTCGCCTTCCCACCCCTTCACCGGCACTGGTATGACCCAGTTGCTAAGAGGCCACAGACCAGTACTGGTCTGTGGCCCGAGGGTTGGGGACCACTGATTTAGACAGTCCGTTCTGGTTCTTCGAATTCTCTGAGGGATTCTTCAGCTGATTAAACTGTGTTCTTGTCAAAGCTTTGCTTGTTTGTTGCAAACAGGAGCTGTCCCGGTCAGTTGGGAAAAATTGCTTCAGGGTTTCCCTTTCTGCTGACTAGAGTTCTTTTAGCTTCTTGATATAACAAGGAACTGCAACCAATGGGAGACAATAAAATATAAGTGGAGAAAACTTCAGAAAGTCTTACCAAATATAAGCTGAATTCCATATTAAGGCCAACTATGTGGCAGTGATGGCAGCTAACTATTCTTACCCCACCATCATAATAAAATGAACATAGCCATTCAGAGTGAAGCTGCGTGTGTTCTTTGCAGAATGCAGCTCCTGTAAACATTTTAAAAGTTGCATTTAAAAGTTTCTTTTTCAGCGCTATGATATCTGCCTTTTGAACATTTGTTGTGAATTATATAGGTGGCATGCATTCTGGGAGAGAGAGAGAGAGGCAGAGGAAGGAAGGAAATAAATATTACCCCAATGTAATGCCTAATAACACAGTCCTTGCTAGTGGAGAACTGTGGGGATCTTGAAAGCTTGCATGTTATTATGTGGCATTGGATTGGTCATAATAAAAAGTATTGTATGGATTGTGGTTTGGGATTTTTCTTTTTGACCAACACAGCTGCAAACAACTTGTCTACTTGTATGATACTGGAATTCAGACAAATAAGAAATGTATGCAACATCTGGAATTGAATGGCAATAGTAAGAGTATGTGAATGTGGAAATGCAGCACAAGATAATAACTACCAATTTGGCTTTAATTGGTTATATACCTTGCAACATCATAAATTTACTGCCTAAATTCAATTGCTTTCAAACAATATACAGCTCTCTTTTCTGAAAAAGAGACTGGAGTCTTGTTGGATAACTGGGAAAACAGAAACTGTGGAGTTTAATCGCCTCTTGCTTTTATGGCCCTTCACTTACAGCAACTTGACACCGTAACCTTTGTTGCCTGCCAGAATATCTATCATGCACTGGCAAGAGGAGGTCTTTTTATCAGGATTTCAAAAATATGTTTAAAATCTACTTTGTTTAAAATCTATTTTATTTTAAATATATTTAAAAATATTTTTAAACATATTTTAAATATGTTAAATATGTTTAAAATCTATTTTGCAACATCTGGCCCGATAAAGAGTTCTAGGGAACTCAAAAACTTGCATGTTGCTTTGTATCATTAGGTTATTCCTAATAAAAAGTCTTACACGGATTGTGTTTCTTGCTATTTATGCCTTTCTTCTCATCAGCCGCTAGGTGGAGCTCTGTTTTCAGTAAACCCTTTATAAATTTGGGAATAGATTTTCAAGATTATATGACAGTACAATTTGGAGAAGAAAGGGTACCTGCCATATCTTATTGATGCCAAAGCCAGTTTCAATGCCAATAATAAAACATCTGCATTGCCCTTTAGAACAAAAGCAACACAACCTGATGAAATTTCCTTCTGTTCCTTTACAGCAATTGCAACTAGAGAAAGCTGTTGGGCTAATTCATTCATTCATTTGCTTAGAGAATTTATATGCCACTTCTCCAAAGACTTGCCTGTAATACTTGGCCTTGCCACCTGCTTCGGGCATCTTCTGAAATTGATCCACTAGTATCAACCAGGCGGGAATGTTTCATGAATTACTGGACTTTGATGAAAAAATTAGTTTAAAAAAGATCAGCTTGTTTTCAACAGCAGTTGCTTCTAGGTAAAGGATTACAGCCCAAATAACTGGGGAAAGCATAAAACAGTATTAATCCATACACAAAAACAATTAAACGGCTAAAAAACAACTATTATGCAGAAAAATATTCTAAATAAAACCAAATCTCAGTAAAGTGACTACATAAAGCTTAAGTAATTTACTTTGGGTCTTACATACATAATTATTTTGACAATATTTATACCAGTAGTACTGTCACCTCCTATTGACGGAGAATACAAAAGCAAGTACCACAATGATTATCAACAACGGTTGCACGGGATACCATGTAAACCAAAAGTACTTGCAAAATCCTACCAGTAAGAGAATACTATTATATACATAAGCAAGGATCATTGATCTGACATCGGCTGATTCCGCACACGTTGGATAATGCACTTTCAATGCACTTTGGCAATCGTTTGAAAGTGGATTTTTTGTTTCACATATGAAAAATTCAGTTCCAAATGATCTCTAAAAAGGATTGGAAGTGCATTATCCAACGTGTGCAGAATCAGCCACAATATTGTCTGTTAACTCTTTTAGTATGGATTTGGCATTGCAACATATAGATGCTTTAAATCTTTAAATCACCTTGGAGCTTCTGAAAAGAGGGAGTGGGTAATGAAAATGGCCTCTCCAGTCTGTGCCAGATGCACGTTTTCATTACAAACTGAAATGCAAGAGATGACTGAAGCCTAATATCAGAAAACCCCAGCATCTTTGCTATGTGCTGCTTTGAGTATCTATCACTGCCTAACAAATCTGAAAGTGCCAGAGGGAGAGTCCTGTTAATCTGCGGCAACCAGACTAAGAGAGTTTTGTGGCCCCTTAACGTTGATTGAATTTATTCTGGCATAAGCTGTCGTGAACAAATGCCAATTCAGTTGGTCGTTTTAGGGTGTCATGAAATTGTACTCAAGTTGAAAAGGTGTATATGCTGAACAAAGGAAAAAGGAGGGCTCTGTCTGCTTTCCTTTGAAGTATTGTTACTTGGTTGATGGCAGGCAGCCGAATCGTCCAATGGATCAAGAGCAGCATTCAGGTCCGGTAGCACCTTAAAGACAAACTAGATTACCAGAAGCAGAAAAGAACAAGAGTCCAGTAGCACCTATAAGACTAACAAAATTTGTTGTACCTGGTACTGGTATCTGATGAAGTGAGCTGTGACTCTCACCCTACCACAAATTTTGTTAGTCTTATAGGTGCTACTGGACTCTTGTTCTTTTCTACAGCTACAGACAGACTAACACGGCTACCCATCTTGATAGATTTCCAGAGTATGAGTTTTTGAGAGTCTAAGCTCAGCTATCCACCTGAAAAGATCAGCATATTGTCTACTGTGACTGGCAGGGGCTACCCAGGCTCTCAGGTATGGATTTCCACATCAGCGAATGTCTGCTGGAAATGCCAGGGACTGAACTGGGGACCTTCTGTGTGCAAAGCAGATGCCCTACCACTGTGCTACAGCCCTCTTCCCTTAACAGATGTTGAATGGAGAAGAAGACAGACTCTGGGGCTCCAGATAGAGACACTTCTGTAATAGTTCTTCCCTTCCTTCCAGGGCTTTGCATGTTCCTCCAGTCAACCAGCATTGCCTCTGCTGAGAACAATTTTTGCAACATCTGCTGTGATAGTAGAGCAAGAAAGGGCAATAGAGTGGCAGGGTTGATGGCCATCTGGATTATCTATTTTTGAAGAATGGGCTGGATCTTGTTTTCATCTGTGTTCTCCAATGTAAAGTCCTGTGCCTTGGTGGAGGAGATTCTGCTTTGCATGCAGAAGTTCCCTGGTTCAGTCCCTGGGATCTCCAGTTAAAACAGACTAGCCAGTAGGTGAAGTGGAGGACCTCTGTTTGAGACAATGGAGGGCCACTGCCAGTCTCAGTAGATAAAACCAATCTTGATGGACAAATGGTCTGATTCAGTATAATGCAGCTTCATGAGTGTAAACTGGCTTTTGTGATCTCTATTTGTAATAATTTCCCTTCCTCCCACTTCTGCTGTTTCTAGTTTTGGATCTAAATCTCTCTACTGGCTGAATTTAACATTCAACACAAAAGGTGTTAGTCTAGCTACCTGTAAACCACTTACAGCCAAGAGGAAAGGCAGGGTATGACTATTTTAATAAAGAAATAAGTCTTTAAAATGCCACATACCTCTTGGTTGTAGTGCTTGCAGAAGACTACCATTCATTCATTCATTGGGAATATTTTTATACTTGCCTTTCCAAAATCTTGTTCAAGGCAATTAACGAAACAAAAGCGGTCTGACAGTGGAATAGGTGGTTCTGGGCTCCCTGCCCTGCACAGCTTTCCATGTCCAATATCCCTTCAGATAAGTTATGGGCATAAGCAGAGCTCCCACAACTTGCAAACTCATTCCCCTGATTCTTTTTCCTCCATGGAACAATACCTGCAGAGGGAGAGAAAAATGCAAAATGTGCTTGGATTGTGCATGGAAGATCCATGACGAGAAAGCAGCACTCTGGCCACCTGTTTGCAGTTCTTTCACGCCAAATGCATTGATATTGCATTCTAATGTCACTTTTTTCTTCCACAGAGGAAACAATATAGAAAGTTCACTTTCTCCTAATATGGAGGATTAGGTTCTTGGGTTAATTGAAAACAAACTGTTTTTAATGCCCTAATGGCCAAGTGAGCACAAATTCCTATTAAGTGCTTTAAAACTGTATCTCTCAGCAAGGGTTTTAGATGCTAAATGTTAAATGAAACACAAATCCTGTGGCACTTTAAAGTCTAACAAAAAATTAATCTCTTTATTGCTCTTTTATTAATCCAAACGTCTGTTTAGTTTTGCTACAACAGACTAACAAGTCTGCCCCTCTGGAATTAAATGGAAACCACAGCAGAGCCTTTGGCAATCAACAGTAATTGTCCTACACACCATCTGAAGTTGTTCAATCCATTTGACCCTGGTGTAGCGACATTAAACATTTTTGCCAGAGGAACAAATAATGGTACCACTACAGCTCTTGCATGTTTATATTCTATGTGTTTATATGGTGTTGTGTTGTTTCAAATATTGTCTACGTCTTTGTATTTTAAATGCTTTTTAATGTCTGAAATGTTTAACCACTTTACTGTTCGAAATATTTTAATTTTTTCTGCCTTGGGAACTCTGAACTGGGTGGAAAGGCAGCATAGAAATATTTTAAATAAAGAACGGAAACACATTCCAAAGAAATTAATGCATACCTGTTTTCCTTAGCCCCCTTATCCCACACCGGCTCAAAGTGCCAAGGGGGGTGGCAACGTATGACTTACCATTCGTGGCTGTCGTGCGGCTAAGTGTGTTGGGTTGGGGAAAGCAATGGTGAACTACCCTATAAAAACTTCCCTGGAGACTCTGCGGATCTCTCTCGACGCGCTATAGGACAGAAAGGCCTGGAGGGAGACGATCTACGGAGTAGCCGAGGGTCGGACACGACTGTGTGGCTTGGATCGGATCGGTTTTCCTTAGAATTCTTAGGACTGGGAAACAGGTATTCTTGAAATTAATGGAACAAGGTGTTCTGGATTATTCTGGAGCTTGCATTTGTTTTTGGTGTTGATTGTGATACTTAGTAAGATTTTGCAATGATTTTTTGCACAGTTACTGATTCAGATATAGGCATGCACTTAAGAAGCCCTGAGCATCTAATTAGCTTTCCTGTATTAAATCATTTAATTCCTCGGCAAGGGGTATGCCACAGGTAATGTTTTAGGTTCGTTTCCGAGTATTGTACACAAGTCATACAATTATGGAGTCGCGGCTTCCATTTTAAACCTTTATTATTATGAAATAATTATTCAGTAGTCTTGATATCAACTCAATCAACAGAAAATTATATCGTAGATCATTAAAGGAAAGCAATTACGTGAGTCCAAAAAAGTATCTTACCCAAAAATATGGCATAGTCGATAAGCCTCTTCTAAGAAGCTCTTTCAGATTATTTTGTTATATTTATAAGGTTTCAGAACCTTTTCGTAACAATAGATGCTTCAGAGATTCAAATTCTTGGCTAACTTATTATCTTTATAATTTCATGCACCAAACAAGATTATCCATATTTGAAACATTTTCTTGAAAGATATAATAATAGCCAGTTCATTCTTGCTACTTTTTGTATTAACAAAGTCTATGTAGACTACATAGATGTGGAATACATCTGAATATCCTTTGGCTCTCCACCGAAACTATTCTCAAATAATGTTTCCAGCCTATGATGTTACACATTCCTGCCATTCTCAGATACTCCCTGCACCTGGGTCTTGGTACATTGTATGCATTAGTATGAATTAGATGGCTTTTCTAATCTACACATGGCAATACAATCATGTAACTCTATTGTTTTATATCCCTCTCCAAGTTCATTTTATTCTAGGCCTCTAGACTCCCTTTGTCGCCTATCTAGTTATGGGGCTTGGCTAGCCCTGTTTCTGTGTGTGTAGGTCTCTTGAACAATTTTCTCGGTCATATCCAGCAACCGTTCCCCTATAGTTCTAGCCATATCCATGACAAAGGGCTTTGTTCGTAAAACATGCTAGTGAAAATATACTCAGTTGAAATAGAGAGGATTTATTTCCAGTGTGAGTAGGACAAAAGTGCAAATCCATTTTAGTAATCTATCTTGCTCTTCAAGCAGAAGACTGGATGCAGAAGGCTTGGCTGCTGTTGGCCACAAATGGAAATAAGTAGCAGATCAGTCCCAATCAAACTGACGTAACCTGATTTTAGATTGATTCAAGGCACTTCCTCAGAGATGGTAACAGGCAAACAGGAAGCATCTCACTGAAGATGTACTTCCTATTGCAGGGACACAGAACTACCCTTCATTGTTTGGACCCAATATAAGTTCTGACTACCTTTTTCATCACCCACCGCCACCCCACACACACGGGCGTTTTGGGTGATTGGTTCTTGTCTGATTCGAATCATCCGAACCCATTCATATGAAAATGCCCTTCATCTTATTTAAGACAGATGCAGATGCTGAGAAATGTTTTCCAACTAACATATATTGAATTATATCGGATGATATAAAACGTAAGGCATTCGTATAATGGGGGGGAAATCTGTTTTCTTAGGCTGAAATTCTAAGCACACTTACATCAGAGTATGCACTTTAGAAGACAGTAGGGGTTACATACAAGTAATTGTGCACTGAATCATGCCAAAAATACATCAACAATTTTGTGTGTTCAGTTTTCATTACATTGTGGTATTGATGTAGACATCATATAACTCACGGCAAATTTACAATTGATAATGGGTTTTTTTAGAGAACGGAAAATGAATCATTTTAGGGTGTGTTTTTTAAAATTCCCAGATCATTTCGAATCATTCTGAATATTAAAAACTGAAAACTTCATTTCTCAACTGTTCTTTTGTTCTTTTTATGTTCTATCTTATTACGATGGTTAAAATATTTACGATCTGTTACTCTGCTGGGATTTCATTATGTTCTCTATACACAAAAATAATAACATCTTCAGAATTTGATTTATAACAACATTAAAATGACATTTTTCCTTGGCTTGAATTCTGATTTTTGGCTTGATGTACCAATTTCAGGGGGAGAGAGGGCCTGAAAACACATTTGGACTATCCTTGTTTGTACTATCCTCTCTTTCTTAAGGCCGGAGAATGAAACGGCAATGAGAGCTCTGAAGTGGGGAATGTACCACCTTAAGCTACAGCTGGTGGATTCTATATTCTTTATACAAAAACGCCATTCAAATTATTAGATCAGGAAGAAAGGTTCTACCTCCCCCTCCAATTATCTTCTGTTTGCAGGGATTTTTTTAAAAAACACAGGGGGTCATTCCAAACTGACTCTTCATGGTTCTCCACCTCTACTGTCTCCACCTGTAGACAGGGCCCATTCTATCACTTCAGGTCTCTGTCTTATTCCCCTGCATGCCCGAATGAGGCCAAAGTTAGCTTCACTTTGAACAGCTATGGTGAAGGGCAGACACCTACGGAAGCTGTTATCTACCTGTTTTTTTAAAAAAGCTTCATCATACCTGGGCTGACTTAAATGACTATAGGCTTGTGTCTACTTGTCCTTTTGGGCATCCACAGGACAGCTTCAGAAACTCTTGGAAATGTGGATTTTCTGGGCCTGTAGCAGACAGGATTGAGAGCAAATTTAGGGACTAAAAGTGCAACAGTTGCGGTGGTTTGAACCAGTGTAGTACTCTCTTCTCTTAAGTGTACCTCATACATATTTTGGAATTGCAATATTGTGGAAGGAACTTTTCATTGTATGGTTGCACTTTGTAAGAATTGTATATGCATCTTGCATTTGCACTTTATGTAAGATTTATTGCATTGTTTATTTTGCACTGGATTGAGTTGTAAGTAGTGTTTACATCATACATTGAAATTGCTTATTTGCAACGTGCACTTTAAATACCTTAATTCTTACCGCAGGAGTTTTGTGTTCTTATCACTGTGGTTTGAACCAGGGCAGAGGGAGCGTAATCCCACTCCATTTTCCTAGATCTTTCAGAGGTATTTGATAATGTACTGTCTATGCAGCTCTGCAGAGTTCCTTCCACCTCAGGGGGATAACATTTGGCAGCATGGTGGATACTTGCTCATCAATAGGATGAAACCAGCTGGCTATACTTTGATCATCAAAGGCAGGAGCCACGAGATTCCGTGAACACATGCTCCAGTGCAGGTAGGATCCGAAGGGTTAAACCAACTGCAGTATAATCCAGATGTTATGACCGCGACTTCTGATCTGTGGCTGCAACTTTCAGATAAGACTTTGGCCTGATGTGAGTGACAGCAATGCACTCTGTGGTTGTGCCTTAGAAGATGCTTAGAGGCTGTAATTACTGCCTGATGCTGAGACTCCCCTCTTGAAAGGGGGATGTCACAGACAGCACGCGACTCCTCTGCCCGCTGGCTGACTCTGCATCCAATCCAAAGATGATTTGGAACATCTGACATGTCCCAGAGCGTCCCTAACCCCAGAAGCAGCCCCTACACATTTCTCTCCCCATTCCCTTAGATCTGTCGAGACAAATTTTGTTTCCTTCTTTGTGGAGGCAAAACCACAGATCTGGACTTTCTCCATGGGCAGCAGGAGCCACGGTTCGGAACGTGTTCCAAGCAAGGCTCATCCGGCCCCCACATTGGTAGCCAAGGACATGGTTATTTCAAAAAGCTGGTGACTGCATGTTTAAATTCACTAGCATTTCTGTACCTCTCCTTCTTCTTGATTGTTTTAAGTGATTACTTATTGACTGATAGTTCTAATTGTGTTTATATCAATGTTTGGATATTGATTGTAGCCTCTTTTTCAATGTTGTGTTAGGTATTATTTTTCAGCAGATAATGTGGTCTTCTAGCCCTCACCTGGATAACCCAGGCAAGGCTGAGCAGGTCAAGCAGGGTCAACCTTGGTTAGTAATTGGATGGGAGACCTCCAACAAAGACCAGAGTTGCAGAGGCAGGCAGTGGCAACCCACCTCTGTCAGTCGCTTGTCTTGAAAACCCCACTAGGGGTCGCCATAAGTCAGCTAGGACTTGATGGCACTCTCCATCACCAATATGGTCTACCAATGTTTAAATAAACGAGTAGAAATGCATGCCAATAGAGGTAACCAAACCCCAACTGCCCATTGATTGATTTATTTTACAGAAAAGCCACTTTGGAAGGGAGGTGATTTGTGCTTAGCTGGTTCATTCTGTAACACTTTTCTGCTCCAAATGGCCCCTTCTCAGCCTGGAGTTCGAAACATGTAAATAAATCATATTCTCAGCGTGGAAAAGCTTACAACTGAACAAAAGTGAACTTGGCTTAAGGTGATGCCAAAGGTAAGAAAGATCTGCCTCCGATGTCACATCGGTGAGGGATGTTGTATACTTTCAAGCCATCAGCGAATGCTGATTATTGTGCGATTTCCAGAATGTGTGTACTCATGCTTACATCCTTAGAACATGCCCTGGATTGTGCCTCAAATGCAAAATTCCACGACATGCATATGAAATTCTGAACTAACTTATGCTAACTTAGAAAGTAACGTCCACAGCAGCATTTTTGAAAGTTTAAAACTTTGCATTTAGTAATGCTAGCTACACTGGGATCCTCACTCTCTGCCTGTTCGTTCATTTGGCTAGTTCATTCTTGTCATCTTGGGTAATTTTGCACCAGAAGAACAGTCTCTGCCAGCAAGCGATTGAAAACTGGCCTGTCATCATTTGCTGGCCTCTTAGTATACTCCAAATGGTTTCTTCTATTTTGATCCTCCTAGCTATAACTGTTACAGGAGAATTAACTTACAGCCAATCCAGATTATCAAACTGGTGTGCTGAGAATGTGGGAGTAGACCCCTATGGAATTCAGCACAACTTGGGAGTATGCTCCATCCTCTGCTCTTGGAGCTCTTGGTGTGGAAGACAGAATTGCTACAGCAGAGAGCTGTAGTAACTCCCTTTCTTGGTACCTGTCTTCATCCTTTTGAAAGCCCAGGGAAAATGAAACAGTTTACACACGGATTCTTCATATATGGCAACAGAGTCCTGTAATACCCTGTAAGATGCTGGTGGAATGGACTGCTCGTTCTTGTGAGGAAACAGCAAACCATTTCCAGATTTGCTGTCTTAATGTCTGAAACATAATTTTTTTTTTAACAGAACATGACAACCACACGTGTTCTTATTTACAGGCCAGCCAATGAATTTATTCTGAAGTAGTTCTATTACTTCAAAAGATGCCTGTAGTATTCAATTTTATGAGCCACTTTGGAACTTTTGCACAAACTGGGAAATCAGCTTTGTAAATAGACAAGTCTGCAATAAAATTTCTATTGTCATTTGAGTGATCACAAGAGAAATAATTCATGGTTGGAAAATGGCATCTTGAGTTGCTTAGAGAACTATTGTAAAAAATACTCAAAACCGGATGTTTTTCCATTATGGAAAATATTGTTATAAAATAAAACACAAATGAAAAATCTCAAATTTTGCTGCTTTTAATTAGACAGTTACTTAAATACTGAAAATGTCAAAAAAAAATCCAAAACAAATACCTCATTCATTCTTCATACATTGAATGTGGCAAACATGTTTGGTGCGTCAAATGTGGAGCCAATCACATCTCACACACATCGCAAACTATCATGCATGTGATATTAGTCCATTATCACTACAGCCTCCCCCGCCACTGACATAATTTCAATTGAACCTCTTTTAAATAAAGCACTCAGTTTGAAGTTGTCTCTTCTTTTTGATTTCATACCAGCTTTGTCACACAGCTGAGAGGCCCTAGGATTTCTTTGTTGTTAATTCAACACTTGATGCATAAAGTCAGGACGCTAACTCCTCCCAGCACATCGGTATAGCAGGCTTGCATATTTATAACCCTACTGAAGTACCTGCCATGTAGGAATTTTGTAATATTAGTACTTTACATAACAGTGTACTTTTAAGTAGTGGTGTGCAATTTTGCTGTTTTAGATTCGGATCCGGGGTTTCGAAATGAAGCCACTGCTGTTATTGTTTTGTTTTTGGTGGCCCCGGACCCATTTCGGATTTTGGCTCTTTTCTTAGTGTTATATAACATGAATTTCAGCAGTAGCAATGCATGCACTTTGCTGCTTCCCTGACTGTTCTTGCTCAGGGGGTGGGGGAGGGATGAGACCCACTAAGTTTTCTGTAGAAGCAGAATGGACACCCACCCATTAACAGACCCGCCCCCTTCCCCCGGGAGAGCAAGTGTCAACAGACAGGAGAGCACGCTGATGGGAAAATGGATGATGCTTCCCAGACTGTCCTTCCTGGGGCAGGGGAGAAAGGGAAATGGTGCTCTGCAGCCAGATTTCCTTAGAATGGCCCCCAAATGGCCCCAAACACATTCCTCCTCCTCCTTCTATTAACCCACTAAGTTTTGTGCACAATTACTTCTGCATCCTGCCATGGTACTTCTTGTTACTGCCTGGCAGGGACTCCTGCTTGCTCTACCGCCCCATCTTCCCTCCCCACCCACTCACCCTCCCCCCCCCACCAAAAAGAAAATGTTTGCCTTCCCTCCCTCCTCTCCAAGGTGGCAGGCTGGAAGGAGTAGAGTGGCAGGTCTCCCCTGATTTTCTATTGGCTGAAAGAAAATGCTGTTGCCTTGGAGCCAGCCAAAATTTTAAAAGTTCCCCTTCCCCTCCAACGGGCAACTTTGTTTTAATTGGCTCATTCCCCTTCCCTCCACCATGATGCTGGCCTGCCTGCTGCCCAGCCCGCTGGTAAGCACTGTGCCGAAATGCAGTGTAATAACACACAAAGAGACGAAGGGGCAGTTTCGTTACAACTCATTTCCCCAAATTTGGTTTAACATTCCAGAATCCACTATACCGAGCTGAACCAGCGAAATTCGTTTGCAATTTTGGCTCATTTTTTCTGTTATGCACTCCCCTACTTTTAAGTACACTTCACCATGTAGGATTCAGGTGTATATACTTCTGCTCTACTCTCACATCACACATTCATTGCTGCATGCTCCTTATACAAAAAGTTATTGATACATTTTTAATGCAAGTTTCCAGTCTTTATGAAAAGAAATCTTTACTAAATTTGCGCAAGTTTGGAAGGTAAAGCTACTGCCTCTACAGTTGTTTTGTTCTATTTCTCCATCTCCTTTGTGCTGGATCAGCCACAGTTGAGCTATTTGTTTTTTTATTACAGCTACTCAAGACTTTCTTCCCCAACTCCTGCTCTACAGCCTGTGTCTTCTCACGCCAGCAAACAGGCAATCAGTGGGCCCCAGTGATGCCTGAAGGAAGCAGTTCAAAACGGGACAACTAATGAGACAAGGAAAAACTGATTGCACGGAACATCTCTCTGAACATGGACTTTGCATTCAAGGGTATGAGCAGGGAGGGGAAGTTTTCCATTTCACCGCCCTGCACCTAATTGCATCCATACTGCATTGCAAAGCAAATTATCTGGCTCATGGTTTTCAATAGGGTTGTTATGGGGTGAGGAATTTCTTTTTCCAAAATTCACTTTTTTAGATTCCTCTTACTCCCTTTTTCCTCTTTTAAGAGCAAGATTTCTCTTTCATTTCCCTTTGAAGAGAAACCAAGGCACCTTTTGTATCGTCAGTCCTTGCAGTTGTTTTATGTTATATGTGCCACAGTGGTATTCTAGCAGGAAGACAAGACGGCTGGAGAGGACATTGCCTGTCTCTGAGCATCTACAGAGTGAAATTATGAAATTCTGCATAACTTCCCTTCTTTTCCTTCCTGTCTTCACATCTCTCTTTGATCAAACAGGAATCGATCAGAAACTGACTCCCAGTTCCTAAAAGGAGAAAAGGGTCGTTGGATTTCAGGGAGAAACTGGGTGAAGAGGAACGAGTTCGAAACCACTCTTACAGGCATGCTTCCGAGATAGGCAGCAATGATTTTTCAAAACTGCAAACTCAAACTTAGCCAGAAAGTGAGCCCCACCGCGTTCAAGGGGGTTTGACCACAAACGCACAGACGGCACTCTTAAATCTGCACGGGGCAGAGGCGGAAAGGCAGCCCCGTCTCGTTTCCCAGCCGTGCGCCCGTCGCATCTCCCGGGGAGAAATCCCAGGAGGAAGCGCCGGCTGGGCGAGGGGTCGCGGGAGGCGTAGCCCTGCGAAGGCGCCGGCAGGAGTGGAGGGGCGGGGCCAGCCCGCAGTTAATGAATGGCTCCTCCCCCCGGCATAACCCCGGCCTCGCTAGGCGCACCACGCGTGCGGCGAGCGGGCGCGCGGGCTGCTACCCCACTATTTAAACCGCGGCTATGCGAGCGGGCGCAGGCAGGGAGGCTGGCCAAGCGCGCTTCGGAGGTGGCGAGGCAGCGGACGGGGGAGGGAGATGCTGCAGCAGCGGGAGCGGGGCGGCTCTAGTTGATCTGGAAACATCCACGTTTTAATATATATATATATATATATATATATATAGCTTCCATCTCTTAGTCGGCACCGAGAAACGCTCCTTCTAAGCGGATCCATGCAACTCGGCATGCTTTGAGCGGCTTCTGCCACCGCTTTGGAAGCGAGCGCGGGGCGCCCCCCCCCCCGGCCCGCCGCCTCTCCTGCTCCCAGTCCGGCTTCGCTGCGCCCACCATGCCTGCCCTCCTCTTCCTGAGTTGCCTGACCTGCAGTCTCCTGGCGCGAAGCGTCCGCGGCGGCAGCCCGGGCGCGGCGGCGGAGGCGGACGAGGAGAAGGTGCTGCGGGTGCTGGTGCTGCTGCCCAAGGACGACTCGTACCTGTTCTCGCTGGGCAGGGTGCGGCCGGCCATCGAGTACGCGGTGCGGGGCCTGGAGGCGAACGGCACGCTGCTGCCGGCGGGCTACCGGCTGCGCCTCTTCTACGAGGACTCGGACTGCGGCAACCGGGCCCTGTTCCGCCTGGTGGACATGGTGGCCCTGCAGCGCCAGTGGCCCGACCTGCTGCTGGGGCCCGTCTGCGAGTACGCGGCCGCGCCGGTGGCCCGCCTGGCCTCGCACTGGAACCTGCCCATGATCTCGGCCGGCACGCTGGCCGCCGCCTTCAACGCCAAGACGGGCGAGTACTCGCACCTGACCCGCGTGGCGCCGGGCTACTCCAAGCTGGGCGAGATGTTCCTGGCCCTCTTCCGCCGCCACCAGTGGACGCGGCTGCTGCTCGTCTACCAGGAGGACAAGGAGCAGCGCAACTGCTTCTTCGCCGTCGAGGGCGTCCACGCCGTCTTCCGCGAGGCCGCCCTCCACATCGAAGACTTCGCCTTCGACGAGGGCGCCAAGTACGTCGAGGACGTGGTGCGCGCCGTCCAGGGCGGGGAGAGAGGTGAGCCCGCGCGGCCCCGACACCTGGCCGCGCTCAGGACAAGGGGCACAGAGAGGTTCCGTGGAGTTGGTGCGGGGGTCGGGCTGTGTGTTGGGGGGATCCTATCCCCGTTCCAGGGTTGCTAGCTTCAGTTCCTGGAGGTTTGCGGTGCGATCCTGGGAAGGGACTTCGGCAGGGTATGATGCCATAGAATCCACTCCCCCAAACGGCTCTCTTCTCCAGGGTAGCTGGAGCAGGGTCTCCAGGCCCCACCTGGAGGTTGGCAACTCTGGTGATGCAGTTTGTTCCAGGCTGCGCCGCTTGATTTCAGTGGGCTCTGAGAGGAGGAAATCTGCGTAGACTGCTCTGTGAGTGGCGTTGGGCCAGTCGCTGGGCTACCTCGCAAGATTGTTGGAGGACAGGCACCCTACGTTCCTTGGAGGAAAGGCAGGATAAAATAGCAGTATTTAGTTACTAGGGTGCAGGAATGGTCTGCTGCACCCTTGGACCCGCGGAAAAAATGTGCGCGTTCTTTCCCCGGCCCTAGTGCTTGGATCGTGCAACCACCGCGAATCGTCGCTGCTTCTCTGCTGCGTTGCGCTCCCCGACTGGACTGGCTTTGACCCTCAAGCAATCCCGAATCGGGATTTTTGAGACCTGCTCGAGGCAGGGCTGCGCCCCGGCTGCGCCCCAACGCCATGGGCAAACATCCTGGGGCGGAGGAGAGAAGCATGTTGGCGGGAGCGCTTGCCCTGCCCTGCACCTCTAGCCAGATTCTGGCTTGTTTAGGAGAGACAGTCTGGTTCAGCTGTGGCTCAGACCTCTGTGGTGGTTGACCTCTTTGCATGAAAGTACCGGTTCCATTTTGAACCTAGTGGACTGACCTCTAATTCATTTGCAGGGTTCTTTACTTTGCAATCTCATCCCTTTGTAGTGGGTGGGGGGGAGAGAGAGCAATTTGCCCAATATCAAATAGTGAATCTTTGAAGGTGAAACTTGAACCCAGATCTTCCAGATCCCACCAGTTCCTAAACTACACTGGTTCCTTGTGAGAGGTCCTGAAATTCTTCCCATTCCACTACTGAACTAAAGCTGCTTTACTACCACCTTTTGTTGCTCTAGTGAGTGGGAGAACATTTCCTTTCTGTTTAGCAAATATTCAGTACCTTTGTGTGTGTGTGTGTGTGTGTGTGTGTGTGTGTGTGTGTTTTATGATAAGCAAAGTATACTTTAAAATGGAGAGGGGGGGATTGCAATATAGATGTCTGCCGGGTTTTACTATGACTACAGTGGTCCACCAGGGAGCACTCGATCATTTTTTAAAAAACCATATATAAAATAAGTGAGCGCTTCTACAATGAAGCAGAAGAGAATGAGAGTCAGAATGTTTTCAGTGATGATACAGGCGCTGGCCAATAGGTGCCCCTAACAGACTTGTAGTCACAGTACACATGGCCCTTCCAGCTTCAATAGGCACACCAGGGAAATGTGATTTTCTCACAATAATATTAGCAGGGAGAAAGATGTTTGACTCCAATGTAACAAATATGGGGCAGTAGTGTGTTTATTGTACAGTGAGACAATTGACTAGATGGCTGATACAATCTTGCACTGTGCAGACAGCTGGCAATATAGATTAGAAAGGTATTGGAATAAACTGTAGATATAAAGGGCTCATTTCAATAGGGCATATTCTGGATTGGATTACATTTAACCTTTCCCCCTGCCCATTAACTTCAGTAACCTCTGCAAACCTCTTTCACCAGCATCATCTATACATTTTTGAAGTTCTAATCTTGCAATTTCTAGTTTTGCTCCTAACTTACCGCTTACCTTTCCCTTACTTTTGTTTAGGGAGGATCTTGTTCAAAAACCAGTTTTAAAAATGTGAAGTGTCCACAAACACCAACCTTTTAAGAGTCATTTGTAATGTGTCCTCCCTCATCTTTCCTTTATCACTACCACCCTTGGTCTTCTTGGAATTGACCATCTTCACTTGCTGCTTTTCGTTAGCTGCTGGAGGATTGGCTGTATATTGTTTCTGCCCACACAGTTGCATAGTAATCTGTAATTGGAGTGACTCCGCATGCATTCTTCATTGTTTTTGCGGATGGCTGGTTCCCTGAGATGCCAAGTATGAAAATCAAAAGTGCAGCTGGATAGTGATTTTTCAATGTACCATAGGCTTTCTGGGCCTCTTTCATGTGCGTACACACACACACACACACACACCTGTGCATGACTACCACGAAGCCCCTAGTTTGAATTTTACCCTCTGCTGTAAGTGTACTAAGTGGTCATAAGCAAGGCGCTGTTCTCTTAGCCTCATCATTCCGTCTGCGGCAAGGGTGATTTGCACACTTCTAATACTGATCTCTCCCTTATAGGGCTGTTGTCAAGATTATGATAATATATCTAACCCCTATAAACTATATACGCACCCAGTTTGGTTTTCTCCTGGAGCATTTCTTCCTCCTGCTGTTCATAAAATTAATGGCATAAGAATCATCTGGAATGAAGGCTTAAGGTAGACAGGACTTGTAAAAGGTTAAATAATTTTCAAAAGCAGGTTACAAATTGACATCTCCGGATGAATCACTGTAGTTCAGTAAGATTAACAGCTTGTTGACTCCCTGTCAGTGTGAGAAAGGGAGCCCTTGTTTGGGTACCATTATTTTCCAACACCTGCAGTGAGTGAGCCATCTATTCTCCACTTCGAAGAATATGATACCCATTTTATCTTCCAGTTATTCATGCACATGTACATGAGATAAGTTTGGATTGAGGGGCATGCCCTTCAAAATTGTCCAGATATTCATGTCCACATCTCTTACCTGTGAACCAAGGAGAGAGATCAAGATGGGTAGCCCATGTTAGTCTGTAGCAATAGAAAAGAGCAAGAGTCCAGTAGCACCTATAAGACTAACAAAATCTGTGGTACAGTATAAGTTTTCGTGAGTCATGGCTTCAGATTCTTTCAGGTATCTAAAGAAGTGAACTGTGACTCACGAAAGCTCATACCCTACCACAAATTTAGTCTTAATAGGTGCTACTGGACTCTTGCTCTTTTCTACTGTGAACCAACAAAGGGGAATCAAAAAGTTACAAACCGAAATGTACAGAAACATGCACTGGATAATAGAGCAATGTAGGGCAAGGGTGAGTTAAGTCCAAATATCAATGGTCCTATTTCTGTCCACCTGTGCCACAATCTCTAAATTAATTTTCCTGTTGCTGCTCGCCCTCTTGTTTCCATTCTCTGTTTCATTGTTAGTGTTTCCCAACTGAAGTGTTTGCCAAGATTCCCCCCTGCCCTGAATGTGCCCTCTTTTGTTTTCCTCAAAAATCTGATACGTTCAAAAATATATTACCTGTTCGTATAGATGATAAATGAGAGAGAGCTTTCAGGATCTCCTTTCATTGTTTTTCACTCTAATCTGAATATTTCATGTTTGGGGATTTCAAGCGGACTTCTCTTAGTATCAGCGGAGTCTGTCTTTTGTGGTGTTTCCTGTTTTTATTCAGACTAGGAAGTTGTTCTCCGGCAGGTCATACACTGATGGCTTTTGGACTCATTTAGTCAGCAGGGGTCGTAGAAAGCAGAGACGACAGATTTACAATGAATGGGGGTTGGGATGTACCCAGGGAAGCTTCTGTCCGAGGCTGCCGAATTGTTTGTGGCATGTGCTTGTCATCAGTTACATGAAAGACATTGCGAAAGGCAAGCTGCCCTGTGATGCATATTAAACTCCGTCTCTGTCTTGCTTATTCTTGATTCCTGCCCCCCACCAAACACATACATTGTTTGAGGAATTCCTTTGCCATCTGTTCTGAAAGCACACATAAACATGCTGAAAGCATATGCCAAAAAAGGTTGCTAAGTTTTGGTAAGAAATGCCCTAAATACAAGCTTACAAGAGACTTAAAAGGCTTTTCATCAAATATTTGAATGTAACAACTACTCCAGATGTCACAGAGCTTTAGAGCAAGAATATCCCTGGAAGGAAACTTCCACCGAACAACAAGGAGTGATGGAATTCACAGCCTTTACGATCAATGAAATATTTGCAGTTGATTGCAATGGAATTTACGTTATAGGGGTGGTTCCTTGAAAGCAACATGGAGGCTACAGTTCTCTGTACCCTTACCTTACCTGCAGTATCCCTGACCTGGATAGCCTGATATCGTCGGATCTCAGAAGCTAAGCAGGGTCAGCCCTGGTTACTAATTGGATGGGAGACCTCCAAGGAAGATGGGGCTTGCAGAGGAAGGCAATGGCAAACCACCTCTATTAGGCCCTTGCCGCTAAAGCCCCACGGGGTCACCGTAAGTCAGCTATGCCTTGAGGGCAGGGTTTTCATTCCCCTGACAGTAAATCCCACTGAGGAAGTATGGATTGGTTTGCATTGCTTCAGCAACCAGACGTGTGCCTCCTTATTACTCTAGATTAGCACAAACAGCTGGTGGATGTAGGATATAGCAATAAAGTAATCCTCCTCTATTAGTACTGGTTTTTTGCATAGGAGTAGGTGTTAGAGGCTAAGGAAGTGTTGGTCTTCATTTCCGTGTCTGAATGAAGGCATTCTTCGTAAATTACTCCATCGTGTGGATCAAGGTGCACACTGGTGCAATGTCCGTCTTGATCCGTGAAAGGGAGCGTAATGGCAACATGCAACGGCAGTGCAGGAAACCTAGCTAGAGCAGCCCCCACATTAAAATCTGCACTGAGAAGAACCCTGAGCATCATGTTTGTTCACTTATTTGCGTTAATTATAAGCCACCTTTCTCAGTGAGACTCAAGGCAGATTACACAATGTAAATCAATGGCTGGGACATTTAATGAACAAATCAGCACGGTCTGGATTGCAGAAATCTGATCAGTTGAAACAATGCTGAAATAAAGCATGGACAATTAAATATAATGTGTTAAATGGTTTAGAAATTACCCAGTAGGAGCAGCACAGTAGTGTAGGTTGTTCAAGTGGCACCTTGACTGATCCTTGTGAATAACAGATAAAGATGGACAGTGCACTCAGTTTATACAAATAGTTGACTGTGGGAAGATATTTACATGGGACAACAAAGCTGAGGAACATTTATTATCACCCAGAGCACTTAAAGCCACTGGTGCTATAGTCCACTTCTTAGAACAAACTGTTTTCTACTGTGATAGCCACAGTATTTTAAAAAGTACAATGTACACTACACGTTGGTAGTGAAGGGCAGAAATGGCCGTGACCCTGCCTTTAATGTTTGCACCCAGTTGGTGTGGGGGGGGGGAGGGAGAAATAGGGTGGGGAGAAGGCTGCTTTGTAGGGAAGGGGTTGCTCTCTTTGAAATACCTACTTTCGGCTGAGATTCCCAGACATGTTTCTAAAGTAGGTGGGCAAATGGGGAGCTGCAATAGCTGCAGTAGGAGATAGTGGGGAAAGGGGAAAGCAGCAACTGGAGAAAGGGTTGAGCGTGCTCTCTGCCTTCCGTTTCTCTCCCTAACACGAGAGTTAGGAATCCCATGTTTGCTGGACAAGGGTTTGCTGGGCAAGGGTAGCCAACTGCCTGAAGAAGAAATGTCCTGTCCCTTTAATAGAGACGCACGTGCGCGCGCGTGTGTGTGAGTATGTGTGTGTGTGTGCGTGCGCGTGCGTGCGTGCGTGCCTTCTACTTTTCCTAGCATTACTGACTTTTCCAGAGAATCATGTCTTCTCATGATGTGACCAAAGTACGATAGCCTTAGTTTTGTCATTTTAGCTTCTAGGGAGAGTTCAGGCTTGATTTGATCTAGAAGCCAATTATTTGTCTTTTTAGCTATCCATGGTATCCACAAAATTCTGGTATGTTATTTGTCAAGGGATGTTATTTATCTCCACGCTATGAAAACCTTCAGCTGCCTAATTCCACCCATGAAAAGGGACAGGACATTTTTCTTCAAACCTATTGGCTACCCTAGGTCTGGCCACCAGGTGGTACATTACATGGGGGGAAATACAGTGGATAACTTAATGTTTTTGCTGAATCAGGGAACTTCCTGTTTGACTTAAGATATTCCCCTTTTTGTTGTACAGTATAGTAATCGTCCACAATTAAAAAGAGAAATTGGTGTGCTTTTCAAGATTTTTAGTTCTAAGAATGCAAAATCCCTATGAGCGTACCTAAAAAGAAATGTTGGATGGATGACAAAAACCCTGATACTTAACCTTTCATTCTTGTATAGTGACTTTGCATATGTTATGAGTCAGAGATGTTTTCTTTTGGCCCTGCTGAATAAAGAGTCTCTTCCTCCACAACCTTGGAGAGGTCCCATTGAGCAGTGCATAAATAACAAAGGCATTTTGTGGAAACCCCTGTTAAGGGAGTGCATGAATTCCTAACTCTAGCCACCAGCTTCGCAAAAACAAGCGAGACATAGCTTGTAAGAGACTTTTTAAAAAAACAACTGACAGTTCTGTAATGCCTAGTGTATATTAGAACTAAATTCCCACATCAGTGTAGTTAAGAGAGATACATTACAAAATTAGGCTCAGACTTGATGTGATGCTGGCAAACTTACTGGTTTATACCAGAGTCTTCTGTAGTCACGTATAAAGCCAGTGTGGGCCTTCATTTTAAGAGCAAAGGGGGTGCTTGGGTGAAGAGAGCCAAACCTCCTGACTCGTCCACCTCTCTAGCTTCTCCTCAAGGGCTTCACTTGAGCTATTGGACCTTCTCCAAGTACAGAAGACCAGAATGGGGCCCTTGCAGTGGTTCTAAATTGAGCTTTCACAGGATCTTGCAGCGGGTGTCCTGCTGCAAGTACCTGTGGTAACCACATGGCAGACATAATGTGTAGTTTGGCCCTTAATGTTGGACTAAGGGTGAAATCCTAAGCAGAGTTAAAAGAGTGTAATTCTGTATAGGATTTCAGTTCAAACCTCTAACTAGCCACAGTGTTCAAAGACCATTCAAAATGCTGGTTTGTATCTTTAAGGCCTTAAAGTTCTTGGAGCCAGAATACTTGACAGACTGTCTTTGTGATGGCTCTATGGCAGAGGAATGCCCTGGCCCCTGAGCTTGACCTGGCCTCTACCCTACATTTAGGTGATGTGCTACATTTCTTTTTACCCAGGCTTTTAGTTTTAGGAGCTGATCCTTTCAAATTGCTTTTAAAGTCTACTTCTGGTCAAGTAAGTGTTTTGAGAATCATTCGAGGCTGCCATATGTTTTGTGCTGTTCTGATGGACTGGCTGGGTTTTAGTGGTTTGTTAATAATAATGAACTTTATGCTGCTTTTAAGATGTTATCCTTTGGTTTTTTTAAGCTGCCTTGAGCATATTCTTTGGAGAGGTGGTGTTATCAGTTTTCTAATAAAAATAAGGACTTCCTATTCCCACATATACCTACTCTGAGAGTCCCTGCTGCCATCCACTTCCATAAGGTAAAAGGGATATCAAAGCGAGAACTTTTTCTGTGGTGGTGCCTTGACTATGGACTGCTTTTCCCATGGTGGTTCTCCTAATACCTAGTTAAGTAAGCCTCAGGAACCAAATTAACTGTGCAGTCCTAAACAGAGCATACATCTTTGATGTTTGTGATTGTGAGCAACCTTGATAACTGAATAAGCAGAAAGTATGAGAGATACGTATATTTTTAAATGAGTGATCATCTCAAATAAATGTTATGTAAATGGAAAAATCTTACAGCATTTTAATTCCACCCTTCTTCAGAGAAGTTGAGGGCAGTATACACTGTCTCTCCTTTTCTTCCTCAAAAAATGTAGGTTAGTCCAAGAGAGTCTGACTCAAGGTCACCTAGTGACCTTCATGGTTGAGTGTCCCCAGTCCTAGCTGAATGTTCTAACTACTAGGCCAGCAGATGGCAGGCCTGGTAGAAGGTGGGCCACTAAACAGCTGTCTGAAAGAAGCTACCTTGATCGTAGAGGGCTATGTAGGGACGATTGACTGACATTATGTTCAGAAGCAGGCCACCTTGGAACAACTTGATGCTCTCTGACCAAAATCTTATCCAGGGTTGGTTAGAAGTGAACAAAAACACATACACTTCAAATAGTGGCCTAGTCATCAAGCATTTAGTATTCAACAGTATATATATTTTTTTCAATCTACTGTTGCTCAAATGTTGCTCAGATGCGGACACACGGACTGTGAAAAGACATGCTTTGTGTGGTCCATGCTGGGAACTTAATTCCCTGGTGTGTGGGAGTCAGTTTGGGTAGAGCAGGACCTCAGAGTGTGAAGGAAAAGGGCTTCAGCTATCTCCCTCATTCCATCATCGATATAATTTTGGTTTAAATTGCACAAAATTTAACAGGCCTAAGCTATGTAGAGTTCTGTGATACAGGCCAGAAACTGGATGGCCTTGAGTGGATTGACTTTAAATCATGATTTAATCATCTGGGGTGGCTGATTCAGAAGTTCAAATTGAAAATTTCCATGTATTTCCATGTATATGCTTCTGTGTAGTGTATGCCATATGGTAATTGGTTACCATAACCATAAAACATACTTAATGAAAACTAAAATCTTTATATAGTTCAGAGGGTATACTTGAAGGTTCTTAAATGCTTATGTTTACTATTTTTGAAAATTATATACCCAATTATATACCCAGTTGCTCATCCTACTATATAAAAGGCAAGCTGACTCACTTTTTATCCTCGCGTGGGCACATTGCCGATGACTCTGGCCTCGAGGCCATTGTAAAGCACCTGCTTTCCACCGGGAGGGGGCCGCTCTGAATCAACGACCTGAGTGCTCCTCCCTGCACCTCACCACCCTCCCGCTCTGGCCTCCAAGTTACTGTGAAGCACCCACTTGCCACCGGGAAGGCGCCTACCAAATCAGTATTTTGTATTTTTTCACACAACAGGTGTTGTTACTAGTTTTTACATAAAAGCTCTACAAAATCTCAAGTGGAGAAAGACCATTCTTACCACCTACTACCTGATGGGGCCGATTCATACATTACGCAGTCCACGCGGAGGACATGTGGTCCATCAGCAGACATGTTATGTGTGGGGTGTTCTGGGCACTTAATTCCCAGAGGTGTGGAGGTCCACTTTGCATTGATCGGGGCCATAGCATCCAAGGAGAAGAGGCTTCAATCTTCTCCTTGTAAGGTTTTCCTGACCTGAAATGCTCTGTTGGGAAAAACTTATATGTGTAAGTTTCTGTCAAGGAGATAAATTGCTGCTCCCCGGAGGTGATTCAGGTCATGAAAAAGGCACAGAGAAGGAAGTCTAAATCTCCTCCTCCTCGTGTTCCATGGCCCGCGTCCAAACCCAGAAAAGAATTATACTACTAGTTAGGGAACGAAATAAAGCTGTGGTCTTTAGCACTAGTGCACTGATAAGCAATTGCAAAATGCAAGCTTATTTTCTGGTAGTTCATGATAACACGCTAGAAGCATGTGTTTTTTTTTCCTTTTGCCCCTTGAACATAGGGTCCGTACTGTGCTTTCTTAGACTGCCTTTTGGGGAAGAAAGAAATCCAAGATCTTCATCCCCTTAACTTCAGCTATGGATCCCTGTGGTCAAAGAGGGCCTTGCTTGGCTGGACTGGGGAAAGATCTTTGCATGCAACGTGCATCGGGAGCTTTGAACGGGGGTCCGCCCCTTGGCTGTTTAATCTAAGTGGGTTTTCTCCCCCTTGCAAGCCTCACTTCTTCATAGAAGCCTGTTTCTGCATGCAAATTGCACTTGGCAGTTTTGTGGAGCCTGTCTAAGCATAATTTATGTATGTTTAGGTTCCTTTAAACGGGTGGATTTTTTATTGTTTCTGTATAAACTGTACAGTAATATAATCTTCACTCTGACATTTTCCTGCTGTGTGCAGCCTTCACTCAGGCAGTTAATGATACCATACTCATCCTCCTTCTCATGTACATTTTTAAACAGATGTCAAAGTGACTTATCAACTTGTACCTGAAAAAGAAATTGTTCCAGGTTTCTTCATTCTTTTTAGTATTGTGTTACTTGGTGCCTGAGGAATTACTTTGATTTCACTTAGAGAAGAATGATTGGGGGGGCGGGGGGAGAGATTACAGATATGTTGAGTAGAAAATGGAAGAGGCCGCTCCGTTGACCAAACAAGCCAGAGAGTTTTCCTTTGGAAGTAGAAAGTCTCACCCATCCCTTCAGCACGGAGAGGGCTGAATTCCTCATCTCAGTCCAGAGTAGGCCTGGGTCTGTCTTCATTGTTTTAGGATTCTTGGGAGATGGGCAGAGCCAGCCTTTCCCCAAGAGTTCTCTGAAATCTCCAAGAAATCTGACCCAGTCCAAATGCTTCCATGCCAATCCTTCACTTTCTGCAGCCTTCCCAGGTGTGAGCTTCCCTCTTTGCCTCAGACAAGACTTGAACCTCCTTCAGTAGGCCCAGATATAATGTCACTCCCAAGCTACAAACCTGCTTTTTGAGAGGAATGTGAGCAATTCTGTCAGGACAGGCAAACTCTTCACCCGGGTTAGCTACACTGAGAATACTGTGTGCATCAGAATACAGTATTGTTTATGCTTGTGACTTCCCATTGATAAGACTGTCAGGCCTAACGAAGGCCCAAGGATCAAGCTTCCCTTTGGATCACCACTCTTCTCTTTTACTGCTGTGGGGGCCAAATTGGAATGGGCTGAGCTTATTATTAGCCAGTCTGTAGTTCAAAGGATTTTGACTCTGATTATACAAATCTTGTTATTTGTTTGTAGAGGGAGGAGGTGTTTCCAAAACTTCTTAGTTCCAGAAGCTCAGTGGTAGGAAGACCAAAGTGGCAGCAATATGCCTGAACTTGCTTATCGAATGCATCAGCTTGTTTGTCTGCTTCCTTGCCCCCCTCCCCAACATGTTGGCTTTTCCCTGCCCAAGTCGGTTGCAGCTGTGCTTCCAGGCATCCAGTCCTGATAACTTCTTTTTGGTGGAAAGTGCTGTCAAGGGACTTGTTATCAGGAAATTGTGTTACACTGCTAAATCTCTGTGTTAACTTAAAAAAAAAAGTAGTAGTAATCAGTTTGTGTGTTGTGAAATTGAATTAATCAGCTATGATATCTGGCTTCATTACTTTCAAAACATCGTGGTAATTTATCTCAATCATTTTGACAGCTCTCTTCCATGGGTTCCTATTTGGGGTTGATTTGTAATCTCTGGGTCAGAACATCCAGTTAACGCAGGGTGGTTTTCTAACTTTTAAAAAAAACATTAACATGTTTCAAAGAAAGCAACCATTTCTATGGAGGAACTGGAGTTACTAACTGATCTTTTTTGTTTGATTAAGAGAATTGGGGCAGTTGTATATGAGCCTCTATATAAGTTGTGGTTACAGTGGGAGACTCCCATGACTGCCAATTCTTGATACAAGTATAGCGCACACACTACATATACAAATGAAAAGTCTTGCAATGAGGCCCAAGTCCTCTGCGGTTTATACTCATTATTATTACAAGGTGTAGCTATTGACTGTCATGATTTATAAATTAGTTTTATGGGATATTTTCAAAGGAACCTAATAGAATTAGAAATTGGACTTTTACAGACTCTCAGTGAAAGCAGCTTACACTTTTTGGAAGAATGGGGGGGGGTCAGGGGAAATGGGACAGTCCCATTGCTTATGCAGTACTGTAATGCTGTTGGCTACATGAATACCTTCCTATTTACTTAGCCCTACATCTCAGAAGTTTAGCAGTGTAACACAATTAACTGATAACAAGTCCCAAATGTGTGCAGCTTCTCATAGAAGGCAGTTATGTTTGCATCTCTTTCCCTATGCTGTTTGGGGGTAGGCCTGTGTCCTCTGACCAGTTTCACTCCCAGATCCAGAATACACTAAGCCATTAGGGGGTCTGACCCTTTTGCCACTAAAAGAATCCAGTATGTACAGTTAAGATCAGAGGAGCATTTTCCCTCATTCCACTTTTCCTCTCAAGTATGCTACTGGCTTCAGTGTAGTTAGAGACCTTAAATGTTTGTAGCATTCTGAGCCCAGTGTTATGGGCTCAGTGATTTTCTCCGCCCAGATTTTCTCCTTTTCCCTGACTGACTCTCTGCTGTCATGAACTTTCTGTATCTCCTGGATGGCCGTGAGCATGTTCAGTCCTTATCATGACTGGAGATTCTTCACAGGACTGCCAAGCTCATCATTAGAAGAACACTTGGCGGGCTTGAGGAATAGCTTCTTATCTACGTTTTCCCTTTATTTTTCCCCAGTTGTGATCATGTGCGCCAGCAGTGACGCAATAAGGAACATCATGTTGGCTGCACATCGGCAAGGAATGACCAACGGAGACTATGCTTTCTTCAACATCGAACTCTTCAACAGTTCGTCATATGGTAAAGTTTTTTTTCCTCCAGGATGTTAAATGACTTTAATAAACATAACATTTTAGAGATAATATTCTAGACCTGCTTCCTTGTGTTTGGCTTCCTTCAACGTTAAGGCCTTTGCACGCGACAAAGTGGTTGGCGTTGCATCAGATGACAGAATTGTTGGCTGCCTCAACTTTTGGAAGCTAGCATCATTCACCTGAGCTGACGTGACAATGCCATGGTGCAAGTTTGAGCTGAGATCTAGGGCAGTAATGGATTTAACTTTAGCTGGAATAGCAAATGGGAAAGTAGTCCTTGGTCCAGCATGTTTCAGTGCTGAAACAAATGGCCGCTGAGCAAATGTGTGTGGTTTGTGGCTCGTGTAAGCTAATTTAATGCACAATTTTCAGGGCTTGAATTTATTTAGCCGATGCCAAAGCAGTGAGTTGACCTAAATCTGTTTCTTTTTCAGCTGAACTGGCTAGTGAATCACAGCCAGAATGACCAAATAAAAAGTTAGGGTGTGTGTGTACAAGACTGAGGGAGAAACTATACCTTCTGTGAAGTCCCATGTTCATTTTCCCACAGCATTTGAAAAACACATTGGGGGGCTTTACTTTAAAGGGAAAAACAAATACAGGGAACAGCACCTGATTATCTTTCCTTTTGTACAATTTTTCATCCTGAAAATTGTCCCTTGCCTATAAATATGTTCACTCCATGGGGGGAAAAGCAGCTTGGGGTAGAAGTCTTCCAGCTGGTGCACGTCTCATCAAGTTGCTGAAGAGGAGTTTATAACAGTTGTGCCCTGGCATTCTGCTGCCTATAAAGCCAAGACAACATTTTAATTGCCATGGGGGCAACTCTTCCTGAACTGCCTGCCTGTTGTGGAGCCTTTCAGGAGCTTACAGTGGGGGTGGGGATGTTTTGGAAAAAATACATGTGTGTGTTGGTCTAGAGTCATCCTATATTTACAGAGAGTTTTTAAAACCCAATTTATGCTAGAATAGTGGCTAGGGAAAGAAGATCCTTTTTTAAAAAAGCCCCCTCCCCTTTTAGTGAGACTTTGCCATGGAGCAATTGGGAGGGGGAAAGCCACTTCAAAAAGAAAGAAAAGTGCATGTTTCAATCCCTTCTGTGAACCCAGACACTTACAAACAAATTGAGCAATTGTTATCATGAGGAATGCTGAGAACTTCTGAGCAATCGTGTTGGCCGGCTGAACATACTATTTGTGACTGTTGTGCTCACATATGAGCCAAGCCCCAGATCTGTTCACCTTGGCATTGAAGGACTCAAGCAGCTGCCGAAGAGGTTTGTGGCTGCAAAACTTGCTATCTTTTGTTTCTTCATGAACTGTTGCTTTGTTTGGCACCTGGGCAATAGCTATGGTCATTTGCCAACTTTGATGCCCTAGCCTTTGGAGTAACTCCTGGCTGTTTAAGTTTTTTTTTCTTTTTTGCAACCAGATCTTAAAGCACATGAAAGCAGCCAGTCACAGCAGCCTTTGCACATACTGCAGTTGGTTGCAAAGAAAATGCACGGAGAGACTTTTTCAGGGCGGTCAGTCTACAGAGAACTTGGTCATGTGGCAGATCTTTGACCACATTTGGGGGACTGAAGTTGCTTTAGAAATGTTCTTTTTCCTTGTTTGGATCCCTCTCTGTGTGGAATGATGAACTTTCAGTATAGAAAGCAACTTGGAAAAAAGAAAAAAAAGTTCGTGGGAGGTAAGCTACAACTCCTACTGGGCTTTGCGAAACCATGCACACATGAAATGCTGCTGATCAGGGCATCTTAGCAGTCATTATCTTCTTTATCATTAAAGACTTAGACAAACACTGATCAGTTTTTTTTTTTCAAGACTGTGTCTGGTGTCATTTATAAGTCTGGATCCTTTGTAGCAGCATGCAGCGATGACAAGGTGGAATGAGAACTGTCAGGTTGTGTATGAGAAAAGTGCATAATAAGAAGCCAGATATACTGTGCTGCAGTATTAGGGATATATTTGAGTGAGGGAACACCAAATGAAATAAAGTCTTCACCCACCAACGAAGGGCAATGATTGAGAAGCACTATCTAATCTTTGTGTGGACGGAGCTAGATAATTTTGGTGCCATGGCTGAGAAAGCCCTTTCTCTAGTTGCCACCCATCTAACCTCAAATGGTGAGGGCAGCCAAAGAGGATTGGGAAGGTTCATATGGGAGTAGGTGGTCCTTAATATATATTTGTCCCAAGTTGTATAGGGATGTGCACTAAAAACAAACAGTATTTTTCAGATTTGGGTATTGGGAAGGCCATCAATCTTGGTATTCCTGATATTCAGGTCCTCCCATACTGATTTTGTATTAAGACCTGGGGGGTTTTCCCTTGATGATTCTGAAATTATTCAGCGCTATTATTCTCTATGGGAACTCTTTCCAGGGGGCTGGAAGTGCTGTTTTTTAATGCAAATTACATCAAAATTGCAGTGGAACAAGGGCTGCCTGCCTTTTAAAGATGCCCTCTCCCTAGTTTCAAGTAAATTAGGTCAACGGGTCCAATTCTATGGGTTCCAGAACAAGGTGCCCCCAGTTACTTTCCATTGGTTCCTATGGGGGGGGTGGAATCCAGTGTTTTCTCCAGGACACAGAAGCCTCAACCAAAAACACAAGAGCAGCCATGGACCAAAATCCTCCAAATGCAAAAAGAACCAACAAAGCCCAACAGAACCAAGGCTGAACCAAAAAATCCCAGCAGAACCAACCTGGTAGCAGACAGCAGAACATAAGTAAGACACAGACAGGCCAGAGCAGCCAAAAGCATGCACTCCTAAACATATTGTCCTGAACTTGTAGCCAGAGGGTCAGCTTGTAGGCTATGAGAGAATCACTGTGATCGGACAGACAGCTGAGCTCCCCCTAATATGTGATGCCATATGTGATGTCCTCCCTCCCTACTTTTGCCAGCAAAATCTGCAAAAGGAGGAAAGCAAGCTGCTGTAATCTTTAAAATGGTGGCCTGGGTTACTCCCAAATATTTCTAGGATTATTCAGGACTGCTAATATCAGTATGTCCAAGAATCTTGGATATGACTGGGGTTCCCAGATATACCAAAAAATACCAGTAAGTGAATACCAACTTGCACACGCCTAGTATAGGGCTTTAAAGATCAATACCAGCACCTTGAATTGGGCCCAGAAGCCAACTGGGAGCCAGTGTGGGTGGAATGAGATTTAAGTTACATGGTTTCTTACAACACAGTCCAGTAAGCATTCTGGCTGCAGCATTCTGTTTCAGTTGTAGCTTCTGAACACACTTCAAGGGCAGCCCCAAGCAGAGTGCATTGTAGTTGTCTAATCTGTTGGAAAAATCAGCCACCAAACAAATATGTCTCAAGTGGCTGAGCAAACCACTGATTCCCTGATCGCAACTGGTGATAATCATGTGAGCTGACCTGTCAGTTGCTTGACCATCCCTAGTTATCATATGCTGATCCTTTTGAGTTCTGTGCTGCCTGAGCTGTTCTACTTTTGGCTGGCCCTGAGAAATGTGCATGATATGTAGACGGGTCTTCTCTTCCATCATTGCCACATTCCTATGTTGTTCTCTTGAAAATTACACTCTTGAGTTGCTTCCACACTATCCATTTGGTCTGAGATAGGCATCATTAATTTACACAGAGAAACCACCATATGACATCATTACCAACCTGTTTCCTTCCAGTGTTGTCTTTGTTGATTGAAGAGAGATGGAAACCCTTATTTGTGGCAATTTTTTTTTAAATTGCAGAGCCAGTCTGGACTAGGAAATACATCTTGGTCATCCTTTTGATTTTTCTCTATGCCCTTTTGTTTACAGAGGCTTCTTAACTACTCGCTTTCTGTTAATTCCTGAATCAGTCCTTAATTGGTCAGTTCCTGCTCCTTTCTGGGAAAGGACTGATGGCTTGATTACTCTTTTCAGCCAAAATAAATGCTCATTAGTGCTTGTTTTAGTATTTTAATTATGCAGTTGCAATTCAAAAAATTACGAGCAATTAATCTAGCTGTAACAAGTAATTGAAGCCTTACTCACACCCACTAGAACAGAAATTGACTAACCACTGATCGCTTGCGAGAATGGGTAGATGGCAAATATCAGTCAAAAAGACAATAATGCTACGAAAGGGGGAAGGCAGCAAGAAACGAGGAAGACCCAAACTGAGAGGCCCTGACTCAGTAAAGAAAGCCATACCCTCCAGTTTGCATGATCTGAGCAATGCTGTTAATGATAGGATATTTTGAAGGTTATTTATTCATAAGGTCACCGTAAGTCAAAAACGATTTGACTGCATATAACACACACACATGGGGCTATATAAAGTTCCCTGAGGGATCCACCTTGTTAATTCCACTACCAGCTGATTGTGGAAAATGAATGCTTCAGTTCTGTTTTGCCAGTTTAGCCTTTGTATTTTTATCTATGACTGGCTTTTTATTTCCAAGTGAATAAAAATGAGAGTTTCACTGGTAGTGTCTTTATAGCATTCCTAAACTAACTGTTTAAGGTCACAATCTTCTGTATTTGTTTGACAAATAAACACTTTCCAGTAAAATCTTCTGATCAAGCTAGCCTTTTAATGTCTCCCCCTCTCAGGGTGGCAACCTCAGAGGACGGGGGCATTTGAAGCACGGCCTCAGAAGATGACTATAGTAGTTGAGTAGGTTTGTATGGAAGTAGGCAGTTCTTAAGGTGTGCTGTTATCAAACTGGATGACCTAGATCTAACCTGATTGGATGGAAGAGATAAAAATCTGTTTCTGTTCCTTTCCCCCCGCTTACTTCTTTAATTTTTCTTATTAATGAATTGTAAAATGCTCAATGTAAAAACTCAGATTACTGCTTATGTTGAAAATGCTTTCATGGACCCAAGACACATGCATATTTTCATTTCATTTTTGTCCAAAACTTCCCACCAAAGAATTTCAGGCATTTGTCACACACCTGATCCTCCAAGGCAGAATGTTTGCTTTTTTAAAAGATAATACCTATTCATTTTTTAAAAAATATTCTTCATTAATTACATAGTTTGCATTCCAGTCACAGCTAAGCATTTAATTTCTTGTTAATTAATGTTCTCCTGAATTCAAGGGAAGAGGTTTGAGCATGTGCTTAGTTTCAATCAATCAGTCTTTCAGGTAAGACTTAAAAGTCCTTAAACATGGATGGATTGTGTTTCTGGTATGTGTATGTTGTGTTATCAGGAAACAGTACTTTATAATGCTGACTATCCCTAGCAACATATCAGGAATACAGCTGCTGAAAAGGGGAAAATGAGCTCTTTATGGTGACTGGCACAGAATTGTAAATATTTTTATTTCTCCCTTAGGAAATGGTTCATGGAAGAGAGGAGACAAATACGACCTTGAGGCAAAGCAAGCATACTCATCCCTCCAGACAGTCACACTACTGAGGACAGTGAAACCAGAGTTTGAGACGTTTGCCATGGAGGTTAAAAGATCTGCTCAGAAACAAGGAATCCATGATGAGGATTATGTAAGTAACATCTTTAAAATGCTCTTCTTGTTAAATCAGAGGTGACAATGTGGCCTTTTCTGAACTAGACTAAAATGTCTGGGTGTTCACAGTTGCTTTCTGAAAACTCTTTTTAGTAGCCTTTAAATAAAAAAAACTTGCAAATGAAAACTTGTTCTGTCCATTCACAGTCATCTGGAACAGAGTTCTTGTTGTTTTTATTCTTGCCCATCATGGAGTGCCTAAGTTGTGAAGTACTGAAGGCATGGACGCAATAACCAGTCCTTTCCAAGGTCCTCCAAGTGATACCAAAAACCACTTCGTAGTGATGAATAAAGTATCCACTTCCTGTTTATCACCATCAGATTAACTAATTATGGCTAATCAACAAAGAGAGTTTTTGTTTAGCTGTGTTGATGGAGAATATTGGCAACCAGAACTAATGCTACGAACCATGGGAAACTGTATGTAGCTCCTTACATACAGATCAGTCTGGGTCCTGGTGAAAGTGAGTTTTATTGGTTGTCTTCACTTGAACAGGTAAAATTTATAATCTGCAACACTACAATCTTCTAGGGAAATAAAGGAAAGATGTAACAATGCAGACTTTATTTTGAAAAAGCTATTATCAACAATTGATGGCGGTGGAAAGTGCTGTCAAGTCGTAGTCGACTTATGGCAACTCCTGCTGGTGTTTTCAAGGCAAGAGTCTAATAGAGGTGGTTTGTCATTGCCTGCTTCTCCAGAGGGACCCTGATCTTCCTTGGTGGTCTCTCATCCAATTGCTAACCAAGACCAACCCTGCCTAGCAACTGAGATCTGATGAGTTCAGACTAGCCTGGACTAGGGCTTCTTAAATTTTGGATCTACACTTACTTCTTTAAGCATAATTTTCTTAATATATCAGAATATCAGGATGAAAATCCTCTACTGCACTGCACTTCTGAACCTGGAAACATTTGCAGTAGAGCTAAAAAGCCCAGAACCCAGACTCTCAACTTGTTCATCAGAGGGTGAGCTCTGGGACATCCTAGACCTAAGAAGCAGGGATACTCTTTTCCTTGGAACTGTCAGGAAGGGGCCACTAAGGTAACTGTTCTGGCAGAGATTTCCTGAGAATGTTTATTTGTTAGTATCTTTAGTTGATGACTCGTTCTTGCAAAGGGGAAATATACCAGCTTCACTGTATTCCTGTCTCAAAAACAGGGCACTTCTTTAACTGAGAATTGATCATCCCTAGGGAAGTGGGGCCTTGAATGCATGCCTTCCTACAGAAATATTTCAGTCCTCTGTGGGCTTCACGCAAGGTGCTGGAACAACCTTCTGCATTACCTAGGCCCTACTCTAATTTTGGATCTGGCTTCCACAGTGTGCTGTCCCAGATTCTGATAAAAGAGGCTAAGAATGCAGGCAAGTACTCCATACTCTTGCCACTAGTCACAAATGAGAATTTCAAGAAGACCATCTCAGTAGTTTGTTGGATTCACGGGAGTTAAATAGGTCACTAGTGGAGAGACCAACATCTGAGATAATGCAGTATAAATGATTACGGGGGAATGGATTAAAGAATATTCAGCATAATCTGGTCCATAGTTCAGAGCAGAGCATGTACTTTATATGTAGATGGTCCTATGTTCAGCCACTGGCAGCTCCTGTTAAAGCATTTCAATAGCAGCTGTTGGGAAAGATTTGAGATTTGAGATCCTGGAAAGCCACAGCTAGTCGGGCATGGGACAATTTATGACGCATTGTAAAGGCTGTTTCATGTTGATACATTACATAGTCCAGAACATGGTAAATTTCAATTGAGGGCTGTGACACGGTGGGCATAGAACTTGTATGCCTCAGCAGCTCCAGAGAGGGTGCTGCCATGGGGCAGAGAAGAAAGAAACAGCCACGATCACAGGTCAGTGTTATTTAGGAACATCTTTGCTCTGGATCATCTCTGGTAGTAACTACTATTGTTGCACCTTTCTATTCAAAGCTTTTTCGTTCTGTTTCAGTGATGGAATTGTGTCAAAATTTCCAGTCTCAGAATTAGAATGAAAGTACCACTTGCTTTTGACAGATGAAAAAGTAATAGTGGTGAAATTATCCTCCTTGAGAAATTCAGATTATGTTATGCATCTTTATAGAACATGGAAAGCAGTATAATGTAAATGTAAAAAAAACATAATGGCGTAAAACAAATGCAAACTGATAGAAGTGCAAAGTTCTTTCTTCAGAGCAATGAGCGGAATGCAGTATTGCACAGTGTCAAGTGCTGCTTCTCAGATGTTTTTATGGAATCTTTTGATCAGTCTCAAATGTTAGATATTTGGAGTTAAATTCAGTCAGTTGAGGGGCTGCTATTGTTCGAGCAAAACAATTACACTCTTGCAGTTGGCATAGTCTGCTTTGGCTTTGTATCTAAGCTGCTGAATATACCATTTGATAGACAGGATGTCAGAAGATAGAGAACACCCCCATCAAAGTCTTTTGCTGTTCAGGGGCACTGAACTGTAATCTCGGCTGTTTCTCCTTCTCTTCCTCATGAGAAAACGCTCTATGGAGCTGTTGTAGGAATAAAAGTTCTGTGTCAGCCAATGGCACAGCTCTCATTGAAAGTCTACCAAGTTCTTGTAGTTGAAGATAGTGGGCGCAGTCACTTGGAACTAAAAGCTATTTTATACAGACCTCCACAAAAGGTTAATAGGACATAGTACGTCTAGTAATTTCTGATGCTCCCCCAAATGCAAATCAGTCAGGACCCTCGCAAACTGGTTTAGTGAAGTGAAATGTAACAGAAAAATCGGGGCTTAAAAGGACTGCTGTAATCAGGAGAGAATATAAGAGTTACTGAACAGTCAAGATTTTTTTCTCATCAGAAAGAAACTGCTTTTTGTTTTATCCTGGAAGCCATGGACAGTGGCAATTGCCTGGGAACATTTAGGAGGGGCGTATAAAGAAATTGCTTGCTAAAAATATTGCTTTGATCAATAGCTGTCCTAGCATTTACAGCCAAATAGCTACAAAAGCTAGTTACCCAAACTGTAAGAGAACCTAGGAGCTCAGCCACAGTGTTCACAAAATGAGTCTGAAGGAGAACAAAGAACAGAAAGGGGGAAGGTTGCCTTCTGGGGTCCCATAAGCAAGAGGCATAGTCTGAAAAGGGAAGGCCACCTATACAACTGCTGGGAACTGCCCTGAATTATTTTATTGGGGAGTTCCGGAATAAATAGGAGGACCTGCATAATTATAGGATGGGGGAGACTTGTCTTGGCAGTAGTATGTGCGAAAAGGATTTAGGGGTCTTAGTAGACCATATACTGAACATGAGTCAGCAGCGTGATGTGGTAGCTAAAAAGGCAAATGCAATTTTGGGCTGTATCAACAGAAGCATACTGTCCAGATCACGCAAAGTGATGGTATCGCTCTACTCTGCTCTGGTTAGACCTCACCTAGAGTATTGTGTTCAGTTTTGGGGACATCAGTGCTTAGTTCTTGTGGCCCCTTAAACGCCCAGGGTAAGGGCGATCGCCACCTTGGGGTCAGGTAGCAATTTTCCCCAGGCCAGTTTGGCTAGGGATCCTGACAGTGTTTTGCCATCTTCTGGGCATGGAGTAAGGGTTACTGGGTGTGTGTGTAGGGAAGGAGGTATTTGTGAATTTCCTGCATTGTGCAGGAGACTGGACTAGATGACCCTATAGGTCCCTTCCAACGCTATGATCCTATAATTCTATATTATAACAGCACTAGTACAGTACATATAACTAACCAAGAACATGGTTTCTACTGGCAAAATGAATTGGTTTATTTAAAATATAACTAGGTTTGTATTCTACCCAACAATTTCATACCCTAGTTAGAGCAGTCAACCTACCTTGAGTCGGTAGATAAATGGTGTGGTAAATGTGTTTCAGATACATTTAAAAACTATGAGCGAAAGGCAATGCCAGGAACATAAAAACAGATTCCATTAGAATTCTCTTCTGTTTTTCCAGCAAAAAATCCGAAATACGTTTAATCTTTTGGCACTTAAATTCTATACCACATTAGATATACTGATTTTAATAGAACTTAACTCCAAGTACAGAGGCTTAAAAACTGGTGTTTCTTTAGAGTACTTGACTGGAAGTAATCAAATAGATTTTGCTGAGAAAACCAAGAAAAAAATGGCTTGAGGATCACAGTAGAACTTTCCAAATAGGAGCCAGTTTCTTTCAAAAACAATGTGCTATAGATCAGTTCACTTCCTATATGGTAAGATGTAGAGAAAGATAGCAGTGTTTCTCACCACTGCAAAACCTTCAAGATGTTCTTTTTGTGCAATGTTGTGATAGCTTGAAGCAAATGTAGACTATAAATGAAAATACAGTATGTATCTGTTTTTATGTGATTTTAGTTTTACAAATATATCAGTTTCCTTGTGTTGTCTCTGCTCCATCCTCGACTTTTCAGATTAGGAAATAGTATGAGGAGGGGGATACAGGAAAAAGTAAGGTGTTTCCTAAAAGTCTTTGCAGGTTCCGTACCATGCAAATGAAACAGCTGGAATTGCACAGAGTTTTGTCAAGGAGAGGCTGTTAGGAGGATGGAAGGAGTGCAACAGCCAGTGCAAGGATGCTGTAATTATTGATTCAACATGCCAAGATAGTAAGAAATGTCACAAGCAAGCAGGCTTTCTGATACAATAGAAACATTCTTTGGATCTGCTGATACCCCACCTATTCACATTTGCACATCAGCATCCCAAAGTAGTAAGAAACTGCAGCTGCAGGCCTAAGAACACTTACCTGGGAGGAATCACAGCTCAATTAAATTTGACGTACTTTTTAGTAGACCTCCTTAGGATTGTTCCCTTTATGTATCATCTGGTTCTGATGGCAGTTTTCATTGTAGAGTTCCCTTAAATATAACACATTTTTCCCCAGAGTGGGGGATCACCTCATAAAAGCTTAGAAACTTGCTTAATTTATTGATTCAAAAGCCACAATCCAGTCCTTGTGCAGTACCTATAACCTGGAAGAAAATCCTTTATTAATATATCATGTGAGTGCTGAAAAGAAGTGTCTTTAAAAGCAGGAATGTGCATAACAAAATGATGCACCAGCATATCTGCACGTTTTATAGTGTAAGCAGTAAGCCTACAGCAAACCCAGGGTAAAAATATCCTGACATACATCTTAGTTAACCAGAAAATTGTTTTTCGGTAAAAGTTAATCACAGTCTACTTCTTATTAAATCATTCTTAACTTTTACAAGAATTTGGCTTAGGGGTTTGCTTTTCAAAATTTCTAATGCTACCTCTGTTCCTGGTATGAGGGTTAAAATTTAATAAATGCTGGTTTCTTTTTCTTTCTTTCTTTCTTTCTTTCTTTCTTTCTTTCTTTCTTTCTTTCTTTCTTTCTTTCTTTCTTTCTTTCTTTCTTTCTTTCTTTCTTTCTTTCTTTCTTTCTTTTTTGGTTTTATATTTTTTATCAAAGTCAAAACAACTATTTACATACAATATATAAGATATTCCACAGTTAATGTCATGGCAATGATCCGTATATAGGACTCTGAATACATAGACATATAGTAATACAGAAGAAGATGAGTCACTTGCTTACCATGAGGAATTCTCTGAAGATGATATATAAATGTAACATAACACTATACATAAGCTGTTGCATAAGCTTTTATGAGTTGGATATTTTGTATACAGAATTTTGCTAAAATGTACTTGCAAGGCCATAGTCTAGATTAGTACATTTTCTGGCAGCTGTGAAATGTTTTTAGATATATATTGAAGTATTGGATCCCATTTTATTGCAAAATCTGTTTCACTTGGGAAATGCTTCGCTCTAAAGATGTTGTCATAATTTTTTCCTGTATATAATGATCCCAAGTCCTAGCCATCCAATTATCAATTGATGGTAAATGCTGGTTTATTTCTGACCCAATATTCTGTGCGGGGATGCTTTTATAACCCTGTCTGTTTAAGGTTAAGGTTAGCAAGACCACTCATAACTTACTTCTTCTAATTAAAAAGCAAGGTGTGCAGTTAACTAATTTAATTCACATTCCAGCAGCATTGGCTGGATACATTCTTTGGGATCCAGATTGCTTAGCACTCTGCAGTAGAAGATCAAACAACCGGTTATCTTACTTTTGTGACTTGTCTTGCTCAAAGAATGTGAAGTGATGTATTAGGCAAATGGATTATGTAGAATTGGATAGACACAGGTGTTGGTGCCCTTTTTAAAAGGTGAGGGGCATCAGTTATGTACAATGTTTGTAAGAGAGGTAGAGACATTAGCAGACCTCCGAAGCAACCTTTTTCGCATCCAGCAAGAATTGGAATGTTTGTCAATTGATGTATAATATCAGTGCCAGACTCTCCCACTTTTTGTGCCTTCTGTTTCTTCTAGCCAGACACCCAACCTGATATGACCCATTAATTAGGACTGCATGGTCTCAGAATTGGTGTGGGTGTGGGTTAAGCACATCAGTAAAATCACTGAAAGAGAAGGCAAGAATGTTCAGTGGTGTGTGCCCCACTCATCTTTCTCCAAACCAGCTAAGTAGGATTAATGACAGGCAAGCTTTTGTGTCCTCTTAAATGCACCAGAAGAGAAAATAAAAAGGCTGCTGCCAGGGAATAATTTGTACAGATGAATAGACCTATTCAGTGGCTGGAGTGCTTTGCTAATTGTCTTTGAAAGAATGAAAGCAACCCACAAGTTGGCTTTTTGAAATAAGAAAAAAAAATGAATTCACATGTCAGCTTATGTTTTGTTGTCAGAATTGATCCACTATTAATTAGAAGTTTGGAGCGCAACTCTACAGCCACCAAAGACAGCAGCAGCAATTGTGCTCTCATCTATAGGAGGATCGACAGTGCAATCCTAAACAAAGTTGCATCCTTACCCTTCTGAGTCCCCTGAAGTCAAGGGGTTTAGAAGAGTGTAACTGCTGAGGATCATACTGTAAAATGCAGAGTCTCCATTTTTCTCAGTCTAAAAGAAAGTAGGCCCCCCTTCCCCCCTTTTTATATCTTAAAGTCACAATTTATCACTCCATGTTTCCACAGTTTTATGGATATTTTCAAATAGACCGTATCTGTCCAGGTCAGATTAGTTTAACATCAGGAGACCAGCTAGGGAGACAGTTGGCCTTTGGATGACAAAGGAGTGGGTCACTTGCCCAACCATCGTTGTGTGGAAGATGGATGCACAAGTGTCAACACCAATCACAGGCAGCCCCACCTTCTCTGCCAAGATCATTTTGGAATATCTTTTCCTTTACTACTTCACAGAATGTCTTCTTTTCATAAGATATTCAACTCCCTCTTTCCTACTTTAGGATAAAACATAAATACAATAGAAATCTAGCTATGCATACACCAGCAAGGCTATCTTTCTCCCATCCCTATTCATTGGAGACAAGACATAGAGGCACTGGTGCTGGAGACTCCTTGGTTCTTGGGAGTGTAATTACCATTTGGAAAATGGAAAAAATTGGGTGATATCTGAGGGATTTCTAATATATCACTTTAAGGAAGGTAATGGATATTAAGTGGATTCACATGTCAATAATAATAACAACAACAACAACAACAACAACCGATTATTATTCGATGTTGCTGGCCTAATCAACCTCATACATAATGGTGCAACTGCATTTACTTGCTTTTCTAGCAGCAGTAATGGATCCAGTATAGCCCGCAGGTTCTTAATGGAGTCAGCAACAGTACACCAAACCCAATGAAAGTGGGAAGCACAGCGTGCTTCAAGATTTCTGCCTTCCCAACCAGTGTCACTTCCATCTTGTCTAGCTTCCATTTCAGTTTGTTTGCTTTCAGCTATTTGACCATAGCTGTTGGGTAGTAACTCAGTACCACAGGGGATTTGGATAGCGAGAGCAGGGTATAGTATATATTGATTGCATCCAATTCCATAGCTATGAATGAATGAATAACATGGGTGATAAGATTGCACCTTGTAGAACCCTGCAAGATAATTCCTGCACTGAAAATAGCTGGTCACAATAGCAACCATTTGAGTCTGTTCCATGAGAAATGATTTAAACCAGTACAAAGAACATCCCCTGATACCTACTTCTGCTTCCCAATGCTTCAGCCGGATGGCGTGGCCCACTGTATCAAAGGCTGCAGATAGATTCAGGAGGAGCAACAAAGAAGCATGGCCTTTGTCTACATTCAGATGGAGGCCATCAACTAAAGCCACCAGAGCTTCTTCCATCCCGTTGCCCCGGGATGACTGAACAGCATCCAGAGCACAAGAATGATCTAAGAAGATTTGGAGCTGGTCTGCCTCTTCTCTGTCAACTGCTTTGCCCAGAAAGGGCAGATGAGAGACTGGGCAATAGTTGGCCACATCATTTTTGTCTAGGGATGGTGACTGTCTCTTTGAGTGGCTAAGGGAAGGTGCTCTGAATTAGTTAATGGTCTTTACAAGATTTCAGCAGCCAAGATGGGTAAGGATTCAGTGCACAAGTTGACGCCTTCACAGATGCCAGGATCCTGTCAATATCTATCATTGTAAATGGGTCAAAAATGGTTCATAAGCAGACCAGATGGTGAATTAAGTGTTTTCTTCCTCCTTGTCTGTATTACAGCTAGTACCCTGATATGGGTGCTCTTATGCTATTTTACCAGCAAAAGAATGTTGCAAAGGTGTCACAGCTAATTGTCTGTTCTTGAGCTAGTAAAGCTTCAGATTTAGGAGTCAGAAGGTTGAGATACCTTAAACAACTGGGATGGGCGTGAACCAGCTGATGCAACAGTTGCAGAGAAATAATGTTTCTTTGCCACTCTGACAGCTGCTTCCTAGGTCTTCCAGTGGGCTCTGTAGCACACTTTGTCAGATTCAACCTAGTTTTCTGCCAGCATCTTTCCAGACATTTTTCAGCCTTCTTTAGATCACCCAGCTCTATGGTAAATGATGGCAGGGAAATGGGACGAGGGCGGGAAATGATGAGGAGGAGCAGTCTTGTCAGTGACTTCAAGGAGCTTCATAGCCCAGGCTCCCACCACAGCCTCAACAGAACATGCGTTTGGAATTTTAAAATCCATTTTTGATTTTGAAATCTAGAAGCATCCATGAGCCTCCGTGGGTGCACCGTTGTAACAGATCCTCCCTTTTTATGTGGTGTAGGAGGCATAGTCTCCCTTGCCTTGAGTAGGTAATGGCCAGACCATGGTTCAGGCCACATCTTCAATCCTGAAAGAAGACCTCAAAGACTCAGTGCAAAAGATTAAGTCCAAGGTTTGGCCTTTTCATGTGTGGGGCCTGTCATTATTTGAGAAAGGCCCAGGGCTGCCAAGGGAACTATGAAAACCTGGGCTGGTCCTGACATGGAACATTCAGCTGAAGTCACCCAGAACAATCCTTCTAGTTGTTTCCAACAGCACATCTAAGAGCACTTCTGCCAACTCAGAAAGGGTGTTTACCAGCCACCTAGGTGCTGGTAAACAAGCAGAATACCTAATCTATCCTTAATCTATCCTTAGCTCCCTAAATAATGAGCCTACAGTCTATGCCAGCTATAGTTTGTACTGGGAATCTGCAGAAGTTGAAAGATTCATGCAATGTAATAGCGACCTCTTCTCGCCAGACACCTGTTTAGGGTTGGTGGAGGACCGCATAGCCCGGCAGTTAGATGGGACAGACACATCATGTCATTTTCTTCCAACCACATCTCTGTTATGCAAGCCAGGTCAATTTCTTCATTGTGCAACAAGTCAGTGAAGGGTGCAGTTGTGTGGCTCACCAATACAGCATTGCATAGAATTAGCAAAGAGGTGATGGAAGTTGGGGGCCCTGCATTATTAACTCTCAAGATGTTACAAAGATTAGGTAGGCAGTAAACAACCTTGCCTGACACTGGCCACCTTTGATAAATCACACCTCCATATGTACCAGCTCACATCTGCACTTGAATAGTGCATTCACCATGCATCCTAACTTCATGGAAGATTACTCTACAACCACAAAAATACGCCACAGATACCTCACATTAACATGCTAGTGTCCAGGTCTACAGTTGTGATGTATTGATGTTAGCATTGTCCAGCAGGTGGTGTTTCTATGCCTACAGTTCACGGGCTCCTCAATGGAGCTTTTCTTTAATGAGGGGGACCTTGTTGTAGTAGGTGTGTAGAATGGCTGGACACTAGTTGAACACCCCAAGTGAAGAGCCATGGGTGAAGAACCCTTGTGCTCTTGCCCTTCCATTTGTGCCTCTTGTGAGAGGCTGGCCCTTTGAAGCTGAGAGAGGCTCGTCTTTTGCAAAATGAAAAAGCAGGGAACCAGTAGGAATGCCCCCTTCTCGCTCCCACTGCCCCAGTATGGCTCAGCTGTGCTCCGTCTTCCATTCTCTCTGAATGCACAGCAAGTGATATGGCCCAAATGAAATAAAATTAAGTGTTGGGGACAACAAATGTATGTGACATGTATTATTCATATCTACTAAAATCAATGATAATTAGCTGTTTTAAAAAAGAAGCTTGAACCAAAAAGGAAAATGTTCTTAAAGATAACACCAAACTGTTCTTTGGTATCTTCAGAGGGATAGCTGTGTTAATCTGTTGGAGCAAAACAAAACAAGTCCAGGCCCCTCAAAGACTTATCAGCATTTATTCCAGCATAAATATGATATACGCCTTGCTCATGGTGTGCATGTAAAATGAAAACATGCCAACTAGAACTGGTCTCCCATTTATGGCACAGTTAAGATGTAGCCTTTTAATGCCGAACAAGTTGTACCCCACATAAAGCAACCTATATTTCAGCATGTGCTGTGGTCTAATTCTTTTTAATGAAAAGCTCTGTGTTTTAGAGTTCCCTGTTTCCACTAGATGCTAAGAAAGTCTGTTCCAAGGAGAAATCTCCCGAGGGCAATGAGACCTTCCCAGTACCGGGAACTTTTAGAGCAGAGATGAAACTTGTATTTAGGGAGGTTCGGTATGTAGGAACATTTGCACTGTGTTGTAGTAATGTCTTCATGCTCCCTGCATCATCCACTAAACATTTTTTCCAGATTGTTTTAATTTCTGAAAATTTAGCTTGAAATTTAATACTGCTTTGTTTAAATATATGATGGCTCTCCTTTAAAAATTAATGAGTTGGGTTTTTTAAAAAAAAAAAAAAAGCTGGCAGTGCTCTATCATGAACACTTAAGGCTATGCTGCTAGCTCCCAAACAGCACAGATGTCTATAACTATGATAACTGCACACATATTTTCAATACTAAGTCAAAGATGTCTTGCTTTGGTAAATTGTAATTGGTTGGTGGGGGGATGAGTGGGGAGGAGTTGGATAGCATCTTAAGCTCTTAACAAAACTGAATGTTTTTGTCAAGAAATACACGTCTTAGCCCACAGCTCAGGACTGGATAAACATTCATCTAGCCTGATCCTGGGAAGGTTTAATCAGAAGTAGGTCTTTCACTGAGATTTGCTTCTGTTGGATGGCATAGGATTTATTTATTTAAAGTATTTTTATGCTGTCTTTCCACCCAAATCAAGGCATGTATGTGTATGTATATTTGTGTATGCATTTTAATAAAATGTAGAAACACATTAAAAACATACAGATAGGAAGAGAGCTAATAAGAGTAAGTGAGGAAACACCAAACAAAACAGCCTTCACCTGCTGCGAGAAGCAACGAGAGAGGAAGATAGATAAGTCTCCCTGGGGAAGGAGTTCCAAAGTTTTGGAGTTACAACTGAGAAGGCCCTTTCTGGCCCCAGCTGGAGGGGGCACCTGAAGTGTAGGGTCTCTGAGGATGACCAGAGTGGTTGGGTAGGTTCATTCTGAAAAACTCTAAAGATAACAGATTCTAATGATTTATATTCATAAAGCCAGAAGATGCCTGCTCCCCTACAAAAATGAAATTTCAATCTGGCTATCAGGTTTACTCCATCTACTGAAAACCACTTCAAACTAGGAAGTTTTATACTAGTTAGTTACATTCACATTCTGTCCTTGCTACAGGGAACTCAGTCCCATACTCCCATCTGTTCAGCCACAGAGATGGAGTTGCATTAATGCCTTCAAACAGTTTTCTGAGCCCTGCACGCATACAAGGCAAAATACCTGTGGCCTGCCAGTCACCTACTCATGTTCACCATACATGAGTGTCATGCTTGTACTCAACAGTGCCTCAGGGCAGGTGCACCTGTCACTTGGTGGTCCTCAACATCAGACGCCATTAACCATTTATTTACTCTCCTTTACACATAGCTAAGGAGCATTGTCCTTTAATTGGAGTCCTCAGTCACTTCCCTAGGTTTGGAGCCTGTATGCTGGTCCGCCTCACCTAGGGAGTGGTTCTGCCTGGTGCTGCTTTTTGCTGCCTAGTCCCTTTCGCCTCCAGTCCCAGAGCTGCTTCTTTTCTTGGCAGCCATTTCCACTCCTTCAAGTTAGCCCCCTGCAGGTAAGCTCTCCCTTGACCTGCCCTCAGCAGCTTCCAGTCCTTCCTCTCTCTCAGCTGGGCCTGCCTCTTTGTCAGGTTCCAGCCTCGAGGAGGAGAGGCTGCCCCGACCACTACTGCCCCACCCCAGTGGGTTTTTTTAAAAAGTCAGCCAGGGCAGCAGCAGTGCAGGACCCATGCATGTTTCCCATGCATGTAGGTGATTTACATACAGCCATGTTTATGCCCACAATGGGCTGAAAACTCAAGTACTGCACTTTCTAAAACCTACTCTGTTAGGCTGGGTGGAGTAGTGACAAAGCAACCCCATGCATGGCTGAACACAGCTTCCTGCTTTATTTTGTATTGAGTGCAAGAGACATCAGCTACGATCCTGTTCTCCTTGCCAAAGGAAAGAGGAACGTGCCTGTGGATGAACATAGATTATGTTTATCATTGCGTAAAAGAGCATCACACTTTTGATTAACAAATGGTTGGCATTGGTAAAAGATCACACCCCAATTATGAACTTTGCTGAGTTTCTGACTGGCTACTGTTGATACCTTTTATAAATGGAAGAAACTTGCTTTTGCTTCCAGTGGGCAGCAAAAATGACGTCATTTTAATTCCAGCAGCTTGGGGGGGGGTGGGGGGTGCGGAGGTAATGGGATGTCTGATCTGGAGCCAAGGCTCTTGTTTCTGTTAGAGCTTGATTCAAAGCCTTTTGAAGTCCATGGAAAAACCTCCCATTGACTTTGTATCTCACCCTAAATCTAATGAAGTGGCGGAACTGTTTTCACTGGTAAGGAAGGCAATTTCAGGAATCTTTGTACGGGGATTATTTATGGGGTTTGTTGTTTGGTAAGTTGGCAAGCAAACACTTGCCAGACGCTTAAAGCCATTTTTAAAGGGTATGGCAGTAAAAAAGGATACAATGGGAAACCCTAATAAGAGGCACTGTGTATAGAGAAGGGAATTTGCCTTCTTATTTGTAAGCCATTTATCTCTGTGATATATCCCCCATTTTACTATAGTGCTGCTCTGCTGATCAGAGGCAGGAGATACAATTTTCAGCTATGTCAAAAAAGGGGAACATGGGACTGACCTGAACTGAGCATATTTTGAAATCTGAAATGTGTAAAAAAGAAATGAATCAAGGCACAGGATTTTTTCCCTTACAAAGAAAGAAGATAAGACATAACTCTTGGTGCTTTGCCAGTCTGAACCTACATAATACAGTTATTCCTTGAATGAGTTAGGAATCCCAAAGAGGGATCTCAGCACCCTTCCAAAACTAAACTCCCAGTGAAAAGTGAATACATCTGAAGATTGATATGGTAAAGGTATATCTTTAGTAAGTACTTTCTGAAACTTTCCACATACATTAATGTTCAACAATATTAATACAATAATCTTAACAGCTTTACAACAACTATACATAAAGTACAAAATCAGACTTCTCAGGCGCAGAATTTATGGGTTAGGTCCAGATGTTTGGTATAACCCAGAGAAATCTGTATGAGGCTACCCCAAAACAACCATGTGCTTTCTGATTAGTCAATAGATGCAGTGCCCCCATTTTTATTGATCTCCTTCATTAAAGACAGAGAAGAATATAATGGGGGTAGCAAAGCGCAGACCTGGGAAATGCCCTCACTGCAGCCACCCATTCTCAGTATTCTTCAAACTGCAACTGAACTTGTCAAAAACCTCAGACCTCAGGGAAGGTTGCACAGCCTACAATCCCCTAATGTTATATCTACTAATAACGTAGCCATATGGGTATATTTCAGTTGTATATTCTTGCTAGCTGAAGTGCCCATCCTAAGATGGATGGAATATTTTTGTCATGAGCATTCCACCATGCAAGCCCCCACTTGCAGCCTGAAGTGGTGCAGTTGAGAAACAGGCTTCTTGCTTTCCTGCTTTATTTTAAACAATTCTGCCTTGCCTTTTGGTCTAGTGGCATACAGAACAGCCAATGACAAAAACTGAAGAAACAAAAATCAGTACTGTCAGATCAGAAATGAACCATGTCACACTAGCAAGCCCAAGAGAGAACATGCAGCGCCATCACTCTTGATGCAGTTGGCATTTGGGACTGATTAATATTGTTTACTTTTTTCCCTACTGGTTGCCAGTAGTTGAAAAAAAGTAATTAATCAACCTCAACTGCTGAATACTAATCAGTCCGGAATGCCAAGCCAGCTAAACACGGAGAAGGATGAAAGTGAATGGACTTCACTGGGATTGTGGAGTTTCACAATCTTTGCACTGCCACAAAAAATGCTCTGCCCAATAATTACACTTCTGAGTAGGAAAACGTGAAACGGCATTTGCAGATGATCTAAGCGAATATGTAGGGTATTGCAGGAAGTTTATCGCCTTAGTAAAACTTGGTAAAACTTAGTAAAACTTGACTTTCACCTTTTTAAAAAAATCCATGTTTAATGTATTGGGGAGGGATATGAGAATGGCTTCCTGTTTTTTTTCTGAAAAGAGAAAGAATTTAGCACAAGGGAAAGGGGGGAGGGTTCCTGTAACACCTGTGTGTGTGTCAGTCAGTACTTTTAAGCCTGTTAAGTTGAAGGAAGGCAGTCAAGAGTAGCATGCAACAGAATGATACCTCCTCTACTTTGCTTCTCTTTTTCAGTCCTTAGTACCGTTTTTCTTCAGCACAGGGAGTACAGGATCTGTTTTGTAAACTTTTTATGCTGTCAGAATCCAGCAAATAGGATAAGAATTTTGTGCATTTAACCTGTGTGTGCCTTTTTCCAGATGTGCCAATATAGTCATTTTCTGAAGGCCAAGCCACCTATTGGTTTGATTTCTGTGCATGCCAGATCTCATAATGCTGAGACTGCTAGCTGAAATTTGTAAAAGTTTTCACTGCTGGCTAATTAAGCAAATAATAGTTAAATAGATAATAATTGTTTTTCATCGAAAGCATTCAATTTTGCTTCTGATTTATCATTTTTCCTAAAGTATTGTGATGTTCCTTTCCTCAAGCCAATTGCATGTTGGAGTATATTCATGAAGGTGATACACAGAGGGTTGGTTTTTTTTTTAATTTGAACTGTTTCTCCAACATCTGGCTAAAACCTTCATATGGTTCTATTTTCCACCCGTGTTTTGTTTAAACATAGTACTGCATCAAACATTTGGGAGATGCAGCCAGAACTGAAGAATGATCAAATAGTTCGTGCTTATGGCACAGAGGAAAACTATACAAAAATGTAAAGAAAAAGAACCAGGAGGATCAGAAGAGGTATAAAAGGTGAGAAAGGTGAAGTAATTTCTGTCGGCCAAGAAAGAAAGTGCATATGCGGCAGTAGTAGGTCAGTAATTTTAACAAATAAAGGAGGGGGTTGAATTTAAGATTGAGAGATGACTAGGAAAACAATTGCCTGCCTGTAGTTCATACTATGTTGAAATGGTTCACAGTTCCCTACCCTTTTACTGTACTATGAGGTCATCTGGTCGGAGTGAAGGCTTCTTGCTCCTATAGGAGGTCACTCACCTCAATTAGGAGGCGACATCTTCCACCCTGTGACTCTCTCCTTCCCTCCGCCACATGTCACATAACTTTGTTTATCCTACTGGCCAAATACTCTGTGGAACAGATGGGGTTCCCAGCCCAAAGTCCTGCCTCATCCCACCCCCAATCTGCCTCAGACTCAACCAAGGCCCCCACCCCATTAGGCCACTGAGGCTGGCTTAACCTTCCTTTTTAATAGCATGAGGGAAGCTGGGTTAAAGGTTAGTCATTGCTTTGATTAAAGAACAAGGTAGACCAAGTCACATTGATTGGTCTGACAGGAAGGAAGCAGGACTGAGCACTTCCAAACATTCACATTTCTAGCTTGACATATGGGGGAAGTAACTAGAGGCTTCTGCTGTGAGTGACAGACACAAAGGAAATTTCACGTTCACCTGTTGGCAAAAGGCAGTCCGAGAATTGGGTTATATTGGCCCTAGAAATATGGACAAAGAGCCTAAGCTCAAGGAGGCAAAAGAAGGGAGTTGTAATTAAACACCTTCTACCTTATAAAGATAGACAATTTTATATATATTTTTAGTCAAATTAACCAGAAAAGTCAAGTCCAATTACAGCAGAACTGGCCTGTTGAATTTTAAAGTTTGGTCAACTTAGACTGTTCTCCATATTTCTAGGCCAAAATGTGAGGGAAACCTCCTATTAATCAGACAAAGCACTAAGAGCCTAAGCTCAAGGAGGCAAAAGAAGGGAGTTGTAATTAAACACCTTCTACCTTATAAAGATAGACAATTTTATATATAGTTTTAGTCAAATTAACCAGAAAAGTCAAGTCCAATGTCAATAGCATACAAAGTCCCATTCACAAAAATACATCATTTGTTCTCTTGTTCCCTTGTTTTTAAAGGTTGCCTTTTGCAGAGCATACACGGTTCTTCAGCATGCAGTCTATGGGAGCCGCTTGTTCTCCTTGTCGGGGGGTAGAACAGAGGCAGTGCTCCCAAGAAGATGGCTACGAGCTTCGCTGGCCACATCTCTTTTGGCTCGTTTCGAGAACAGTCTTCTTCCAGCCAATATTTCTATAATTAACCACAGCATATTTACTCCAAGGCCATCTTCTTGGGAGCACCGCCTCTGTTGTACCCCCCAACAAGGAGAACAAGCGGCTCCCATAGACTGCATGCTGAAGAACCGTGTATGCTCCGCAAAAGGCAACTTTTGAAAACAAGGGAACAAGAGAACAAAAGATATGTTTTTGTGAATGGGACTTTGTATGCTATTGACATTGGACTTGACTTTTCTGGTTAATTTGACTAAAACTATATATAAAGTTGTCTATCTTTATAAGGTAGAAGGTGTTTAATTACAACTCCCTTCTTTTGCCTCCTTGAGCTTAGGCTCTTAGTGCTTTGTCTGATTAATAGGAGGTTTCCCTCACATTTTGGCCTAGAAATATGGAGAACAGTCTAAGTTGACCAAACTTTAAAATTCAACAGGCCAGTTCTGCTGTAATTGCAAGCATTTCTGAACAGGCTCACATGACACACTATGGAGCTGTGTGATTCTTCTAATCATAAGCAGCCTGAGCAGGCTGTGAGTCTTGAGTGGAGGAAGGGTGTGCAAGGAAAGGATGTTTCTCCTTTGCTCCTTTTTCAGCAGTGTTTTTCCTTAGTACAACAGAAAAGAAGAAATACATTTGCATAAGGACTCCAACTTTAACCTGTACTGAAGACTGTACTTGCACTTTTTCTCATACAGAGAGTTGCACATTCCATATTCATGAATGCATGCTTTCCTTCCTGTCTTCCTTCAGTACCAGCTTGTTGGGCCCTTTGCTAACAAATGTCTGAAAACACTACTTGAAATGGAAGGGAGGGGGAACTCTTTCATAATGCTTCCATCTGCCATACAAAGTGAAAGGTCTGTCTATCTGGTTAGTATAGCTGAGAGGAAGATATGCAGACCAAAGGGCAGATTAGTCAAAGATTTAAATGGGCCTTGTCAAAAGATGTTTGATCTGGCTCATAGGCCTGAGACTTCTCGTTTCTCAAACTTATGCTTTACTTTTCTCTGTTGCTAACTCTATATCAAGTCACCTTCCATTGTTTGCTGGAATGTTGTGTTTTGGACTGTCTTTTAATCATTTTATACCGCTTTCGTATTTTTTTTGAGTCACTGTAGGCAGTTTTTGAGGCAGTAAACTGCCTTTAAGGTATTCCTCTATAAGCAGTAAGTGAACATACATTTCAGCCCTCTTTTGGATTACACGCATTCAGAGTTGCTTTGATGGAACACAAAATGGTACAATTAGCCTGCATTTACACTGGTATTCTTCAAGTACTCTTTTAAGATAATGGCTTGGATCCAGCCAGCTTTCCCAGTCAGCCTCATCCCTTAAATGAGAAAGTAGTTCTAGTGGTTGATATGTGTAAATATGTAACTCAAGCTGAATAACTGTTGTGAATCTGGATTATGAACCTTTTCTTCCTCTCCCATAATCGTAGAACTCAGGGATACTCAATAGTTGGGCAAAGGTGATGGACAATAGATTCAGGGTGGACAAAAGGAAATACTTCTTTGCTTAACAAGCAATTAAAATGTAGACTTTACTGCCAGTGAAAATGGTGATGACCACGAGCATAGATGGCCTTTGACTTGACAAATTCATGGAGGATTCATAGAGAATAGGTCCATCAGTGGCTAGTACTAGCCATGGTGATTCAAGGGAACTTCTGGATTCAGAGCAGTAAGCTTCTGAATACCAGTGCTAGGAGGCAATATCTGTGTACAGCCTTGGCCTCTATGCCCTGTTTGTTGGCCCTCCAGGCCAGCTGACTAGCTGTTGTCTGAAACAGGATGCTGGACTATATGGACCGCTGGTCTTATTCAGTAGGGCTCTTATTTTCTTAAAAGAACACCTCAGTGAGGTATTCTGTCATTCTATTGTCTGCTAATAACTAGAGATGGGCACGAACCCAAATACAAACCAAAAAAACCCTATGAACCAGTGGTTTGTGGAAGCACGTTTCCACAAACTGGTCTACCAGTTCGTTTGGTTCGTATTAAAGGGGCGTATAAACTTTTCCTGCTGCTTGCAAGTGTCAGGTCCCTTTAAACTATCAGCTGGCAGGCAGCAGGGGGATCCCCCACCCTCGCTGCCTCCAGCTGATAGTTTAAAGGGACCTGATGCTTGCAAGCGGCAGGGCCCTTTAAACATCCCAAACCCCAGCCCCCACCCCCCAGCCCCACACTTACCTTGCCCAGCCGCCCTGCGGGCCCATGGCCTCCTCCCCCTCCTCCCACAAGGGATGGGAACGCCGTTTTTGGCCTCTTCTGCCACTGCGCTGGCCCGTGCAGCAGCAGAGGAGGCCAAAAATGGCCTTCCCACCCCTCAAATGGCAGGGGCAGGAAGGCTGTTTGGGGCCTCCTCTGCCACCCTGCAGGCCCATGCAGTAGCAGAAGAGGCCAAAAATGGCCTTTCCGCCCCTTGTGGGAGGAGAGGGGATGCCGCAGGCCCATAGGGTGGCTGGGCAAGGTAAGTGTGGGGCTGGAGCTGCAAGTGGGGGCTGAGGTTTGGGCCATTTAAAGGGCCCTGCTGCTTGCAAACGGCAGGTCCCTTTAAACTGTCATCTGGCAGGTGGGGGGATAATTAAGCTGATAGTTTAAAGGGACCTGCCCCTTGCAAGGTGGGAAAGGGCCCTTTAAACTGTCAAATGCCCCTTTCCCTGCCACTGCTAAGCTGCCGGAAAGGGGCATTTAAACCCCATGAACCACAAACTGGTTTGTGAACTTGCCCCACTTTGTGCCAGTTCGTGGTTCCTGATTTGTGAAAATTCACGAACCTCGTGGTTCTTTTTTTTGTGGTTCGTGCCCATGTCTACTAATAACTAGCTGCCTACAGTTAACAGCTATTATAAAAGTTGTTACTGTATTAACTGACAAAAATGTACTCCATCTTTGCCATCAGTGCCATACCAGTTGCTCTGTGAGTTTTATACTTGCTTTGCTTGACTGTAATGGGAACCAACAGAGTAGTTTTTGTAGGCCATAAACTTCCCAAGGACTCACTTTGCTAGTCAGTGCTTCCTTTTCATTTGGTAGATAATGTCTACTTCTGGCTCCAAACTGAAACAAGAGTCGTCTGTGGCTGTCAGACAGAAAGGAAACATTAGGATACTTTAGGATGGCTCCAGGTGTACTTGCTTGATCTTAGGACATATCAGAGAGTGGCAATAAAACCCTTGTCTTGTTAAAATAAAAGCCACAGAAATCATTAACTTCTCTTCCACATGTTTTCAGATATCTTTGGTAAGTTCACATACTGACTGGTTTTATCCTGTTATGCAGAGTTTGCAATAATTGGCACAAAATTAACCAATTCTGAGCTAAACTTCAGTATTGTTTAGTTTTATCTTGTTTTGTAATGGTTGTCTGATGTTAATCCAATTTCATCGGAATGGGGTTTTGCTGAGCATTAACCTTTCTGATATCACAACAGTAGCCTGATGCAGTAACAAAGTTTTGCTCTGCTTCTAGGTTAATATGTTTGTGGAAGGATTCCATGATGCTATTATCCTCTACATTCTGGCTTTACGAGAAGTTCTGAAGAATGGCTTCACTAAGAAAGATGGAGAAAAGATTGTCCATCAGACATGGAACAGAACGTACGAAGGTATGAACAGCTGAGGAGTATTCCATTTGATTTGGGTTAAGCACCAAAAGTTGTATCTGTTTACCTGTAGGAATAATAATCAGTGGTCTAGTTCCCTGATACTCGTCACACTTTCTGGCTTTTGTAGTGAATATCCCATGCCTTCTGCTGATGCCATGCTATGAAAATGTGGGTGTGGCTTACTTCTCCTTAATAGAAGATTTTTCCCACTTTAGGACTGTACACCACAAGAAGGAAAATTAAAGAAAAATCTGGACAGTGTGATATTTTGCAAGCAGGAAGTATATCCGAGTGACCTTTAACTCCCAGAGTATAATTCTTCAACAAAAAACAAGGAGGTGGCTTATAAGATAGAGATATGAAGCTCCCCTGATGCAGAGAAAGTTTTTCTCTTGATTCATCCCCTGAATTTACCCCTTGTGCTAATTGTTTTGTGTTTCAAAACCTCCCTTCTGCCTCTGGCTATCTCCACAGATAAAAGGGGCAACGTAGACAAAAGTGAAAGTGATTGACATGATTGGTTGAAATAGGGTGTGTAGATAACATGTACACTCTGCATGTTTTAAAAAAATCTACTCTGGACATTTTGTAGCCTCACTTTTATTTTCTGCATTTTAAAAATAGTTCAGCAAGCATGAGGGTTCTTGACCCATTCCTGGTTTTTTAGAGATTGCAGCCATCCGTCTTTTTCATGTGCATCTCTTAGCTTGCCTTATTACATTGCTTCATTTTTTGCCCATTAAGCTTTTTGTGTCTGTGATGCTGCATTTGATAAAATGCACAAATGCCCATTTTCTTCCCTTTCTTGCCAGTGCTGTGTTAGGTTTTTTCATCCTAACATTTGGCATTGGCTTAGAAGAAAGTCATCCCTTATATAACAAGCCAGAATCTTCCACTCGTTAGCCCAGCAAATTAAGCCACATAATCCAGACTTCCAAGATCTGCAAGTAAATTAAACTTCCCCTTGTTTTTTAATTCTATTTCAACTCAGGTGTGGTGGTTCTGGAATAGGACTTGAATTTTGTCACCCAAACCCTCTATTGTCTGTTTATCTACTGAGGAATGTTAAGAATGCAGAACTGACCATTTCTTTTGGAATGCCAGAAGTTCTAGAAGACTGGTGACATTTCTCGCTATATCAAGTCCATAGAATTCTGCTTTCTCCTGTTCTTGTTTTCCTTGGAAGTATTCTGTGTTTTCATGTCATTCATTTTCTAATTCTTCATGTGCCATTCTCTAGGCATTGCAGGGCCAGTATCCATAGATGCCAATGGAGATAGATATGGGGATTTCTCTATAATTGCAATGACTGATCCAGAAACTGGGACACAGCAGGTAAATTTAATTTAAAATAAACAATTTTAAAAGTTAGCAGCATGTCAAAGAATAATTGAATAAACTCTGTAGTCTCAGCCTTAGTTCATAAAAATATTGTGCAAGGATTACCTAGGTCAGTTTCAGAATAACTAGCTATTATTTTAGTTGATTATTAGATAATTGGAATAGAAGAAGACTGAAGATCTGCGAATATCTGAATATATACCTGAAAAATAACTATTTGGAATTATTCATGTATATATGGATATACATGGTATATTCGAATATATTCAGATAAAGCGTCGTTTACATTACCAAATTATCTGGATATATTTGGGAATATCTAGGAATTACATTTTAAAGGTTGCAGCAGCTTGTTTCCCTGCCTTGTCCCCCATTTGCAGGCTTCCTAGGCAATAGGAGGAAGGCAGCATTACTGTGTCTGTGTGTGTGTCAGTGTTACTTGCTTACCATATGTTATTGCCAGGTGTTGCTGCTGTCTTGGTATTACTGGCTTGCTAGGTTAGATGCTGTATTCTGTGGGTTGACATTGGTTCTGGTGGGATTCTCTGATTTGGCATTTGTAGTGTTTGGGCTTGCATTGGCCCTGTGTTCTGCTTTGCATCTTTGAGTGACACTGGTTCTGTTGAACTTATAACAATGCCCCTTGCTTCAGTTTGCTTCTTCTGGGATTCTTTGGTTTGACATTGGTTCTGGTAGGATTTTCTGGTTGACATTAGTTCAATTGGGCTTTGTTGGTTCTGTTTGCATTCTGAGGCTTTTGGTCAATGGTTACTGTTGTGTGCTGACTAAGGTTTCCTGTGTGCTGGAAAAAGGCTTGGATTTTCCCCCCATAGGAACCAATGGAGAATGACGGGGGGCAGCTTGTTCAGGGGCCTATAGAATTGGGCCATTTGGCCCAGTTTGCTTAAAACATGGATCCCTTGCTTCAGTGTCCCTTGCTTCAGTTTGGTTCTGGGGGGATTCCATTCCTATGCTTCAGTTTGGTTCTATTGGGCTTTCTTTGGGATGAGCTCAGGTTGCATTTGGGAGCATGCCTTGGCCATGGTAGCCTTGCCCCAGTGTGTTTCTGCAATGGGAATCAGCTGTGACTTTTTTCCTATAGGAAACAATGGAGTTGTTGGGGTACCTTGTTCAGGGGCTCATAGAATTGACCTCCAGGGTCCAATCTGCCTGGAGCTTGGCAGGTATTTAGAGAACAGTCAGGTCCCCTGAAAATTCAGTGGAGTTTGCCTGAAAAATGCTACCACCAGCCCCCTGGACAGTTCCTCGATAGTTTTCCCCACATGGACTAATGGCAAATGAGTGGGGACATCATTTGGGGGGGGCATAAAATTGGCCCCCTGGTTCTCATCTCCATGAACCTGGGGTGTCATTATAGAACAGTCAGGAGTACGTTCGCATCGGAGTGATTTTGCCATAGAAAACAATGACTGAATTTTATTGAATTTTTATTTTAAAATTTGGTAAAAATTCAGGATACCTGATTTTTGATTTGGAATACCCAGATTTTACTGAATCAGCCAAAATTCAGTATTTTAATCCAAATTCTGAACTGAACTTCACACTGAACATACTATCTTTTATACCCGTCTCTCCCCAGAGAAAGGTCGTTGGAAATATATTGTCATTTTACTACAATGTTTCTATGCATAGGTTATTGGGAACTATTATGGAAAGCAAGGGCGGCTTGAAATGCTTCCAAATGTAAATTACTTCTGGGAACCAAAACTGAGAATAGATGATAACCGAGGTATGGAGCATCCAAGCAATACACCCTGCAAATCATGTAAGTTCAGCTTCTTCTTTTTGCCTGTAACAGACATTCTGTGCTGGGGAATGTACTTACTCTTACACTTTTGTATCTTGATAGTATTATAATGTGTGCCCACACAACTTGCTTACAGAGCAATGCATTGAGCATTTGTTAAATTCCATGGGATCTAAATCATGGGGGCTGGATCCAGAGTATCCTTCCAGTCATGGAGGGAGTTCTTCTACCCAGAAAAGCAGGCTTAAGTTCACGGAATAGCTCTTTGCAGCAACATAGAGACACACTGAATCCAACACCATGGTTTGATCCATTTAATTGTTTCCAAACCTAGGCTTGTGGGATACCAGCAAAGTGGCTATGTTCAAATGCTGTTGCATGTTTTAGTGGGAATAGCTTCAAGATCTTCCAGAGAATGAGTTGTGATCTCACTGATGTCACTACAAGAGGGGAGTGAAGACATAGGTACCTGGCAATGGATACATTGTTCATCTTGAGCTGTTCATGGAGTAAAGGAAGAACAATAGGCCAGGTAGAAGGATGCACTGAGGTGTATAGGACCATCCAGCCGAGTGCATTAGTATATGTATCCTACAAGTGGTGAAAAAGCAACACGAGATGATTAGGAGCTGGGCTGGTAGGCTGAGGCCCAGCAATGATCAAAGGGGGAAGTGTGAATGCTGAAAAAACTAGTTAGAGGTGCATTTTCATACATTTGAGAAACAGTGACCTCTGAAGTGTTTATTTACCCATTTGGATAAAAAAATCTTGGAAATCATCCTGAATTAGTATCATTGACTTTCTAAGGTCTTTCTTAAGTTGCAATCCTGTGCAATCTCATTTTGGTAGTAACTCCCGCTGAACTCGTGGGGCATCCTGAGTAAAATATGCTTAAGATCAAACCGTCAAGACAACAATTCTGTGCTAGGCTTGAAGAATATCATATAACATGAATAAACATGCCTTTCTCTTAAAAACTCTGTAATGTAGCCCATCTGTTACATTGTGGAAAATAAGCATTCAGTCCACGTTAAAAGAAGCTAAAACGCTTTATTTAAGCAACTGCTGTTCTATCAAAATGGAGACCTACAGTTTTGGTGCAGTTATGTTTTATACGTTACAGAACAAAGAAGTTAGTATTAATTGATTTATCAAAGTAGAAAGGCACATCTTGTTAATTCATGTTTGGTTTATTCATAGTCAAGTAAACTTCATTGGCAGCATACAATTTTCTCTGTGAACTGCTGTTTATTTATTTCTTAATTTTTCAAGCAGGTGGCCTAGGAGAGTCAGCAGTTACCGGAATTGTTGTGGGTGCCTTGCTAGGAGCAGGATTGTTGATGGCCTTCTACTTTTTCAGGTTAGTTCAGTTTTGAGAAAAATAATGTCTGTGTGCATCCCCTATAACCTTTAAAATAATTTTGGGCATGCAAAGAAAAGGAATCAAGAAGGGCTGGTATCAAAATGAGAGCCTCTGCTGTGTGTTCATGCCCACCAGATTTCTATAATGGCCTGCCCATATTTTGTGTTCTCCATGAGATCAGCCTTTCCTGAATCCATGCTGCATGAATCAAACTATCCCTAGTAGCTCTAGCAGCTCCTATGATTATGGCAGGTGCCAAAGGCACAGCCATGATCATTAAAATTGCTATTGGCTTTACTTATAGGTGTATAACTGAAATTTTGCAGCAGGATTTGAGTCCAGTGGCACCTTAGAGACCAACAAGATTTTCAGAGTATGAGCTTTTGAGAGTCAGAGCTCCCAACTTCAGACTAGAGATGGGCACGAACAGCAATACGAACTTTAAAAAGCCACGAACAGCCCAATCAGCTGTTCGAGATCAAGCTGTTCCTGAGGCCCCATTCTAAACAAACAGGTGATCATTGCAAGCCTCATTTGTTGCTGTTCCTCAAGCCAGACAATCTGGCACCTGCAATCAATTCCCTTGGCAACTGGAGGCAGGGACTGCCTGAACTCTGTCTGAACTCCTGCTGTTGCCCTGGAAACCCCAATCTAAGCCCAATTTAGCTTGATAGGCAGGTCTTCCTTTCAAGTGTGGAGCTCCAAATTTGTTACAAGGAAGCAAACAGCAGGGCTTGAGGGGGGCTCCCAGCTCTGGTTTTGCAGACAGTGAGGGAGAGACAGTTGCTGTTGGCATTTTGAGAGAGAGACGGGGAGAGTGCATTGGAGCTTGAATTTTCTTTGTATGTGGTGGGATATGGAGATCTACCTCTTCAAGTTCCAGGGCTGCTGCCAGGCTCTGGACCAAGCTATTATTTATTACTGGTACCTTTCCTGCTGCCTGCTCAGGTAAGGTTTCTGGGAGTGGTGCAGTAGGGATCTACCCTTTCAGGTTCCAAGGCTGATGCTAGGCTCTGGGGCCAAGCTATTATTTATTATTGGTACATTTCCTGCTGCCTGCTCAGGTAGGGTTTCTGGGAGTAGCGTGGTAGGGATCTTGATGGCTGGAGGAGGGCCTGCTGGCCCCCACGAACAACGAACAACAAACATGTTCGTGAACAGGTCATGTTTGTCAGTGTTCGTTGTTTATTGTTCGTGGATGGCAACGAACAACGAACACCATGTTTGGGTTTTTTTCTGTTCATGCCCATGTCTACTTCAGACACCTTCAGAAGTTTTGCAATGGATCATATGGTGAAGGACTGGCCAGGGTGATAGTATAGACATTACAAGCCCTTAATGTGAATAAATAAATACATATTGCACTTAGTCACCCATCCTTTCAGCTTAATACTGTGGCAGCTCCCCCTTTCCAGTTGTTTCATTATAAAAATGGCTTTTGAAATGTCCACTCTAAATTACATTTACAGGTTTGCTTTACAGCAAATTGATTTTTCTCAGCGTGGAAAATTTGCACATGTTCAGAACCATTTTATATTATTATATCAAACCATGAGGAAGTGCTGGTGGGTCAGACCAGGAAGAAAATGTTCTGCTGCACATCACTAATACCGTACAGGCTTAAAACTGAAGAAGCGAGCTCTGACTCTCAAAAGCTTATACTATGAAAACTATTTTGGTCTCTAAGGTGTCACTGGACTCAAATCAGGCTTAAAACAAAGCCTTCTTTTATACAGTGTGGGCCATTCCTTATGATCCCAATTTGTGGGAAGTTTGTCAGTATGTGTTATGAAGAAAAAAATTATACTAATGTGCCCATTTACTGCCTATTGGCACATACACATCTTTTACATCTTTCATACTTCACAAACCAAGCTTAGATTTAGGGGGAGGGATTAAATGTAGATAACTATTACTAAAACATGAACAAACTTGTTTCTACCTTTGATAACTGGGGTCTGTTTATATACTACTAAGAAGGACAATGCTAGTGTCTGTGGTACTGCAAACCACAAGAGTAACCTACTACATCTCATTTATTTATGGTACTTATGGAACCATACAACTAAGCCTATTTAAATATTTAAGAGCATGAACAATTAACTGTTTTTATGAGTTTCAGCCATAACTTCAACCATATTACTGGGTTTTGACTGCTTAGTTTCATATCTGTGGAAGAAGGGGCAGTTTGTCTGTTAGGCTAGGTGAAAATGCTCCAAGGCACACACCCCTTTAATCTTTCGGCAGTAGTGTTCATTCATTTGATTTATCATTAGAGACCCATTTGCCCTTCATAGGCATTCTTTTGTGAAGGGAATTATATTGCTTTTCCTAAACAGAAGCAGGAGATTTTCCTATTATGTGCCATTCATTCCTTTTGTTGCAGAAAAAAATACAAAATAACTATTGAGAGGCGAAGTCAACTGGAAGAATACAATATCGGCAAGCACCGGCAATTACGAGAAGACTCTATCAGATCTCACTTTTCGGCTGCATGAACTGGAGAGAAAGAAATTGTGGGGAAAATCTATCGAAAAATGGGTCCTACCAAAGATGGCAACAGAAAAGAAGAGGCTCATTAAGGACTCGGCATTTTAAAAGTAGAGTAATTTTGTCTTAATTTCTTTCAGAAACTCAGGAATGATTTACTAGCCACATTATGCCGCATGGCCTTTTTCTCTTGTGGAAAGGATAATTACAAAAACAAAGTGGAGTTTTTTTCACTGTGCATGATACTCCTAATGCTCTTTGTATATTCTAAATCAGGCTGCTTTGGCCAGCCATTTGTTTCTTGGAGATGTGAACGGTTCTTCCTGATGCCTTTTTTTTGAACTTCAGGTGGTCCTCCTTTAGCTGTATCTCACACCAGAGTAATTGTAAAAGAAATGGGATCTCAGAGATAAAACAGCTACTTTCATAGCAGGAGCAGAAATATGTTTAGTTTTTGGGGGCAGCAGTGTAAGGAAGGGAGTGTGTTAGTAGTACAATACACACACTGTAATTTATGGAAAGAAAATAGACAAAGATTGGTTTTGAAGATCCTTGAAGATTTTGTTTTGTTAGTGTCGATAAGACAACTGTATGCCAGTGTTTCTGGAGAAGAAAAAAAACTTGGGTTTAAGCAAATTACCATTTATTTCTACAAAGTTCTCACATGTGCAACATATCCATAATATAAATAGGGACTATAAAGATCCCTGCAAAATACCAAACTGACTGGCGCGGCTTTCCTATTTTAGAACCGTTTTTTGCAAACGGTTGCAAAAAAACAACAGCAGCAGCAGAGAGGGTGGAAATACAAACTCCCTGAAAGTAAACCATTAAAACATTGGAGGGAAAGGTTCTAGGGAATCCTGTCATTGCTAGGCTTCCAATTGAAGTAGTAGATAGGGTAGTACCCCAGTCTATTCTGTCACCTCAAGACCTTATTCCCATCTCAGTCTGTTGCATGTGGCCTAACTGCCACCAGTTACTGTAATTAAGCTTCCTGCCACTGCCAAAGTTTTTTATGGTAATCTCTCTACAGAGGCACATGCACAGACAGCTGGACATTCAGTTCTGATTCTTCATTTGTTCTTCTCCTTTCCTACCAGCTTACCCATTTCCTTCAGCCCTTGGTTGCTAGCACAGGCTTTAAATACAATAAAGGAGGTGAGAATGTTGATCTGTGCAGGAAAACCATGGCAATGGAGGAATCTGGGTTCCTGCATAATGCATCTGTTTTTGAAAACCAGGCTGTTACTCAGCAGTATGTTCCATTGAAACCTGTGGTACTTACTTGCGAGTAAATGAATATTGTATTAGGATGCGATATAGCATCCCTACTCTGGAATGCTTCAGTAGGAAGCCAAAGCCCCACTTGTCACCTTTGAGACCCGAGTGTGGCCCAAACTATGTAAATATTACTTATTTGAATTTTGTATAGTAAAGATAACACAAAACCTATTTGTTGTTGTATAAAAGATGACATTCCGGGTTACCATTTTATTTTTAGGTATTCTTATCTTATATTTTTCTATTAGAAAAAGGTCTATTTTTTTTTATTTCACTTTGAAAAGTCAAGGTGAGAATACATTTGAAGAACTATTTTTTTTAAAAAAACGTGAATAGTAATGAGCACAGAACTTCTTAGATGTAAATAAAAGTCGTATCTTTAACTTTTGAATATTGGCCAGTCTTTCCCCTTATGTTCCCAGGCATTGCTGTTTTATATAGTGGCAAGATTCATATTAATATTGTCATCCGTTGTCTAGCAGAACTTTATCTTAGCACAGCTTTCTCTATTACTGAAAGGGTGCATGGATCTTTTTAACTACCCCACCCCATACACACCTTTTAATTTATGTCGGTTTGAAAAATGCTTTTAGATCAGGTTCATTTTTTTAAAGACTTTCAGCCTTCAGGGTCCTTTTCATATTGACTTATCAGCTGAGAAACCCCAACATACCTGCCAATGGAAACCAACTGAGGTGGGCACTGGGAAGTAAAAAACAGGAAGATGCCAGCTCCTGTGAGTGGCAAAACACTGGGCACTCCTAGCCAGTCAGCACCTGTACACTGTGCATGGTGTTGACTCATTAAACAACGTATAAAGTTGCCTTATATCAGGTTTGATTATTGGGCATCCATCTCTGTATAGTCTGCCCTGGTTGCCAGTAGCTCCTTGTGGTTTCCTATAGAAAGACGTGTTTCCCAACACCTGCCACCTTAGATCCTTTAATTGCAGGTGACAGAGAGTAAATATAGAATCTTCAGCATGCAAAATGTGCATTATGCCACTGAACCACACATCCTCTTCTCCAGCTCTCTCTGCCACTATCACTGTCCATGTTGCTTCAGCACACTACCTCATTGGCCACCATTGAACACAGCACATTGTAGAATATTCTAGGGCATGTTTTAAAGTATGCATTCAGTTTGTGGAGGACATTTATTTGACAGGGCTTTACTGTTGCCCTCTACGAAATTGTGTACAGAAACTTTAAAACACATACAGCCTTTTTCCTGTGGCTACACAGTACAGAGGAAGACTTAGTAATGGAGGACCAGCTGCCTTCAGGGAACTTTGCCTGTCATTGCTAATCTTTTCACTGAGGAATCCCTGATAATGTCTAAGAAATTGCAGGATTCTTCAGAAACCAGTTTGAAAGCCACCTGTTTAGATGGTTCAGTCTCAAGGGACTTGAATGTGATCTGTTCTGTAATAACTTGCTGCTCTATATATAAATCAGTGTGTGCTTTAAAAAAAGTTTTTACTGCATTCTCTTCAGCTTTTACAATTTTTCAATTGTAAGACTGCGAACTGTTCAAGGAAATAAAAATTGCCAGCAAAAACAGGTGAAAGCCACCTTTTTAGATGATTTGATCTAAAGTGGACTGAACAGGTAGACACATACACAATAAATAAGATAGTATAGCACAGGGTTAGCTATAAAGTCCAACAGAAATCAAAGAAATAATTGTGTACTGTATTGTTGCCGAAATCTACAAATAGTACACAAAAGAATGTGCTGATGTTTAATCATAAGTACAAGAATCTAAATGTTCACTCTGAGCCAGCTGAAAGATAGTAAGTAATACTAAATATACATTTTACTGAACCGTCCCCCTTGAAAGGAATATGCAAGCTTTCCAACTTTGTCCAACCCTTCATGATATTCAGAGTTTTACATGTACCAACAGAAGCATGACCGATAAAAAGAAAAATAAACTTCCTCTCTTTCCTTCTTTGTTTCGTTTGAAGTCAGATTAGCACAAGCTTAGTAAATCAAAAGAGCCATATTTCAGCTGTTGCTCATAATTCATGCTTCTGAACTGATAGACATCTGGTTTGCAAATAGGAATCTTCCTATGAAATAAGGCTTCTGTTTAAAAATAAAATTACCATTTTTACTTTGAAAGGACAAAATTAGAGATTTCATTAAAATCTGAGGCTTATTCAGATTTTAATTACTATCTTCATTAGAATTTTAAATGAAGAAAGAAGAGACTCAAAAATTGGATTCAGTGGCTTTGGCTTTCTAGGCCGCTTACATTCTGCCATTAGCTTAAAAATGACGTCACAAATTGATTTCAGCTTATAATTCCAGAATCAGTTATGTGTCAGAAGTCATTTTAAAGTACTTGCTACTTCACTAGACTGGAGGAACTGATTAGGATTTTACTGTGGCTGAACTAATGCTCTAATATTCAAATCTGTTGATTTTGGAGTACTTCCATGGGATCAAGCAATTTAAGGGACAGAGGCATTTTTTTTATTTTCACAGTTTGGTAACAATTCTTTATCTTGTTTTTTAGCATGTTTATTATTACACAAAAGATATACAGGGACAGACCACAGAATAGTGCTCTTCTAAATGTAAGACATCTAACTCCCAAACTCATTCATACTTAGGATCTAACTGTGCAAACACTCAATCCACCAAGTTCAATTAAAATCACAATTGCACTTATGATTATATATAAGGGATATGTGAAAATTTCTCAGCCTATATAAAATAAAGTTGAGGTTAGACTTTATATTTGCCAGGACTAAGCCTTAGAAAATTCAGCCCAAAAGATGAATAGTTAGATAGTTGGACTCACCATGAGTTTCACTCTGGTCATGGAGGAGGAAAAAGGGAGGAAAGTGTTTAACCCCGTCCTTCAGACAAAGAAGACTGACGTCTCAACTGTGGAGGAGGACTCTTTCATCTTAAAAGTGTCTAAGAGGAATCACGTTATGGCTGGCTGTTGTGACAGAATAATTTCATGCTTCAAAATGTTGCCTAGGCCACAAGTTGATTTTTGAAGGTAACATTTGATTTTGATAACATTCGATTTATATACCATCCTTCAGGGCAACTTAACACCCACTCAGAGCGGTTTACAAAGTATGTTATTATTATCCCCCCAACAATCACCCTGTGAGGTGGGTGGGGCTGAGAGAGCTCTGGAAGAGCTGTGACTGACCCAGGGTCACCCACCTGGCTTCAAGCGGAGGAGTGGGCAATCAAACCCAGTTCTCCAGATTAGAATCCTACCACTCTTCACCAAACTGGCTATTTGGTATTTGGAGCCAGCTTTTCATCTGTCCTGGTTTGAAGAAATGCCAGAATATCAAGTACCATGACTACAGATGGAGACAGTCTTGTATCTGTATCACCTCTATAAGGTTCTCTATGATGTTGTACATTCTAGTTATACAGAGTTTTCAGGATGCCAAAAGATTCCATTTATTTGGAAAATATGTATGCCACCATGCCAAACCTAGGAATTTCCATGGGTAGAGATGAAATCATGATGGATCCTGATGAAACACTGAACACTGAGACAGGAAAACTAGCTCATCTGGGAGAGGCCATGGCACCTGACTCTTTAAATTTAGTAAATATGATGATCACTGTCTTCCTCATCTGCTTTCTTGCTCAAGCAGTCTGCCTCAATTTTCTGAAAGCCCTGGACATACTCTGCTGAGATGGATGTAAGAGCCCAAGTAAACAGAAGATGGCATGAGACAACTGAACCTTGTGTCACTTGATAATGTACTTGGATAGTAATGTCTGTGCAGACTAGAAAGTGGTTGTCTTGAAGAATGTGTCTTGGTCTTCCTGCCCTGAGCTCAAGCCAGTTGATTTGGCAAGAAGCATGAGCTGCTGATTGCTGACTGCTGGCCCTGTACCATTTCATCCCAGCAGTCAGCTCTTCAACTAGATAGGCTCACATGGTTGGTGACTTAAATACAACCACAATCTCAGAGACACAAATCCTTGTGAAGCAACGGCTCCGAGACTCAACTGCTGGGCCGGTTTGCGGGTGGGGCGGGGGAGGCAAGTGGGGGAGATGGCATGGTGGCCACCCTGTGGTAAGGGGCGGGGGAATGGCCAGGGGTGCACGCCCAGGACATCCGGCGTGAGCCCCTGGTCTAGAGGCCTGCTCCCGCACCTTGGCACTTGGCTCGTGGTGGCATCCCACCCAACCTTCCTTTTCATCACAACTTTGGAGTTAGTAGGCTGCGGATTGGCATTGGGCACCGATCCATTTGGGGGGAAACAGGGCCCTCAGGCTCAGTTTCCCTATTATGGGGGTCCCCCATAAGGGGTCTGGGGAGTGAGGAATGGCCAATGCATTCCCAGTTGGGGGCTGTCAGTCCACCTTACTCCCAAGTGTATCCCCATGTGATATCCCACTGGCTGTCATCCCATGGTTCCCCCCTTCAGCAGAGGTCTTGAGGGGGCATGTGGGTCATCAGCTTGGCAGGTGGGTCAGCCGATACTCAGATCTGTGCCCTATGTGCGCCTTCACTCCCTGAGCTGTAATCTTAATAAAGTTGTGGCCTTCTTTACCTCCAGCATTGTGTCTGTGTGTTTTTGTTGCCGTGCCCTCTCCCCGCTCTCCTCCCCCACTTAGCACTCGCCTACAAGGTATTCCGTCTCCATTCAGCAGTGCCAAGATGTTCAAACTGAGTGATTCCAATCTTGAGCAAGTGTTTCAAGGGTTTTTTGGCATTGACAAGAGAGCAGAAACTTTTGGAGTACCTGAGGATTATATCTTGTCCGTTTGTTGAAGCTGGGCAATGTTTTATTTTTATTTATTCCTTCTTTCTCACTGAGACTTAAGGCAGATTACACAGTGTAAGTCAGTACAGTCAATTTCAAAGACATTTCAATAAGCAATGTAATAGGACAAATTTGCAAAGATTTAAAGCCAACAGAAACCTAATACAGGGTTGAAGAAATGCTGAAACAGAGCATAAGCAATTCTAAGGCTGACATCTTAAGTGAAGCGAGTGACTACCAGTTGTGTCAGTGAAAGATCTTTCTTTCCTTTAAGAAAAGAAAGACCCTCTGGCAGATCATACCCATTATGACTACAAGATGACATAGCCTCTGCAGGAATAAGGAAACTTTTCCTAATTGATCAAGAAGCTGTGATTATCCAGAGAGGTCCAGATCCCTGAAACATCCTTCTCCTGCAGTGCACAATGGAGATGCTCCAAATATGGTTAGCTGCATATACCCATGTGAGAAAATGCAGCATTATCTTTGAAAAGGATCACTTTCTTCTTCCCTGAAGAAGCTGTGGAACTCTTTCTCTCACCTGCCCATACTAACTCAGAAGATAAAAGGAATTTACAGGGGTGATAAGTCGAGAGACAAAAAAGAAACAGACCACTCCTGGGCAGGGGCTCAGGATTCTGTTTGGGTTCTTGTTACTCAGACAAAAGCGGATCCAACAACAGAAAATGGGAGGTTTCTCCTTCTTAGTTGCAAGATCAGTCTTCTAAGGTGACACTACTTGCCTGCTCTTTTGTCCTAACATCAAGAATGTAATTTTATGGTGTGTGCCTGTGACTATGCTGTTAATGACAAGTTGGTCCTAAATACTGCAACGTATTACCAAAAACAAATAATGCTAAGGATCTTTCCCCAATTATGTTGGGGAAATTGTTGCTTCCAGATATGTACCTACATACTTTGGCCATAACACTCAAAGGGCACATGCACAACCATCACAAGTTCTCAGAAGAACCTTTGGACTAGGGATGCCTCCAAAATTCTATTCCTCAAAATGTCACTGGATTTTGGAGTTCTGAACTACTGATGTATTAGGAATCTTCCTTTGTTCCGTTTCATTTCCAATTTAAAGCACTGCACAAGTGCAGTTCATCACAGTGTTCAGTTCCTACAGTTGATTTGTATCTTTTTCCTTCTCTACATTACCAATAAGCACATGCAAATTGATTACAAAAGCATGAACTTGATGCGACTGTACATGTAATATTCTTTTTGTGTGGTGACATCAAGATTGCTTTTTGTGCACTGTTTTATCAATATGCACAAATACATAAGTAGCATGAAAGAGAAAGAAATATACAGATAAATGAAGAAATTGAAAAACTCTAGTAGACCTTGCATACTTTAATTCCAGAATTAATTTTTGGAGCAGTGAAAAGCAACACAAAGTAATATTGCCAAAGAATAAATAAATGTCCCTACTACAGGTGGACACAAACCAAAATATGAACCAGAGTTTGTCACGAACCGGGCCAGTTCGTGGTTCATGAACCAACGATTTGTTAGAGGGCATTTCTGATGAACCACGACAATTTTTAGGGCGGTTCATTTGGTTCATTTTTCGGTTAGTCACTGCAGACAGCCTGGCGCAAATCAATCAGTTTCCTAGGCAATGAGGGGATGGGCTTTCTGCAGACCTTCTGCTGTCCCAGAAGTGACATATTCATGTACCAAACAAACTGGTTCACAAACTGGACAATTTCATGCTGGTTTGTGGTTCATGAAACACGATGAACCATGACAAGCCGGCGTTTCCCGGTTCACGCCCATCTCTAGTCCCTACTTTGGACCTGTACGTTTGTAAGTATGTTAAAGATTCAATGTTAAATGTGCTCACAGAACTAAAATCTCCAGATGCTATTTAAAAAACAGGGTTGTACTTGCCTGTAATTGCTATTCAAAGATGAATATTTGTATCTGCTCAGTAATATTTGGAAATAAGCAGTGTCAGTGATTTATAACCACTTTCAATAATAATGGAAAGAAAGATGAAACATCTTTTAAACTGACCTGCATTCTGCATGATTTTATCAAGCAAATATTTTGTTAAAGCAGAAAAAATTTGGTTAGTAGAGGTCCCTAGAAAAAAGACCTTGGAAAGTGTTAGCCAATAATAATTCTTTAAACTATTATGATGTCACTGCTTCTTAAGACTAAATTTTGCAAATAACCTTCGGCCCAGCATGAAGGTAGAATAGTGAGATCATCTTTCTGGATTTAGCTTTAAGAAGATTAAGTGGGAAGGCCTTTTGTTTTGCATTAGAATCCCTTGCATTGAATTTTGAAAATAAAGTAAAAATTCAGGCTTTCTAAAGTCAATGTATCATGTTGTGGATATATTTTAAATATATATTAATTTCTTTCCAAAAGCACCTAGCGAATGCAAACATCTTAAAGCATATAAGCGATTGTTTATGAAAGGTGCTTCGTTCAAGTTTCTCATTAACCACTAACATTAACATTCTATATATCGCAGACAAAATATTCTAGTGACTGTGATACTGCCAAGGTTCATATGTTAAGCTACAGTACTTATATTATGAGGATTTACTAAATACATTAAAGAAATTTGTCTGGTGTTTCTTCTGTGTGATACTTGTTAGAAGACACTTGACCAAGTAAAGCAAATGTAACCAGTAGGGTATTTTTAAAGTGACTTTTAAAATCTGAACTGGAATGCACAAAGGCTTATATTCATATCAAACCATGGATGAGATCCTTGGCACACTTCTTCAGCAGAAAGTCATTACTTTATCTAACTAAAGAATATGTTACTTGTGGATTTTAGACCTCATGATCAAGACTTAGATATATATCTAGTGTGACCAAATAGTAACATATATGCTAGAATAGTCATACTAGCTGACTCTTGTTACAGAACAGTCCCTTGGGAAGTCATCGGGGGCTGTTCCAGGGAAAGCTGTTAAGGACTGCAGGATTTTATAAGACTTACAGTGAAATTCTAAGCATAGTTACTCCCGTCTAAGCCCATTAGGATTTCACTGTTACACACTTTTGTGTACCTGGGACAGTGTTGTGGCAACAACTGGAAAATATTGGCTTACATTTTAGTAATGATGACTTTAAGAATTAAGAATGGTCTCCCTTAAGAATTCTGTTACAATTTTTGGTGTTTGTACCCTGCTTTGAGTGCCTTTTTTTCCTTTTTGGCAGAACTGCAATTTATAAATTCTTAAACAAATAAGAACATAAAAATTTCCTGTGACATTCTTTAAAAGCTTATGCTTTAATAAACTGGAATTGGAATTTTGCCACTAACTTCAGTGAAAGGTGAGTGTAAACATTCTGATTTCAGTAGCATTCCTCTAGCCACAGTCAATGGAAGTCATATTTGTATACCCAAGCAGTTGGCATTTACACCTCTGGCATTCTGCTTTTGAATTCCTCGTGTTGAACCACTAAATGACTTTTTGCCTCCCATCCCAAACATAAAAAAAGTTTGGCACACCTGCTGCTGCTGAACAAAACAAAGACGAAAAAATCCACACCAACATGATGATTATCACCACTGCCATCTCTCACCAGCATGTTTCAACAGATCGCTTTTATATTTCATGCATTAAAAATTAGATAAGGATAGCAAAATGTCACAGGCTAAAAGGTGGCTCAAGCTTTTTTTCACATTTCAGTTGTAGTCAGGGAAGCATTTCTGTTGAGAATTGTACTATTGGATGCAACCCTCAGAATGTAGCACACAACCACATACTGCCTTTGTCATCTCATCTGGCAATAAGACAACAGAACATAGTCATCTTTTCAAGTGCTTATAATCCCACTGTGCTTCTGTGTATATAACAAACTAGGCAGACCAATTTGAGCACTACTTGACTGCTTCCTCACAACAGATCTCCATTTTGGATTTTATATATATATTCAAAGCATATTTAGAGGACAATTTGATCAGTCAAACTGCTTCTTTCCTGATAGCGATACTGGATTAATACTTCCATCTTTTTGAAAACAACATAACAGTCTCTCACCAAACAGTTCTGTCATCCAAACTATAGATAGGCAGAGATTCCTGTTGGAGGTGAAAACTAAGGTAAACTCTGTTTTGTTCCTTGTGCAGAATATGTAGTTATTACAAAACTATGAGGACTCAGGTTAGAAATTGTGGGGGTTTAACTTTGTCTTCCCCATTCTGGGTAACATTACTAAGATTGTAGAGAAATATACTGGTCTAGAAATGTAATTTTGGTCTGGTAGAAAATGAGTGGAGCGCTGATGTAAGTAGAACTATTTGCATATGATGTGATTTTATTTATTGTATTTCTGTAGAAAATGAGAATTCATGACTGTGGATATAACCTCTGTGATGTTATTTTTATTACTTTTACAAGATGCTTATTTAGAATATCATTTGTTCATTGGCTATTAATTGTGTACATTGTCTTGTAAACATTTCAGATAATTGTTATATTCTCATGTTATAACAAAAAATCCCATTAAAGACCCAAATTTATACACACTACTATTAATGTGTTGTAATGATCTGTTAAGAGTATACTCAGTGACTTGTTACTGTCCAAAACTTTGGTATAGAAAAGAACCTACAACACAACATTCGATTTATATACCGCCCTTCAAGATGACTTAACACCCACTCAGAGTGGATTACAAAGTATGCCATTATTATCCCCACAACAAAACACCCTGTGAGGTGGGTGGGGCTGAGAGAGCTCTGAGAGAGCTGTGACTAACCCAAGGCCACCCAGCTGGCTTCAAGTGGAGGAGTGGGGAATCAAACCCGGCTCTCCAAATTAGAGTCTTGTACTCTTAACCACTACATCAAACTGGCTTTCATTAATTTGTCATCAGATGGTGGTATTTGCGCCCCATTTTAATGGGCGCTGGCAAAAGGTCTTTCAGCTGAAAGACAGCCACTTCTACAACATGAGAAATCCATGAGTAACAATACTATCCAAAGCAAAGTTATACCCTTCTAAGATCTTTTGAATTCAATGGACTTATACAGGTGTAACTGCTTGGGATTGCACTGTAAGAGTTCCATCCATAGAGTTGCACCTTTCTAAGCCTACTGGTTTAGAAGGTTGTAACTCAGTTTAGAATTGCACTATAAGTCAGAATTTTAAATCAGATCCAAGTCAACATCAACTAGACTATATTGACCATTATTATTTAATAGCATGAACTATGCATAACTCTACAACTGTTCATTTTATGGCGAGAAAGGCAGGGTATAAGCATAAATAAATATTGCGGTAGTAGAAAGGAACCTTCCCTTAGGCATCTTAAGCAACTGCCAACAGTAACAGTGTGGTGACAAAACCCATTCCAATGCATCAGACTACCTTTCCCTATAAGGGAATGAATCTGTAACTCTTTATGAATAATTAAATGATCTGAATGATTCCTTTTAATAAGAAAATTCATATGAGTGTATAGAAAGCTTAAATGTATTGCTGTTGCCTTTGTATTCCTTTGATGTATCTCTTTATTCAATTGTGCAGCAAATCTTGATTGATGAGGAGGACTCATAGCTGGGAGAACAAACCATAAAATCTGAAGGAAGTGCCCCATATGGCCCATTATCCTCCTGACGTGTTTATCACATCTCGTGAATTCCCCTTGCAGAGAAGCAGAGATCTCTTACTATCCATTGGTTTGTACTGACCAGAGGACATGACTGGTTGCATGGCCATATCTCCTCACATTTTTTCACCCCTGTTCTCTAGAATAAAAATGTTGATATGTAGGCAGGCCTCCACTGCACAGGTATTATCATGAAATACTTGACAGATCAGAGCAACCTAGAGACTGAACTCGTCTCTGTGTGTGTGTGTGTGTGTGTGTGTGTGTGTGTGTGTGTGAGAGAGAGAGAGAGAGAGAGAGAGAGAGAGAGAGAGAGAGAGAGCAAAAACCAGTGTTACATGCAACGTCAGCAGGAATAGTCGCTTAAATGGTTTTGCAGATCTCACTCAGATCAATGTAATACTTTTAATTCTCCTGATGTGGAGTACTTGAGGTCTAATCATTACAAATGTCAGACTTAGTTGGCGTCATGACTAATCCTCAAGTATTCCCACATTTTGGATTTTCTATCTTGTATTGATGCTTCCAACATTTTCTTCATTCAAAGTTTAGCGTTCCAAATTACTCGCTCTCTGTTCAAAATAAAACCAATTTGTTAGGAATCCTCCACTGAGGGTTTTTTAAATTTCTGAATTATGTACAAATGCACATCTTGTGGCAACTTTCAGTTCCTTCAAGTGCTTTCCCCTTCTACATTACTGATAATGCACTTTTATTCACTGGTAAAGCAGTGCAAAAATGCAGTGTGGCTGTACATATAGTTGCATCAAGAGTAGGACAGGGAAAAGGGAGCTTATTTGAACAAATTGAAAAGAAAAAAAAAAGCTAAACTGTATGGACTCCAGTTTCAGAATCAGTTTTAGAAACAATTGTAGCTAGGTTGGAATTATGGAACAGTAGAATCAGGTGCCTTACAGGCAATGCTGATATGGGCAGCAAGTGTTGAAAAGTATGCTGGTTTTTCAATGAGACCCAAATTTTATTTCTCACAATGAGAAAAGGAGTCCCTCTGAGTTTACACGGTTAATCCTTCATGAGCAATAACATGACTAGTTAATTTCTCTACATCTGCCTTGGATAAATTTTTTTTAGTCAACAAAAAAATTAAGGACCATCAGCTGAACACTTGAGTGCATAGCAGCATGTTACATAGTTCATAAAAACCTTTCCTGTTCGTTCTTTTTTTCATGGATTTGGCTCCCACAACGAAGACCCATAACTCCTTTTAATAACATCATCATTTCAAAAATATGGTGGTCTCCAATGGGACTGCCAAATGCCTGAAGTCAGACTTCATAGCAAATTGGTACAGAATACAAAATGCAGCTCCAGAAATAAACCAAGGATATATTTAATGTTGGTGCCAAATAAAAAGAGGATTTAAAAAAAAAAACACCTTGTGTATGCATATTGTGCTCATTTTCTCATCTAATAGAAAAGCATATTCAGTTGCACTACTGTACTGTTCTATTCCATGCAAGTCTCTGAGGGATATGACAACTAGGAGCTCCCTAAATAGTTTTCATTATTTAATTTAAAGATTCTTACTGATGAATCATAAGCAGTACATTCCATTTCTTAGATATGCTTCAAAGATACGGAGACTGAGAAGCTTATAATGTAATGGTCAAGGAACTCAGAATCCTTATTCCAGTTCTAAGGTCTCTAAACAGTGTGTAGACCAGATTCCCAGCTATTAGATCCAGCTTCTATGGAAGGAACCAACGATGGGGCAAAGAAAAAGGAGAGAGAGCAGGGGCTCAGGGATGGGGAAGAGCTAGGCAAAATAGCCTTCTAAGTCTGCCATCTTGAAGGAGGGAGAAGAATGCAACTGGGAAGACAGGCAAGAGAGAAGTGCTGTGGTGAGCCCCTTCTTGGACACAATGTCACAGGGGTATCTAAGACCACTCTACAATTTCTAGCAGTGACAGTTACCCAGAAAAGGAACCAAGAAGGTCTGTCTTGCACTTCTTAGGCACCTGTCAGTCTTTGCTGGAAAAGTTTAAAGACATGGTGCTCAGCTCCTTCCCTGGGAGGCCCCCCACCTCTGCAGCTGAAAATTAGAGATTACCCAAGAGACCTGATGGAGTAACCAGCCATAAAGAACTATTGTATTCATATCCTATTTGTGGGGCTTCCCAAGTTTCCCTCTATGGGGAATGCAGTCTGATCCAAGACGCAAATGTTGGTCTTCCGGTGTACTTCCAGTGAAAGTACAGGGGGAGAGAGTCCTGTATATATGCAGGTCTCAGGCTGCTAAGGGCCATGAACTTTAACACTAACACCTTGAACTTGACTCGGAATTCAACTGGAAGCCAGTGCAGCTGGTGGAATATGTGTCCTAAAGGGAAGCAGAGCAGGAAGCCCCAGCACAACCTTCTAAGTCCGATCTCCCAGACTGGACTTGAACCACTGTAACTGGAGGCCCTTTAGTCCCAGAGTCAAGAGACAATTCAGGAGGATAGCATGGTCAATGGTATCAAAAGCCACTGAGAGGTCCAGCAGGACTAGCAGGTCACATTCCCTCTGTCTAGTTCTCAGTAAAGGTCATCAACCAAGTTGATAAGTGCAGTCTTTGTTCCAAATCCCAACCAGAGGCCAGATTGAAATGGATAAAGAAAATCAGAAAATCTTCCAAGAACTCCAGTAGCTGAGGAAAAAAACCACCCTGAGGGCAGTTTCTGCTAAACGTGTAGAAATTTGATATAATCTTTGTGAGGCTTGTCCGGGGTCTGAGCCCCAGCCCCCAGACTTGACAAGAGGGAGCCAGCAGGTCAACCGGTCAGCCAGCAGGCAGTAGGTCAACCGGTCTGACTGGCAAGCAGAGGGGGCAGCCTGGGGACAGCAGGTCATCCCCTCCCACGGGCAAATGGAGCCAGAACCTGCCGGCGCCAGGGGCAAGAGGCAAAGGCCCAGGGCTTCAGGAGTCAGGGGGAGACAGAGAGAAGCCAGCGAGTCCCACTCCCCTGGGGAAGGAAAGGGGACTAAGCAAGGCAGAAGGGGGCAAGGGCAGAGGGATTGGGGGCCCAGCAGTCACCCACCCAAAGACCTTACCTAAGGAGGAGAAGCAGCAGCAGCCCCAACAGCCCAAAGCCACGCCCCAGCTAGAAAATAGTAGCCTGGCCCAGGAGTTGCCAAAAGCCAAGCTACTCCAGGTGGGGCTATTGGAGGCACTCTGCAGGAAGCCCTGGGCAACCAGCCAAGGAGCCGCAGCTGGACCCACCTTCAGCCATCAGCTCAGCCAAGGAGGCCGGGCTGCTAGCCAGGGGACTGCAGCTGGACAGGCCTTCAGCAATCAGCCAAGGCAGGGAGGCTGGGCAGCCAGGGAACAAGGCACAGCTGGTGCTGGTCAGTGGGGCCAGATCAGCTACCCCAGCTGCAACTGCTTGGTGCAGCCCAAGACTGGGCTGGAAGAGGGGTGGGGCAGTAGAAGGAAGCCCTATAAAAGCTGGCTGGGAAGAGCCCTGTGGTGGTGGATGTGAGTAAGGAGTGATAATGTGGAGTGAGAGTGGTGCAGTGCAAGAGTGGAGGTTTGGAGGAGAGTTCTGGAAGGAGGGGATGAAGAAGGACACAGGGGGCAAGCAGGCCAGGTTGAGCAGGCCAGCGAGTGGACTGCGAGGGAGTCTGGGTGAGGTATACCGCCCCTCCTTTCACAGAGCAGGGTCCTGCAGCATCCCTGGCCCCCCTCTGACGTCAGGAGCAGACCGCCCAATGCCACGCCCAGCGGCAGCGGCGGCAAGCCCTGACAAGTTGGTGGCCCGTACGGGGAAAGCCGTTCCGACGCAGGCGCCAGTCGAAGGGATGTATCCCAATGCCGTAGCCCCAGCAGACCTCAGACTGTGGCTGGAGGAATGCTTGGACAGGATGTGGAGGGAGTTGGAGGCGGCCTTCCAAACAGCTCAGGCAGAGCTAATGCAGGCCGTGGAGCAGCGGATGCAAGCCTGCACACCCACAGCCTCCTCGCCAGTGGTATGTGCGTTGGCTTGGGAAAGTAACCCACCACCTGGCAAGCAGGTGCTGAGTCTATGCGCCACCGTGAGGATAGGCCAGCTGATCCTACAAGCCCTGTTGGACTCCGGGAGTGCAGTCTCAGCAATTCGGCCCCAACTCCTCCCAGCTGCCACCCCAGTGCACCGCTGGATCCCGGTGATGGATGTGATGGGCCGCACCCAGCCGTACCCTACGGCCCTAATCACGGTAGAGTACCTAGGGGTCTGCCACCAAATGGAAGTTGCCCAGGTAGCTCACCTACCCGTGCCAATGCTGCTGGGAAGAGATGCCCCGGGGTTCTTCAGGCTCCTCCAGCAGGCAGCGAAGAAATCGGGAAGAGACGCCCCAGAGATTGCCAGGCCTCGGCGGGAGGCGGCACGGGAATTGACAGACCCACAAGTTGCCACCACTCTGCAAGTGGAGGAGGCCAACGACCCGGGAGAGGGTCCCTCCACCAGACCAGGGGCAGAACCACGGACTGAAGACCCAGCTGGACCCCCAGCAGATCGCCCATTCTGTGATGCCCAAGGGGCAGATGAGTCCTTGCAGCGCTTGCGAGAGACAGCCGCTCGTGAGGAGGAGCAGGTGCGGGATGAACGGAGGTCCCAACGGCTCCCTCGCATTGAGAAGCAAGGAGGGGTTTGGGTTCGCATAGCTCGTGCCCCGAATGGCCAGGGAGAGGTCCGCCAACTACTTGTGCCAGCAGGCTATCGGCCGGAGGTCCTCCGCATCGCCCATGAGCATGCTTGGGCCGGGCACCTGGGGCACCACAAGACCCTGAGGAAGATCCTCGAGCGTTTCTTCTGGCCCTCGGTGAATGCGGACGTGAAGGCATACTGCCGCTCATGCCCCACCTGCCAGAGGGTGGCAGCGAGACGCCCGCCAAAGGCCCCTCTTTCCCCGCTGCCAGTGATGGGGGTGCCCTTCCAGCGGATAGCGATGGACTTTATCGGCCCACTGCCACGCACACCCCGGGGCTACCGTTTTGCCCTGGTGATCGTGGACTACGCCACACGTTTCCCAGAGGTCATTCCTTTGAAAACTATGCAGACCCCGGGGGTGGTCCGGGCGTTGTCCAAGCTGTTCGCAATGGTGGGGCTGCCCAGCGAAATCTTGACAGACCGGGGAGGGCCCTTCCGAGCAAAGGCCATGCGTCAGCTCTGTCAGAACTTGGGGATCCGGCAGGTGTTCACCTCTGCCTACCACCCCCAAACAGATGGATTGGCAGAGCGCCTGAATCAGACTGTTAAGGAGGCCCTGAAAAAGATGACGCATGACAAACCTCACCAGTGGGACCTGTATATCGACCCCCTGATGTTTGCCCTCCGAGAGACCACCCAGGCCTCCACTGGCTTTAGCCCATTTGAACTGCTGTATGGGCGAAAGCCACGAGGAATGCTCTCCCGCCTGGTGGAGCAATGGGGCCCCCAAGCCAGCCCCCCAGCCCCCCCAGTCCAGGAGTACGTGAGCCAACTCCGCGAGCGGGTGCAGCAGTTCCAAGCCGAAGCAGGCCGACAGCTGGCCCACGCCCAGACACACCAGAAGGCCGCGTACGACCGGGGTACGCGACAGAGAACCTTCCAGCTGGGGGAGAAGGTCCTCGTCCACCGCACAGTTTTTCCCAGGGAGGAGGGGGACCCCTGGCGAGGCCCCTATGTGGTGACAAAGGTACTAGGACCTACCACCTATGAGGTCCAGTGTGGGCCTCGTCGACGCCAGAGGAAGACGCTCCACGTGAACCTGCTGAAGAAGTGGTACGAGCGGGACAGCGAGGAGTGCCAGCTGGCGGAGGACCCCCTGGAACTCCCGTCCAGTGAGCTGCCGTGGACCACAGAAGGCCCAGAATTCGAGGAGCCCAAGGTGGACCCCCAGCTTGACCCAACTCAGCGGGCCCAGCTACAGGCTCTATGGGCCCGGGTACCAGGCGTCTTCTCCCGCAGACCAGGTAGCACCAGCCTGATACAGCATGCCATCCCAACCGAGCCAGGGCAGGCGGCTCGGGCTACGTGGCGACCCATCCCTAGAAAGCGGTGGGAGGCGGTGGAAAAGGAGACGGACGAGATGCTCCAGTTGGGGGTGATTGAGCCCTCACAGAGTGCCTGGAGGAGTCCAATAGTCTTGGTGCCCAAGCCGGACGGGACCACCCGCTTCTGCGTCGATTACCGAGAGCTGAATAAGGTGGCCAAGTTCGACGCCTATCCCATGCCCCGAGCAGATGTGCTGGTGGATCACCTGGGGTCCGCTCGCTACCTGTCAGCTCTCGATTTAACCAAGGGGTACTGGCAGGTGCCCGTGCGACCTGAAGATCGGGAGAAAACAGCCTTCGCCACTCCCCAAGGTCTTTTTCAATTTAAGAAAATGCCTTTCGGGCTCCATGGTGCAGCAGCCACGTTCCAGCGACTAGTGGACCAGGTGCTGGGCAAGTGCCGGGCATATGCTATGGCCTACATTGACGACATCATTGTCTTTAGCCCGGACTGGCCCACCCATCTCCAGCACCTGGAGTCAGTCTTGAGAGCCCTTCAACAGGCCGGACTGCGGGCCAACCCAAAGAAAAGCCACCTGGGGTTCCGGGAACTCCAATACCTGGGCTTTGTGGTCGGGGGAGGACGAGTCAGGCCACCACCGGACAAGGTGGCCTCAATAGCCGACGCCCCACAGCCCAAGACCAAGAAGCAGGTTCGGCGATTCCTAGGACTGCTGGGGTATTACGGGCGGTTCATCCCCCACTTTGCCTCCCGAGCGGCCCCCCTGACAGACAGCTTGAGGAAGGGGCTGCCCAACCAAGTCCGGTGGACCCCAGAACTAGAGGCAGCTTTTAAGGACCTGCGGTCAGCCCTCTCCAATGCCACTGCCCTATGGAACCCAGACTTTGACCGGCCCTTCACACTGGCCACGGACGCCTCGGACACCGGCCTCGGGGCCGTGCTGACCCAGGAGCGGGATGGCGTGGATGTCCCAATTCTATTCCTAAGCCGGAAGCTCCAGCCCGCCGAGAAGCGCTACGCCACGGTGGAGCGGGAGGCCCTAGCGGTCAAGTGGGCGGTTGGGGCCCTGCAGTACTACCTGGCCAACAACCCCTTTGTACTGCTGACAGACCATGCGCCCCTGCAGTGGCTCCATCGCATGAAGGCGCACAACCCCAGGGTGCTGCGGTGGTACCTCTCCCTCCTACCCTTCCAATTCACCGTCAAATACCGCCAGGGGGCGCGGCATGTGGATGCGGACTTCATGTCCCGCATGTTCGAGGCTGAACCGGACCCCCACAACTCAAAGCCAAGCGGGGAGGTGTGTCCGGGGTCTGAGCCCCAGCCCCCAGACTTGACAAGAGGGAGCCAGCAGGTCAACCGGTCAGCCAGCAGGCAGTAGGTCAACCGGTCTGACTGGCAAGCAGAGGGGGCAGCCTGGGGACAGCAGGTCATCCCCTCCCACGGGCAAATGGAGCCAGAACCTGCCGGCGCCAGGGGCAAGAGGCAAAGGCCCAGGGCTTCAGGAGTCAGGGGGAGACAGAGAGAAGCCAGCGAGTCCCACTCCCCTGGGGAAGGAAAGGGGACTAAGCAAGGCAGAAGGGGGCAAGGGCAGAGGGATTGGGGGCCCAGCAGTCACCCACCCAAAGACCTTACCTAAGGAGGAGAAGCAGCAGCAGCCCCAACAGCCCAAAGCCACGCCCCAGCTAGAAAATAGTAGCCTGGCCCAGGAGTTGCCAAAAGCCAAGCTACTCCAGGTGGGGCTATTGGAGGCACTCTGCAGGAAGCCCTGGGCAACCAGCCAAGGAGCCGCAGCTGGACCCACCTTCAGCCATCAGCTCAGCCAGGGAGGCCGGGCTGCTAGCCAGGGGACTGCAGCTGGACAGGCCTTCAGCAATCAGCCAAGGCAGGGAGGCTGGGCAGCCAGGGAACAAGGCACAGCTGGTGCTGGTCAGTGGGGCCAGATCAGCTACCCCAGCTGCAACTGCTTGGTGCAGCCCAAGACTGGGCTGGAAGAGGGGTGGGGCAGTAGAAGGAAGCCCTATAAAAGCTGGCTGGGAAGAGCCCTGTGGTGGTGGATGTGAGTAAGGAGTGATAATGTGGAGTGAGAGTGGTGCAGTGCAAGAGTGGAGGTTTGGAGGAGAGTTCTGGAAGGAGGGGATGAAGAAGGACACAGGGGGCAAGCAGGCCAGGTTGAGCAGGCCAGCGAGTGGACTGAGAGGGAGTCTGGGTGAGGTATACCGCCCCTCCTTTCACAGAGCAGGGTCCTGCAGCATCCCTGGCCCCCCTCTGACGTCAGGAGCAGACCACCCAATGCCACGCCCAGCGGCAGCGGCGGCAAGCCCTGACAAGGCTTACTTTTTAGCATGTGAATTGTCATGGCGTTCACCCCCATCCCTTTCTTACCAGTTGGCCCGCAGGGTTTATGGCTCAACTCACCACATGCAGTCCATTAAACAGTTATGTTTATACGTGCCTCATTTGTTTATTTCATTTGAACTAATATGGGGGTGAGGATTGTTGCAGAATTGAGTTGAAGCTGGGAGGCTTTCACCCAAGAGTTCTTAAAGAAGTCAGATCGCCAGTACATTGATGAAAAATATATTGCCTCACAAAAGTGATTATTAAAATCAACTTCACTGCTGTACTACTAGCCACAGAAACACCAATGTTTAAAATAAATCCAGGAACATACAGGCTTATCAGCCTAATGAATGTGAGGAAAGTATAGTCATAGCTAGAATTGTTTAATATACAGAAGATCCAAGACAGTGAGATGATGGAAAGCTGCTAGGTTGCCAACTACAGGTTGGGAAATTCCTAGAGATTTGGAGGTGGAACCTAGGGAGGGTGAGGTTTGGGAAAGGGATGAGGGATGAGGGATCTCAGTAGAGTATAATACTGTAGAGTCCAACCTCCAAAGCAACCATTTTCTCAGAAGAAATTGATCTCTGTAATCTGGAAATCATTTGTGATTCCAGGAGATCGCCAGGCCCCACCTGAAGGCTGGCAACCCTGCATGCCACTTCAGGAAGTTTTCAGGAGTAACCCCCAGCAACATAAAGAAGGTGACTATTGATATTTCCCCATAAATATTGTCCTGAAAGACAAGGGAGAAAAAAAGAACTTCATGTACAAAACAGAGTGAAATGCCAGGTGTAAATTAAATTGAAGAGTTTTGGGCAGAAGGAAATCAAACAGCTCAAATGATCCATTTAGTTCAGAAATGTGCAGTGATTGAGATTCTTGCTAAGGGCCTGTGGGTTCACAAAATTCTTCCCAGAAAGCCTGCCATTCCTTTGAACGTTTATAGGGAGATAGGAATGTCACCATGCAGGAGCAAATATATTAAAGGCTTCATTAATAATCTTCTTCGCAGTGAGGAACCAGGAGCTGAAAGATACCCAGAAGCACCAACACCTCCAGGGCAGGACTGAGGCTGACAGAGGCACCGGAATGCTCCTTTCTGCCTAGATCAGGAACGAATGAAAAATTCCTTTAAAACTGAAGAAAGTAATTCTCTGATGATCATTTTCAATTAAAACTTAAATTTTCCCTAGCTACTTCTTCCATGGGCTATCAAGGAAGCAAAATACTGGGGGCGGGGGGTGCATATGTGCTTTGTGCTCCTACACGGACAAGCAAGACAGGGCTTAGTTTCACAGTTCCAATTCTCTCGTTGAGTACTTTCATCTAGTATTGCTTTCTTCTTTCCTTCTTGCTTCAATCTTGTCTGACAACTAATTCACATGAGCGCTCAGGACGGAGTCCGGGGTCTTGTTTTTCTATTCATCACAGACCGTCTGGAGCAAACAGTTGCTTGAATCTGCACTCAGTGATGACAGAAGCTGATAATATGGCTGAAACAAACTGTAAAAGGGGGGCTTGTCATTTATCACATTTTTATCCTGCCTTTCCTCCAAAGAGGAGGCAACTCGAATGACTCTGCCTTCTTCATTTTACTTTGAACTCAAGATTTCCCAGTCCTCATCTGATACACAAACCATTACAGCACATATACTCTGAAAAGCTGTTGTATGATAGCTGTATGATCCTTTTCTGCAATCCTTCCAGCTATCTTGCTACCCATCCTGCATTTTTCCTACCTTGCTGTTATATTGCAGCTTAAAATCTGAAATACAAATATAATAAAATAGCTATCTCGTACATGATGAAGTTCACCATACAATGCACAATCACATGCACTTAAATTTCACTTAATCCATTTGTCGTAAGTGCACTTAACTTGGTGCTATACTGTGGCCAGTGCACATCCTCCTTCCATGTAATAGTATCAGTAATGATCTGTATACAAATAACATACCTATTTATTTAGATGGCTGCTTATCAAATTGTTTTGGATCTCTTCACTGCCGCCACTGCTGCTACCATCACTACCACCAAATATGGAATATTATACTTCATCTAAAATAGAATCAGCATTTGCCACTTTTCATTTAAAAGAATCTTAGATCAGCAGCTGTTTAGTTTTTTTAAAATACCATTTACCAAAAGGCCTTTATAGACGTTACAAACATCATTTGGGATTTGGGCCATCAGACACAGGACTCAGGGCCAAGCTACACATGACGAATGACACTTGAACGGCAAGTGGATTGAGTGGAGGGCAAGTGAACAGGGAGAAATACACTTGCTGTTCAAGTGTCATTCGTCATGTGTAGCTTGGCCCTCTGAGAGACATATCTACACAGCATCTTTACACACAGACAACCCAAGAGCAAATTTTAGTGACATCTGTTTGAATTAATTGCCTTCACTGCATTCCAACCTTGACCTTGGACTGAGCAGCAATTCTGGTGTGCTCCAAATTACTTGCACAGAAATAAACAGTGATAATATTAGTGTGGAGATATTCTAGGTTCTTGTGGAGAATTTCCTTCATAGGGTCGCCATAGGTCAGAGGCGACTTGATGGCACATAACACACACATACACACTCCTGTATTTAGGCCTTGGATTCTACTTTGAATACTAGAGAAGAAAATCGCTGTACTATCTATCCATCAAAATATGATCAGGGATAGTATGAGTTAGAGAGATGCTGTCACAAGTCTAGAGTATGTCCAGCTTAGAACACACACTAGCAGTTTTGGCTTCAAAAAACAGGACTTTGTAATCCCAGAGGAAAGAAGACAGCTGTATATATGCAAATACTCAGATTGCTGTCAGTGGAGTTCTGACTGTTTTATGGCTATACATCCTGCTATCATGCCCCAGTTATTTTTATCATGACTTAAACAGCAAGTTGTAAGCTATTTTTTTTAAAAATGCCACAACATACACTACTGAAGAAAAACATTATATAATGACAATAGTTATTTGTGTTTACTGTTTTAGTTTCCTGCCCATAGGGCATTTAATACTTTAAAAATACGACTTCCTGTTTGGGATCCATGGAGGTCTAACGCAGCTCCACTTGCGGAGCTGACCGGACTGCCGTTTTAACCGGCCAGCGGGGTGAAAATAGCCCGCGGCCGACTGCTCTCAGGCGGGGAGCAGGCAAAGAACGCTCAAGACCCTAGGGTGAGCTAGATCTCGGACGAGGGGGGGCTCTACACAACGAGTCTCCCCCCGATCCTTGAGGTCCCACCTTGCGACGGGTCGGCTATAATCTCTGCGGCAGTTTTGGGGCCAATTCGGCTGGCATAAGACCTACATACCCAAGCATCGATTGGGGGAAGAAGCTGAGAGGAGAACTTAAAATCGAAACAGCGATTACAACCCGAGAAAAGTGAAGAGAAGGTAAAGATCATTATCTTCTGAGACGGGACAGATTGATAAAAACAGAGAGGAAAAAAAGTAGATTTTTAAACTGCAACAGACTAGTGAAAAGGAGGGGAAGACTCGGCAGGAATCGAATTTAAAAAGAGACTAAGTTTAAAGAAGTTATTAAAGAAATGGGACTATTGTTTTGAATACCTGTGGCTTTGGAGCTGTGAGAAAAAGACACCATCGCGAGATCTGCTGTGGGAAGACGGGAGACAGGAAGTGCGTAATAACAATAGAGTGGCTGGAGAGAAGCGGCCCTTGCTGGAGGGCAGGAAGTAGGGAATCGCCATTTTTGAAAGGGGAAGGGTCGCGGCTTCAGCGGAAGAGGAAGTAGGCCATCTTGGATTACAAAATCATAGAGAAACCATAGAGAAAAGACGCCCGACATTTTGGACTCTTTAAAATTTAATTTCTATAAGAAGACCGGGACATTTAAAATAGAAAAACGTTAAATTTTACGCCACGGAGTTAAGGAAGAGAGCGGATTCGTGGGAGCGAGCTAAAGCAAGCCCCACGATGTCAAAAAAAGAGTGGCAATCGGCAATAGAAAACCTGGATAAAAACCTGGACAAAAAACTTTTAGATATGATTAAAGAATTTAAGGACACGAAATTGGAGCTGATAAAAGAGGTTAAAGAGGTTACACAGACAGTAAAATCGGAGCTGTCAGAAGTGAAAAAAGGTATGGAAACAATACGAAGTGAATTACAAGGAACGCAGCAGAGAGTTAAAACAGTAGAAGACGCGATGGAGAATTTAGCAGACACGCAACAAACAGAGATGAGATTGGTGAAGGGGAGAATGTCAGTTGCAGAAACTAAACATATGGAGAAGCAGCTACGTTTTCGTGGCTTGCCAGAAGTGGAAGGAAAGTCAGCGCAAGAACAGATGACTGAGGTGTTGGCTGAGTACCTGGGGAAGGAGGAGGAGGAAGTTGTGGCTATCCTAGATGTGGCATACCGTGTGAATTCGAGAATAGCAACCCAGAGGAAACTACCAAGAGATGTGATTGTGCAGTTTACAACACGAAATATGAAAGAGAGGATTGTGACAAAACAGTTTCAAGATCCATTGGAGATTGATGGCAAGACGATTATTATAATGAAGGAACTGCCCAGATCAGTGTTACTGGACCGGAAAAAATATAAAGTGCTAATTCAGATTTTGAAGGACATGAAAATCAGGTACAGATGGGAGTTACCGGAAGGAGTGTCCTTTGAGTTTGGAGGGGCCAAAAAACGCATCAGATCTGAGCGAGAGATGGAGCGATTTATTAAGGACAATGAAAAAGACTTACCAACAAGATCATGAGTATGGAGTGTAAAGTATTATCTTGGAATGTAAATGGACTAAACTCACCGAATAAGAGGAAAAATACTTTTCACTGGCTACTAAAACAAAAATGTGACATTGTTTGTTTGCAAGAGACCCATATCAGAAAGCAGGATGTAAAATATTTAAAATCTGGAAAATTGGGCAAAGAATATGTAGCGGCCTCCAACAAGAAAAAAAGAGGAGTGGTGTTGTACATAAAAGAGGAGCTACAGCCAAAATTTGTTATGAGAGATGTGGAAGCTAGATTTGTAGCAGTGGAATGTATTTGGAATTTAAAGAGAGTGTTGGTAGTCGGACTTTATGCACCTAACGGTGCAAAAGAAAGCTTCTTTGAGGATTTAAGGAAGCATTTAGACGATCTTGTATACGACCAGATAATTCTTGCTGGAGACTTCAATGGAGTGACAGACTTGGAACTAGACAAAAAGACTACAACGGCACAAAAGAAAAGAGGACTATTACCAAAGCTTTTTTTTGAGTTGATTCAACAAGAGACTCTTGAAGATGTATGGAGGAGAGAATATCCTAAAAGCAGACAGTTTACTTTTTATTCTGCAAGGCATTCTACATTATCAAGAATTGATATGATCTGGGCCTCAAAAGACTTAGCATTATGGACTAAGGAGGTAGAAATAATGCCTATGGTAGGCTCAGATCACAACCCAATTATGTGGAAATTTGGAAAAAAGAGAAAAAGGAAAGCATGGAGAATAAATGAGGACTTGTTACAGGAAAGAGAGAATATGGAAATACTGAGAAGAGAGACAAAGTTTTTTATACAATACAACGTGAATAAAGAAGTACCAACCAATAAAGTTTGGGATGCTTACAAGGCGGTTGTAAGGGGCATACTAATGGACTTAAATGGTAGAGCAAGAAAGAAGAAAGAGGAGAAAAGACAAGAGATTGAGGAGAAAATAAAAGCCAAAGAAATACAGCTAAAAAAGAGACCAGGGAAAAAGAAGGTATACCAGGAAATTAAAATACTTCAAGAACAGCTAACAGCAATGAGCAATAAAGAATTGGAGTGGAATCTCAAAAGACTGAATCAAAAAGCGTTTGAGGGTGCTAATAAACCTGGGAAGTACCTGGCATGGCAATTGAAGAAGAAAAGGGAAAAGAAGATAATAAATAAAATTTGCGAAGATAACAAAACGTATTTGGAGCAGGCTACCATTAGTAGAGCCTTTTATAAATTTTACGCTAAGCTGTATAATAAAAAAGAAGTAAACAAAGAATCAATAGCGTCATATTTGGAGAAAACCAAACTTCCAGAAATCTCGGAAGCTTGGAGAAATAAGTTGAATAGTGAAGTAACTGACGAGGAAATAAGTAAGGCAATACAATCTGCAAATCTAGGAAAGGCGCCAGGGCCAGATGGACTTACGGCTAAATTCTATAAGACAATGGCTAATGAACTGGCACCATTCCTAAAAGAGGTGATGAATGGGGTTTTAAGGGATCAAAGGACTCCAGAAACTTGGAGTGAAGCGAATATATCATTGATCCCAAAAGAGGGCCAAGACCTGACTAATGTGAAAAATTATAGACCTATATCGCTACTCAACAATGACTATAAAATTTTTGCGAAGATATTGGCGGAGAGATTGAAGGGGTGGCTCTCGGAAGTCATAGAGGAGGAACAAGCAGGCTTTTTGCCAGACAGACAAATAAGAGACAACTTAAGGACAGTGATCAATGCTATTGAATATTATGACAAGCGTTGTGACAAAGAGGTTGGTTTCTTCTTTGTTGACGCTGAAAAAGCGTTTGACAATTTAAACTGGGACTTTATGTTTGCCACTATGGAAAAGCTACAATTGGGAGAAAGATTCATCAGAGCAATTAAGGAAATTTATAGAGACCAGACTGCAGCAATTGTGGTGAATGATGAATTGACCAAGAAATTGACGATAAGTAAAGGAACAAGACAAGGTTGCCCGTTATCTCCATTGTTGTTCATTTTAGTATTGGAGATTCTGATGATACAAATACGTCAAGATGATGAAATTCGTGGAATAAAAATAAAGGACTATTCATACAAGGTCAGAGCATTTGCGGATGACATAATGTTAATTGTAGAGGACCCATTGGAGAACATGCCAAGAGTGATAGATAAGATCAAGGAGTTTGGAGACTTGGCAGGTTTCTTCATTAACAAAAAGAAGTCAAAGATATTATGCAAAAATATGACTAAGCAGAAACAACAATTGTTAATGGAAACAACGGATTGTGAAGTAACAAGTAAAGTGAAATATTTGGGAGTCGAATTAACTGCAAAGAACATAGATCTATTCAAAAACAATTATGAAAAACTATCGACTCAGATAGAGAGAGACTTGATTAAATGGAATAGATTGAATTTGTCATGGTTGGGCAGGATTGCAGCAGTTAAGATGAATGTGTTACCAAGAGTAATGTTTTTGCTACAGACAATACCAATCATCAGAGACTCCAAACAATTTGAAAAATGGCAGAGGAAAATATCAGATTTTGTTTGGGCAGGCAAGAAGCCTCGAGTGAAAGTGAAAGTTTTACAAGATGCAAAGGAAAGAGGCGGAATGCAACTGCCCAATCTGAGACTTTATCATGATGCAATCTGCCTAGTTTGGTTGAAAGAATGGATGACATTAAAGAACAAGAAACTATTAGCCCTAGAGGGATATAAAAAAATATTTGGATGGCATGCATATTTATGGCATGACAAAGTAAAGGTCAACTCGATGTTCCTGCATCACTTTGTTCGGAGAAGTTTATACATAATCTGGAAGAAGTACAGAATTTATCTACAAGAAGGAACCCCTTTGTGGGTGGTTCCATATGAGGTGATAGACCCGAGAGCTGTTGATAATGAACAACAATGTTTAACGTATAAAGAAATAACTAAAACTGAAGCATCCAAACTTAGAATAAAGACACAAGAGGAACTATCACCTAACTACGATTGGTTCCAGTATAGACAGATCAGAGACTTATATAACTCGGACTCTGTAAAGGGAGGTATACGAATAGAGAATTCGGAACTAGAGCAGACCCTTCTTAAAGAAGATAAGAAATGAATATCCAAGGTATACCAAGTACTGTTGAAGTGGTATACCGAGGATGAGATAGTTAAAACACAAATGGTGAAATGGGCTATAAACTTTAATAAAGAAATAACAATGGAGGCATGGGAATACTTGTGGAAAACTACAATGAAGACAACGACATGTATTAATATCAAAGAGAACATTTATAAAATGATCTATCGTTGGTACATGACACCAAAGAAGATTGCGCTAGGGAATTTGAATACTTCTAATAAATGCTGGAAATGTAAGAAGCATGAGGGCTCCCTCTATCATATGTGGTGGTCGTGTGAGGTAGCCAGGCAGTACTGGGGTGAAATAATAAGAGAAATGAGTGAAATTTTACAATTTCAAATTAATAAGAACCCAGAACTCCTGCTACTGAACTTGGGAATGGAGGGAATTCCAGCCCAACACAGGACGTTGATATTTTATATGACAGCAGCAGCTAGACTTTTGTATGCGCAAAAATGGAAAGTACAAGAAGTGCCAACTATTGAAGATTGGACTTACAAATTGCTGTATATGGCTGAAATGGACAAGATGACAAGAAAATTGAGAGATCTGGACTCAGGGCAGTTCAACACAGACTGGGAGAAGCTGAAACAATACCTGGAGAAGAAATGGGAGGTGGGAGGAAAACTGTGGCAGTTTGAGAACTACTGAAGTATTGAAGTAGAGGGGGGAGACTTTACCGGGGGGAGAAGAGATAAATGTGAATTAATAAGCAGTCAGATTAATAGATTGACATATATATAGATATATATAGGTTAACAAACAGAACATAGAGAAAATAATTAATTATAAGGACTAAATATAAGGAGCGATTAACTAACAATATTTTCTTTTTTTTCTGACAAGTTTTGTACCAAACTGAATGTCTGAAGATATAGATGGGTCAAATTGATTGACTACGTGAGGAGAGATATATAGAACTATTATAAAAAGATAGAATGAGTAATATATATAGAGAATAAGTCAAATTGTTTGACATAAACGAATGTATGATCTATATGGTTTATGATATATAGAAATACCTGAAATTGAAAAATTGGGATAAATTGTTTATCTAAGATGGAAACAAAGGCTTACAGTTTGGGCATATAATGTTAAAAATAGTTAAGGATGTACTGCTTAGAATAATGGAGAATATATATTTGTTTTAGATAGAGGAAGCTAATAAAAGTAAGGGAAAGGGGACAAAGGGTTGGAAAGCTGTTGGAAGTCAACAAAAAGGGGGGGGAAAGGGAGGGGGTTAGAGATGAAAAAATTGGGGAAAATTGAATGTAAATGTGGAAATAATGGATTCTAACCCAATAAAAATTTTTCAAAAAAAAAAAAAATACTTTAAAAATACATCATACATATGTAGATGTGTTATATATGAAGAGGTACACGTGGCAGAGCTCTGTGGTGCTTTTAACCCTCTCCAGTTGCCCATGCTGCAGACCAACACAAAAGAGGCACCTGTGCGGCAACCTCCATCAGGACATCACTGTTAAGGCTGTATAGAGCAAGGGTAGGAGGAGAACTAAGACAGTCCAGCACTTACCACAGTACATCTACCCTCTTAAGTTTGATTTATGGATAAGAAACAAGTTCACTAATAGAAAACTGAACTCTGCAATGAACGTTCATATATGTGCTAACCATTCCATTCTCAGCTGCTGATTATGGTGCAATCACAATTTTCTGAAAACAAACCAAAAAAATTGCAACCCCCCCGCCCCAAACAAGCAAACCTAACATAAACTCTGTCCAAGAACAATAATATACAGCTCAACAAATCCCCAAGATGAGGCGGGAGAGGAAAAGGCCATCGTTTGACAGATGTTAGTGATATTGCTTAATGGAAGATGGCAAAATAAAAATAGTGACAATGGGTAACCGTAAATTATCTGAATAAAAACTATTTATAATGAAAAGGAGAAAAACTTTGGAGTGCCTAGTTTTAAGAACTGCTCTATTAAATTTTTGTTTCGCATAACTTGCTTAAAAGGTTCTTCTTTTTCATTACTGACTTCAGGAAAGTTGGTGGGGGGAGAGACACATGCAACAAACCCAGAAAGACTGAAACCAAAATGAAGCTGTTCATAAGCATGGTACTATAAATTCAATAAATTATAATTTAAGTACATAAATGTCTTGTAATAACTAAGTATAGCAAGATAATCATAATCAATATTCTCAATGTGGACCATGGACAGGCAAGGCAAATCTTTCCACAAATGTGAAAAAAGCCGAGGTGTGCAAAAGAGGGCAGATAAAGGTAGGTTGGCAAATCAATGGGAAGGAGAAAAGGAAGCAAAAAATGGGGAATTTTACTTTGTTTTTATGTCCCTGGCTATTAATTACTTTTTTGTTTTTATGTTGATAATTAATTATGATTTTATGGTATTGTTTTTACTTGTAAAGCCAGGTCTGGTAGATTCTGGAAAGGCAGCATAAAAGTTCCCTATATAAATAAATGGTCCTACTCTATTTGCATCCAAAATTATTTGGAGTTTTCCACAGTGACTCTATCCTAGTATAGAAATGTCCATTTGGACTATATACATTATTCTTTGAGATTTATGAGCTTTGTATTAAAGAGTAGCTTTAATAACCTTTGATAGCAGTGGGAGATGTACCATACCATCCTGGACAAATAATTGGAGAAAGGACAATTAACAGCAAATATTTTAGAATGCAGATGATAGACTGTAGCGTGCGGGGAACCAGAATTTGCTAACATCTTAACTCATGGTAATTGACTCACACTAGGCAACACAGACAAGGATATGCTTGATCAGAAACTAGATCAGCTTCCTCATCGTCAGCGGCAACTTCTGATACTTTGTTAACTGTAGATTTACAAACTGAAGCAAAATATCCTTTTTATTGCATTTCTTGCAAATTGCTGCCTCTGAAAGACACCGTGTAAAATCTGCTTTATAGCAAGAATTGCTTCACTGATAGCAGCGATAGGTATGCTGTGGTTGCAAAGGGAAGGCATTCACTGGTATTTCCTTTGAGGGCTTGAAGCTAATAGCTCTGTACTGTACAGCTTGAACTACTACCAGTTCAAGAATATCTGGTCTGGAAGACAATGATTTAGCAGGCATTCTACTCTTTGTGCAATTTCTATAGTAATTGCCCCTCGTCATGAGAAATTTTTCTCAGATTTTTAAATCATCTTTATAACTTCCTGGTCTCTGGACACCTCATCTGTACAATGATTAAATTCACAAGTCTCATTTCATACAATGTTGCTATCTATTGATTAGTGGGCTCATGATGTAACTCTAAACACAATGTTCCAATACAATATTTAATATTGGGTTAAAAGGGTTATCTAGAGCAGAGAAGCAGAGAGAGCTGCATCATGTGTTTTGTAACAGTTCAATAACTGGAGCAAGATGCCTGAAGATCAGGCATCAGGATATATTCAGAGCAGTGCCTGGCCTTCTTCTTTTCTATGGTAAGGTCAGACTCAATTAGATTTCTTTACCCATTACGTGGTACACAGACTGGATAACAATTTTAGCTTTGTCCAGTTTGGGTATCATTTTAAAAGTTGAAATATCTTTCATATTTTTCACCAAAGGATCCAAGACATTTTCTATAGAATTCCAATGAAAACCCTGAACTTGGGGATTTTAAAACATTCTTTATTACCAATTCTACTTCCGCTCACGTAGTATCAACTTTTAGTACATTTGAGAAAATTTTATAATGTTTAATTTTGTTAACAATTCCATAGTCAATGCTGTGTCCTGCTTCCAGGATATAGCTCTGTATAATAATTTTAAAATTGTTCTGAAACTTCCCGTGGGGTTTTGCCCATCCATCCTTTGACCCAATTACTAGAATTGGGTTGTTGTTGTTATTCACATGTTAATAGTTTTTCAAGTAAGTGTGAAAGCTTGCTTTCAGACTTACATTTCTCTCCAGCATAGAAACAACAGTGTTTCAAGCAAGGAAGATATTAGGAATATTTTTAAAAACATTCAGCTGAACCAATCATAAAGCTGTAAGACTTATGCACACGCACTTGGAAGTTCTAGACATCAATGGGACTTGCTTCCAAAAAGTGTTAAGGAGAAGGGTGTAAATGCTGATACACAAGCATTAAGATACACAAACTCCCTCAATTTTCAATTTTTTAATATTTTTTAATTTTTAATTATTTTATTAGTGGAAAACAGAAAAAAAAGCAAAGTCCCTCAGATTTAAACTACCAAACGCAAACAACCAAATCAGAGACTCATGCATCCCACTTCCCAGGCTTCACTTCCCTCTTCAGGTTTACTGCAGCTGTCCTGGATAGAAATCTCTCTGGTTGCCACAGGGAAAAACAGGGTTTCTCACCTGTAACTGTTGATCGTCGAGTCTCTTCTGTGCAGACACACATTGGGACTGCGCAGGCGCAGGCCAGCCGCGGAGAAGATTCTTTTAGCTTCTAGAAATGTGACGGGGACGTTCGGGCCCACCGCGCATGCGCGTCGGTGTTCCCGCCAATTTTGAAGTACAAGTACCCGAACGTCCCCGGCATTCCCTCAGTTCACCTGAGCCGCCGGAGAAACAATGGAGTAAACCAAGCACTCACAGCGGGGCAGGCGGGAGGGAATGTGTGTCTGCACAGAAGAGACTCGACGATCAACAGTTACAGGTGAGAAACCCTGTTTATCGTCGTCGTCCTTCTGTGCAGCCCCACATTGGGAGAATAGCTAGCATCTCACCAATGGGGGCGGGTGTGAGTGTCTATGTGAACAAAGAATGCAGAACAGCCGTGCCAACAGCGGATTCACGGCGTGCATTCACGTCTACAGAATAATGTTTAATGAAAGTGTCAGCGGTAGACCACGTTGCAGCTTGGCAGACGTCCTGGAGTGGCACTCCTCGCAGGAAGGCAGCAGAGGCAGCTTGTGCTCGAGTAGAATGAGCAGTAATCAACAACGGGCACCGGACTCCAGCTTGCTGATAACAAAGTTTAATTGCAGACACAATCCAGCGAGAGATGGACTGGGCAGAAGCTGGCGAGCCCTTGCGAGGGCCAGAGTAACACAAGAACAGGGCAGGAGACTTCCTGAAACACTTGGTGCGATGTAAATAAAACAATAAAGCACGTTTCACATCCAATGTGTGTAGAGTACGTTCCTCTGGGGAAGAGGGTGTAGGAAAAAAGGAAGGAAGGACCACCTTTTGACGCAGGTGAAATTTGGAAACCACCTTGGGCAGGAACTGCATACTAGTGTGGAGCATGACCGTACCGGGGAAGAACTGCAGGAAGGGGGGGTCACACCTTAGAGCAGACAACTCCCCAACCCGCCTGGAGGAAGTGACTGCAACCAAAAAGGCCACCTTCTGCGTGAGCAGAGGCAAGGGACAGGTAGACAGGGGCTCAAAAGGGGAGAGCATCAGACGGGAGAGCACCAGGGTCAGGCTCCACTGAGGAATAGGATGGGCCCTAGGAGGAAAGGACTTTAGTAGGCCCTTCAGGAACTGTTTGGACAGCCAATGTGCAAACACAGTCCTCCCATCAATCTGCTCATGGAAGGCAGAGATAGCAGCCATGTGCACCTTAACACTGGAGAACGCCAGGCCTTGGGAGCACAGGTCCAGGAGGTAGTCCAGAATGACAGGCAGCGGGCAAGTGAAAGGGGAAACCCCTTTGGGGGCTAACCACCTAGAGAAACGTGACCACTTCCTCTGGTAGGACAACCTGGTAGACGGTTTTCGGGCATTCAAGATCACGTTAAGCACCCTAGCAGAGAGGCCTAGTCTGGGGCGCAGAGGAGCCAGGCAGTCAGATTTAGCACTGCCACATCGTGATGCCACACCCCGTCCCTGAGTAGCAGGTCTGGGGCGTGTGGAAGCGGGAGACACCGCCCCTGTGACAGGGAGAGTAAAAGGGGGAACCAATCCTGGCGAGGCCACCGAGGGGCAATCAGGATACAATGGGTCCGGAAGGCTCTGATCCTGGACAGGACCTTGTGAAGGAGTGGGAAGGGCGGGAAGGCATAAAAGAGCCCTGGAGACCAGGGTATCTGGAAGGCATCCCCCAGTGAACGATGGCCAATCCCGGCCCGGGAGCAGAACAGGGGAACCTGTGTGTTGTGGGCTGTGGCGAAGAGGTCGATGAGCGGGGTGCCCCACATGCGGAAAACCACATGGAGGTAAGCCCTGTTGAGGGACCACTCGTGTTGGGGCAAAAACACTCTGCTCAGCGCGTCTGCTGCTGTGTTGCTCTCCCCCGCAATATGAACGGCCTTGGGCAGGACGTTGTTGGTAATAGCCCAGTTCCAGAGCGTAGTCGCTTCCCTGCAGAGCTTGAGCGAGACCGTTCCTCCCTGCTTGTTGAGATAGTAACAGGCTGTGGTATTGTCCGACAGGACCTGCACCCTCTTGTTCCGAATGACATCTGCAAAAGAAGCAAGGGAGTAACGGATCGCTCTAAGCTCTAAGAGGTTAATGTGCATGTTTACCTCAAGGGAGGACCAAACACCCTGAGCAGACAGGCGCCCACAACGCCCTCCCCAGCCTAGATTGGAAGCGTCCGTAAAGACGGTGACCTCCGGCAGGAAGGGACCAAAAGGACAACCCTTGGACAAATTCTCAGGGACAGTCCACCACACCAAGGACCGCTGTATCACCCTCGGGATGGAAAACCCACGGTGTTGACTCATAGCGAGAGGGTTGAAAACCCGAACAAACCAGTTTTGCAGAGGCCGCATGTGCAGGCGAGCAAAACACACCACCCCTGTGGAGGAGGCCATGAGGCCCAACAAGGTTTGAATCAGGAGGGCAGTTTGGAACCGGTTATGCACGAAGTGGCGGGCCAGGCAGGACAGCCTGCTCAAGCGGTCCGGGGGTAGATAAGCCCGGCCCAGCAGAGAGTCAAAGTGGACCCCGATGAACCTAATGCTCGTACCTGGGGACAACACAGACTTCCCCAAATTGACCACTAGCCCCAGGCCGTCTAGCACGGACAAGGTGAGGGCGATAGAGGCCCGGAGGGAATCAGAGGAGGGACCCACCAGGAGCCAATCATCCAAATATGGATAGACAAAACAGCCACTAGACCGTAAATGTGCCACCACGGTGGCCATACATTTAGTGAACACCCTGGGCGCCGAGGCCAGGCCAAAGGGCAAGGCTGTGTACTCATAGACAGCGCCTCCACAGGTAAAACGGAGATATTTTCTGTGGCCCTCAAAGATGGAAATGTGGAAGTAGGCGTCTTTGAGATCCAAAATGGCCATCCAGACGCCTGACTCCAAGAGTTCCAATACTCGTGACAGAGTAAGCATCCTAAACTTTTCCACCCTCAAGTAAGTATTAAGGGCCCGAAGGTCCAAAATGGGACGAGACCCCCCATCTTTCTTATCCACAAGAAAGTATCTTGAATAAAATCCCCAAGGGGAAGCAGAGACATCGACCACCCGGACAGCACCTTTGTTAACCAACTCCAAAACATTATTTTGTAACACAACATTACAACAAGAAGCACAACGAGGGGGGTGCGAAAGAGGGGGTGCAGTGGTAAACGATAACTTATAACCACGGGCCACAATAGAGAGGACCCAGCTATCAGTAGTAATGAGTCGCCAATGGGGCAAGAAAGGCCGTAGCCTGTCCAAGAACAAGATATTAACAGTGTCCTTGCAGGCCAACTGGGAAGCGTCCTGGTCTAGTCAAAAGACCGTGGGCTTTTGCGCCGAAGTCGAGGGCTTGGGCGAGGGAGGCTGCTGTCGTCCCTTGGACCGGCCGGAGCGTCTCGAAGAGTGGCGCTGCTGGCCAGAGTAGGAACGGTGGCCATAGGATTGACCGGAGGAGAACCTTCCTTGGCGCTGTTGGAACTGCTGGTAGGGTGACTGATAGGACCGGAACCTGCCGTACCGATATCTCGGACCCGTCTGCGGAACCGAAGGCGCAACCCCGAGGGACTTGGCCGTCTGCTGGTTCTTCTTCATGAGGGAAAGGGACTCATCCGTTTTCTCTGAGAAGAGCTGGGGACCCTCAAACGGGAAATCCTCGACCTTGGCCTTCTTCTCGGGGGGCAGGGCCGTAGATCGAAGCCAGGCGTGCCGACGCAAGAGCACGGAGGATGCCATCGCACGTGCAGCAGAGTCGGCGGCGTCCTTGCCAGCTGTCATCTGTTGCTTTGACAACCGGAAAGCCTCAGCCTGGAGAGCCTTGACCAAGGCACGGCGATCGTCGGGAAGGTCAGAGAGGTAGGAGGATAGTCGCTTCCACAAGAAGAGATTGTAGGAGCCCATTATCACTTGGAAATTGGCGATACGGAACCCCAGGGAAGCCGAAGAATACACCTTCCGACCGATGCCATCTAGCTTTCTGCCCTCCCGATCCGACGGAGCCGAAGAGGAACCGCGTCGGAACCGAGCTTGACCCTCCTCGGCCACGATGGAAGAGGGTTTCGGATGGGTGAAGAGGTAAGGGCAATCCTCCTGCTTGAGCCGATAATATTTCTCGACCTTCTTGGCCGTAGGCGGAACGGAAGCAGGGGTCTGCCAGAGCGCGAGGGCATTGTCGACGAGATCCTCGACAGGGGGGAACGCCACCGAGGCAGGAGAGCCAGAGTACAGCGGCTCCAGCAGCTTGCTCTTGGGCTTTGAGGTGGAAGAGGCGACATCCAGCTCCAGTGCCGCGGCCATCCGGACCAGCTGCTCCGCGAACACTCTGTAGTCGTCATTAGGAGACGACGAACGGAGCTCCCCCACAGCATCATCAGGGGAAGGGTCGGAAGCCGCGTCCGAGGAGTACTCTGATGGAGACGCCAGGCCCTCTTCATCCTCGGAGTCGGAGAAAACCGCCGGGGTCTGCGTCGGAACCGAAGGGCGCTCCGTCGGAACCGAGGTACAAGGCTCGGGAGCCGAAAGATGGCGATGCGGCCGAGCAGCAGGCGGAGCAAGTGGCAGAGTCGACGGCGCCGGAACCGAGGTCAAGGGCGCCGATGGGCCAGGCAGGAAGGGGGCGGACTGCTGGATCCAAGCCACGAAATCTTGCCAGGAGGCCACGTTCCCAAAGCCCGGGACAGGCTGCCAAGGAGGTAGAGCAGCAGGCACTGGAACGGATCGGTGAAACGGCGCCGGAACCGACAAGACTGGCTGCGCCGGAACGGAGGCCTCCGACGGGACCGGAGCAGATGGCAGGGAGCGTTCAAACTCCTGGAACGGTTCCGAAAAACAAGGGAACGATTCATAGTCGTCCGGAACCACCGGAGGAGGCGTACGAGGAGGCGAAGGGGTGTGCAGGAGACTCCTGACGTCCTCAGCAGGAGGGGCCGATCTGGGAGGCGAACCAGCCAACGATGTCGGGGCCGGCGATAAAGCACGGCTCTTGGCTTTCGACTTGGCCTTTGCCTTTTTTGGCGGGGGCTCCGAAGAAGCCGCAGTGGCCAAAGGCTTGGAAGAAGGCTTCGACGAAGCGCGTTTCTTCGCCTTCCGACTGGACGGAACACTCACGGAACCGGAGGTAGTCGAGCCCTCCGGAACGGGCGGCCCCGTCGGATCCGAGGGGAGCGGTTCCGGCGACTTACGCGGAGCCGGCGAGGGAGCGACAGAGCTGGGCTTGCTCCCGGACGATCCAGACGGTTTGGGCGGCAGAAGGTTGGCGTCCCAAAGGAAGGCTCGGAGCCTGGCCTTGCGGTCGTTCCGCGCCTTCGGGGTGAAGGCCATGCAGAACTTACAGCGCTCCACGACGTGCCCCTCGCCCAAACAGATAAGGCACAGGTCATGACCGTCTGAGTGGGTCATTTTAGTGCCACATTGCTGGCATTTTTTAAATAGAGAGGAATGGGACATGGTGGAGGCGTGTCCCAGAAAATGAAGCGATAACTCACAAGCGACGAACAGTCCGAAGACACGAGCGACAGCTAAAGAACCTTTTCGAACGGCGGCGAAAAAGGAACTGAGGGAATGCCGGGGACGTTCGGGTACTTGTACTTCAAAATTGGCGGGAACACCGACGCGCATGCGCGGTGGGCCCGAACGTCCCCGTCACATTTCTAGAAGCTAAAAGAATCTTCTCCGCGGCTGGCCTGCGCCTGCGCAGTCCCAATGTGGGGCTGCACAGAAGGACGACGACGATTTATTTGTTCTCTGGCTGCCTCTGGGAATTCATTGTTGAACACTACATTTTGACAAGCAGTGGTCCTGACAAGACTTTGAGAGAATTTATTTTTCCCCATGTACAGCAGTGTAATTTTACCAACTAACGAATGTTGTGAAAAATTAAAATGTTTTTCAAATAAGGAGACGACTTGCTCTATATTGGTCAGTCTTTTCTCTGGAAAATGAACCTCTTCCAGTTACTTAATTTTATACTGGTATGAAATAAGGTGTGTTGTTCTTCAAGGACTTAAAGAAACAGAACAGACTCCGAAGTGCCTTTTTTCCAGATTAACTACCCATCTAGTGACATTGCAGACTTTCTTTTTAACTGAAGAAAAAAATAAGTATTAGCCAAAATAAATGTTAGCTGTTATCATTTCATGCCCCAAACCCACCCCAGTTACATTTTTGTTGCCTGAAACTAGCTGACGTGGACTGTGACTTATGTTTCTGTCTGCAAGAAGTACCTCCATTAGGTTTAGCTGGGGGCCAGATGACCACTGATATTGGCTGTCCACATTAGGCGCATGGGGCTCTCTCTTATTGGATGGTGGTAATAATCTATATATAATTTGTTAGAATTGTCTGGTGTTAACTGTCCCAGCAATAATTTGATTCATCTGAATGTGTGGAATGTGTGGAATTGCAACCAATACAACCTAACTGACTACAGTCCACAGTGAACTTCTCTTGCACCAGCCTATGGAAGTTTTCAATGAAAGTTTTCACAGAAGATTCACATGTTAGGAAATCAGCTGAAATACAAGTACTTTGACTTGTACGAGTTGCGGCTTTGGCAGGATGTCTTTTATGTAATAATTTCTCAGGTGTTAAATTATACATTGCAGAGGTTAAGCAGATATGCCTGTGTGTGGCAGTGCTAGTATAAATCAGCTCAATACTCAAAGTGAGACAAGTTTAAACCTGCGTGGAATACAGATTCCATCACCTCTAACAGACAGTGAATTACTGGGCAGCATCCAGAGAGTGTCCTGCTCTGTAAATAAGCCCCTCCGCCTCCAAGATCTGGCAACAAATACCGTTTGTATTTCATGCAAGTGTCAGATGTTATTTGAATCAAAATATTTTAAATGGACTTGTGTCCATGCAGCTGTCCACAGTACTGCTACAGTCCTCAGTGCTGTTGAATGAATATTCAGAGGGTCAGAGGTGCAACTCTCAGGGGATGGAAATAGGGTGTCAGTGAATACAAACACACACAAGCACATCGCACTGCCATATTAAGCCAGCTTCCACTGGGAAAGGCTACAGTGTTAGGGGACAGAAAAACAGACGGTGCATCAAGAGAAGGCCAAAATTAAATGTGAATTGTTTTACAGCTTTAGGCAGTAGAAATAATTGATGGCAGACAGCTTAAAGGCATGAAATGAGCCATGCAAAAATGGACACACAGAAATTTTGCACAACTAATTTGAGCATGAAATTGCCATGACCAGCTTCCTGAATCAGTGATGCCAGCATGAGAGTCTCTGAGATTCATGTTGCCAATCCTTAGAGATATTTTGTAATTTGCAATTTTCAGCAAGCTTATAAGGGATTTGGTTTTTAAGTTAAACAAGCACTCACTTGTTTGGTTTTGGTCATGTTCGATGCCTATATGACTGTTGATTAAGAGGTATAGCCCAAATATTAACACTGCATTTTCCCGGTTAGGGCTCAGAAAGAATAACTTTTCCCAGTGACCAACGAGCACACTATGGACTTCTAAGACTTCAAAGGGCCGTTTGATGTTATATTTCTGCAGCTCCTTTTCAAGTGCAAGGTAGGGTTGCCAGCCTCCAGATGGTAGCTGGAAATCTTCAGGAATTACCACTCATCTCCAAGTCACAGAGATCAGTTTCCCTGGAGAAAATGGCTGCTGTGGAGAGGGGACTCTATGGTTCCTACCCTTTCCAAACCCTGCCATCCCCAGGCTCCGCTCCCAAAATCTCAACAAATTTCCCAACTTGGAGGTGGCAACCCTAGTGCAAGGCCCCAGACAGGGATTAACACACATTGTGATTACTTTTGTCATGTAGGGGAGAGAGAGTTATCAGAATCCAATTACATATCAATATGAACTTTCTAAACTGACAAGTATGTAACAATGGTTGAAGAGTTGGGAACAACAAGGCTTGCCATTCTGCAGGAACTTAATTGGGTGACCTAAAGTGACTAAGTCACTCAGACTAACTTATCCTACACAGATGCTGTGATGACAAAATGGAGGTGCAACTATATATGCTCTCCTTAGAGGAAGGGTATAATAAGAATCATATAAATAATGCCTGGGTTTACACCATTTTGTCATATTTTATATTTTTGGTTTGTGATCTGTTAGAAAAGCTTGCTAAATGCAGGAAACTGGAATCTGTGTTAATATGGAAAGACTATCAAAAGTTATACAGTCAATGTTTGCTTTGAAATAATAATATATACCAAAGAAACACTCCCCAAAAAACTGGCATTTCCCCACCCCCGCCCCCCACTTGTGTCTTGTATGTGTCATTCATGACATGTTCTGTTTAGAGATGGGCATGAACAGAAAAAAACCCGAACATGATGTTTGTTGTTTGTTGCAATCCACGAACAGGGACTCATGAACACTTACGAACATGACCTGTTCACGAACATGTTTGAGGTTGGATGTTCGTGGGGGCCAGCAGGCTCTCCTCCAGCCATCATCCAATTTTGGTCAAGATCCCTACTGCATCACTCCGAGAAACTTGACCTGAGCAGGCACCAGGAAAGGTACCAATAATAAATAATAGCTTGACCCCAGAGCCTGGCAGCAGCCCTGGAACTTGAAGGGGTAGATCCCTACCGCACCACTCCCAGAAACCTTACCTGAGCAGGCAGCAGGAAAGGTACCAATAATAAATAATAGCTTAGCCCAGAGCCTGGCAGCAGCCCTGGAACCTGAAGGGGTAGATCCCTATCCCATCACACACAAGGAAAATTCAAGCTCCAATGCACTCTCTCTAACAAAATGCCAATAGCAGCTGTCTCTCCACTGCCTGCAAAGCCTGAGCTGGGAACCCCCCTCCCCCCTGCTCTTTGCTCCCTTGTAACAAATTTGGAACTCCACACTTGAAAGAAAGACCTGCCTATCAAGCTAAATAGGGCTTAGAGTGGGATTTCCAGGGCAACAGCAGGAGTTCAGAGTTCAGACAATCCCTGTCTAAGTTGCCAAGGGAATTGATTGCAGGTGCCAGACTGTCTGGCTTGACGAACAACAACGAACAAACAGCAACGAACAAGGCTTGCACTTGTTTGTTTAGAATGGGGCCTCACAAACAGCTTGTTCGCGAACAGCAGATTGGGCTGTTCGTGGCTTTTTTTTGTTCGTATTGCTGTTCGTGCCCATCTCTAGTTCTGTTAGACACAGGAGGAGATGGGAGACAGCCTACTTTCCTATTACATTAGAAAGCCAAGCAAGTGTTGTTTAGGGACTCCAGTCCACACCCCATTGCAGCCAGCTCCTCACCATGCCAAGTCATGCCATGTTCAGGGAATGTGGCATGCTGCATGAGGGAGTTTTACTGACTTGACTCCATATGTCTGATGTATTATACACAATGGGTTTGAGTAGGATTTAGTGAAGCCACATTTCTTTGAGATGTATAGGTTTTAATGTCTGTATTGTGTTTTCAGTGTTTGTATTTCTATTTGAATATCGTATTACCATTTTTAATCTTTGCATTTCTATTATTTTAATAGTTATTGTATATGTATGCTGTAAACCACCTTGAGCACTAAACATGGTAAAGAGGTGATATATAAGATAAACCAACCAACAAATAAATAAATAAATGAACACACTACCTAGGCAAATCGTGCCTGGCCCAAGGAAGTCAGCATACCAGGCACACACTGGCTAAGGAAGGCAGCAACTGGCTGAAATGTGGCTAGCTGCAGGTGATCTTGACATCACAAGAGCGCTGACCTGGACCTGCACAGATCAGCTGGCCAGTCCATTAGGCAGCCTTTCACTCCTGGCACCCTAGACAATTGCCTAGGTGTGCCTAATGGACAAGCCAACCCAGGGAAGGAGGCAAAACAATATTCAGAAAATGGAGTGGACTTGAGATACAGGAGAGCCATATGGAGGAGTGAGGAAGCAAGAAGATTTATAGGGAAAGGCTGCAGGAAAGCAGCACAAGAGATTCGCTTTAATTTTTTATCTTCTCAGCTGGCTGAATTGTCTGACATACATGTTAAATATAAAGCAATACCTGTTAAATATCTGGTTTCCCCAAGATATTGAGGAAATATCAGATTATAATAATGTTAAAAAGCAACCTGAGAGTCTTGAGTTATAATTTTTTTGGTTATCTCAATCTGTTGGGTTGTTAGGCAGAATAGCTATCATGAAAATGGTTTTGTTACCCAAAATATTATTTTGATTCTGAAATATTCTTCTTGATGTGAAGAATGACCCTTTAAAGAAGTGGCAACAAATTATTCTAAATTTTATACAGCATGGAAAACCTCCTAAAATGGGTGCAATTGCAAACATTATGTATAAAAGATATTTCTCAAGGAGGCCTGTATGTGTGTAAAGTGCTATCAAGTCATAGTTGGCTTATGGCAATGCTTCATGGGGCTATCAAGGCAAGAGATGAGCAGGGGAGGATTGCCATTGCTTGCTTCATTAACAACCCTGATTTTTCATGGTGGTCTCCCATTCAAATATTGACCAGGGCCAACCCTGCTTAACATCTGATTAGATAGGGCTAGACTGGGCCAGCAGGGAGACCTAGGAGTTCCCAATGATAAACTATATTATAAGGCAGAGAAGTTAACTTAATTGAAGGAATGGCATTTTTCAGGGAAAGATTCTTTAGTTATCTCTAAGAAATTAAAAAGCGCATCTATGAATTTGTTATGGTATAAAAGAAGGACTATTATATGTGAGATTATTTCCTTTAGTGAAGATGTAAAGGTATTGTGTAAATTGAAAAGATATGTAGATCCTGGCCTCTCCCCATTGGCTTTGATCTTTTGGAATGAGAAAATAACTAGCCCTTTATATACATATGGACAATAACACCTTTATAGTATTTATCGGCCTTTTTTGCACAGATTTTTTTTGCTGCTTTTGTCCCCATAACTCTTCAGGATTTCTTTCAAATTCTAGACACGTAACTCCCACTTCAGATTTCAATGAGCCATTTCAAAGGTTCCAAATTTTCTGTGCAGGCAGAAAATTTGGCAGAGAACCTTTGAAAAATTACCCATGCAAAGAAGGCCAGCAACTAGAAGATATTTTAAACTGATGTGCAGTATTATCTTATCCGGAACTCATCTAATGAACAGCTTAAAATGGCCCCTTACCCAATTTCTACAAATTAGATATATGATAATGGAGTTGTTAGGGAAATACAAGGAAGTTAGTGATTCTTTTAAGGGTTGTGTTTTGGGGTTCTATAATTATTGATGAAATGGAGAGATCAAATTTTAGATATGTTGAAAATTGGAATAAAATGTTGTCTTTGGGTTTACCAAAGGATCTTTGGGAATGGTTATGGACTGTCTACTGTGTAATGAGTTTTCTTTTTGTCTCCCCCCCTATTTTTATCCTTTCTTTTTTTCTTAACAACAAAATAATTTTAAAAAAAAATTAAAGAGGGCTGGATATCTTTAGAGGGAAGGGATGACTCAGGGCCAAACTACATATAATGGGGTACTCATGTGTCTGTTCCTTTCACAATGAAGCTAGAAACAGGGTCTATTTTTAATAAACAAAAAAGAGCCCAAGCGGATGGGAGCTAAACCCTCCTTTGACTTGCTTTATCAGTTGAGAGCCAACATCCTGTAGGGGTTAGAGAGTAGACATGGGCATGAATCGCATTACGAACACAAAAAAGCGACAAAACCTGCAAGTGGCAGGACATGGCCCTTTAAACTATCAGCTGGCAGGCAGCAGGGGGAAATCCCCCCTGCCGCCTGCCAGCTGATAGTTTAAAGGGATCTCTAAAGGGCCAGGTAAGTGGATTAGAGGGGAGGAGGCTGCAGGCCCCCACAAAGAGCGAAGAACAAATATGTTCGGGACAGCATCATGTTTGGCGTTCGTTGTTTGTGGGCAGCAACGACCGACGAACAGCGTGTTCGGGGTTTTTTTCCCATTCATGCCCATGTCTATTAGAGAGTCAGATCATGATATTGGGAAACCCACGTTTGAACTCCCTCCCTGCCATGGAAGCTCACTGCGTAATCTTGGGCCAGTCACACAGTCTGAGTCACACACTCTCAGCCTAGCCTACCTTACAGGGTGATTGTGAGCATAAAGTGGAGGAGAGGAGAATGATGTAAGCCAGTTGGGTCCCACTGGGGAGAAAGGAAGGGTATAAATGATGTAAGTAAATAAAAAATAAAATTTCTTGTAGCATTATGTTGTTGCTTCAGATGTTGTCCCAAAACAGCTGATTTCAATAATATAAGCTGAGGTGGGAGAGAACTGCTTCAAGCAATAGATCTCAGACATGATTTAAGCAAGATACTGGCAAGGCAAAATCAGTTTCTCACATGCACAACATCTCATTTAACCTGTGTAAAGCAGTTCTGTAACATGCAGTGTCTCATTCCAGACTGGTACCTGTACAAAGCCACTACATACCGTATGTAGCTACTTCACACAGATAACTTGCCCAGTTTACATGAGACATTGTGAGTACAAAGTCCTGCGGATGAGTGCTTTTTCATCAGCCAGTATCATGTTTAAATCAAGTCACTATGAGGTAATAGGAGGACAGATAAGCTCCTTTTTATGTAATTAAACTCTCCCCTGTGAATATAAATGTGGTTTCCCTATCACATCTAGTTTAGCCTGAAGTTTGATACGGAGCATTAAGAGATGATATATCAAAACATGATGAAAATTAAGAAAATGTTTGGAAAGGATTCCAAAACGTTACTGAAAAAAGAAGGTATTCTGGCCCAACTCTATTTCAATCCCAAACCTGTTGAAGAATATTTTATAGCATATGTTGTTGTTTTTTACTTAAGCCCTTGATGTAGATGTTTCTATTTGAGGCATTTTAAGCAACAAGAAGATTGAATATGTATATATTGTTGGACAATTATTATGTATTCTTCTTTGATTTTAAAAAGTTCATTTTACCAAGAAAAAGAAATCCTTACAGAGAAATCAGACTGTGACCACAGACAAGGGTAATTTACTGGAAGTAAAACTGTGTGTGTATATGGCATGATGCCACATTTCTTTTGATTAGGAAGCTTGAATCTGGGATACATTCTGAAAACAGGAAGGCATGGCAGAAACTTTATTTCAATTAAATAGTTCCCTTATAAACACATGAATTCCACTGCCATCAATCTCTGGAACCTGTGCCAGGGCAAACTGGCTGGGTAACAAGATTTGCTTTGCTATGAACAAAAAGAAACTCCCAACAAACCAAACACCTGTATTTGCTGACAACTTAGTCTTCCCTGAGAACAGAAGGGACAATCACTGGGCTTTAATGCTAATGTGCTAATGTGCTCTTTTCAAGCGAACCATAGAACTGAAGCATATTGCAACTTTGAAGATAAATGCACTCTCAACATCTGACTCATTCATTCATAGTAGACAACATGCCTGTTGAGAGAAATGTTGGCTCCTTCAGAGCATGAAGTTTCCACATGCATATATTCATATACAAGTTGTCCCTTTAGAACAACATAAATGAAATAAACAAGTGTAGACATAGCCATCTGTAGTTGTAATGAAGTCCAATAAGCTTTGCTAATTGTGCTGTTTTAAAATCTTGCAATCATATAAGTTAAGAAGATCTCCTTGTGTGCACATATCACTTCATGGATTAGAACAGCAAGATTTTAGTCCAGTGGTTCCTTAGAGACCAACAAGATTTTCAGAGTGTAAGCTTTCAAGAGTCAGCGCTCCCTTCTTCAGACATTCTTCATGGATTAGGAACTATGAGCATAAATTAATTTTGCATCCAAAGGTATGTTGTGGATGACCTCTTATCTGCAGTGTACTACTTTATTTATCTATTTTATTTATTTTTATGTTTTTTTAAAAAAATATTCCTGTGGCTTCAGATGGCTAGAATACATAATTTAAAACATCAAATGACAATAAACCCCCCAACTGCCTCCCCACAAACTAATAAAATGCATTCAGGTGCCTTTTTGAATATTTATAAAGCCACTTTTATAACTTTTGTATTGAGTCTGTATGGGGAAATTACATTATTCCCTAGTACTCCAGCTGTGATTTCACCACCTACTGTTTTTATTTTCACAATTTGAACAAAGACTAGCCACTTCATTATTATAATGACAGAAACCTGTACCTGCAGAAGTACAAGCATAAATTTATTGCAGGTTACCAAATGGATCGGTCAGCTACATGAATGGTATCTCTTTGGATATGGAAAATGAGTCCACTTTGAATATGAAAATCCAGATTGGGAAAATTTAACAAATGGAACCCCCTCCTTTCATTTTTATTTACTTGTATCGTAAGTCCAGACCAAACACAAAATTTTGAGGTAGATAAAATATTTTTTAAAAAATATAAACATAAAATTATTTCCAATGATACACTATAATTATAGGAACGCATCAAGATGTCTTAGTTAATTTTTGTCTGTATTCTGTCTGGGAAAAACATATCACTAGCTAGATGTCACTTTCACTTTGTCAAGTGTTAAGCAGAGTTCAGTGAAGCAGGGGCAAATTTCAGAGACTCACCACAAAAGAATTTATAAGGATGGGAGTCAAACCATCAACTAAAGTGAAAGCAGCTACCAGGGGCCCAAGACAAGTTTGCACTCATATGGTGCCAGATCAATAACAACCTTATTTGTCCTGACTAAAACCTACCATGTCTACTCTTGAAAATACTGGAGTCCCAGTAAAAAGTGGGGAGGGAGAAAGTCAAGAGTTGTACATGAGCATACACACTGGGAGCAAGCTAGGCCCTAGCATTATTGCTAAGACTTCAGGGGCTCACCTTAGACTGGGCTGGTAGCTGTGCTGGTGTCAGAGGTGATGATGGGCATAAGCCATGCTCTTTCCCCTCTCCTTACCACAGCCAGCACCTCAGGGCTTGCCCAAGTTGCCTGGTAAAAATCCAGTCTTGTGTGCTAAGCAAATGCTTTTGTGTGCTATTGTTCAGCATGCTTACTGCGTGGAGCGCAAGTGGAGCTCAAGTGAACAGGGAGGAATACATGTGAGTCTGTTCACTTGCCATTCAAATTTAATTCGTCACTTCTAGCTTGGCCCCTAGTCTTTCCCCACCCTGCTCCCAAATTCTCATTCTAGTGGCTACTTAAGCATATGGTATTTGGGAGAAATGTAAAGTTTAACACTCAGACAATTAATTTTGATATATGTTTGACACCACAATTGGCTCATTAAACCGCACAGGATATGATATCACAATCTCAATGACTAACCTTATTGTCATTTGGGGTGGGCACAGTGCTGCACTGCACTCCTGTGTCAGGAGGCGCCCAGCAACCACGCTCTGGCCCTGTGCAATTCCAGTGGGCCATAGCTCTCAGTCTCCTCTGAATTAGCTTTTCCTCACTTCCTTGAATCTGCTCAGGCTGTACCCAGAATGGAGCTGGTGGATGCACAGCCTTACTCACAGTATGATTTCACCGCCATATGAATTTTTTTAAAGTGAGAATTCCACTAAAAGAACAATATATTTTAATTAAAAATTAAAAACATCACTGGGAGCTAGTTCTCAGCTTCCTCAAATTGCTTAAACTCTGTTCTCCCAGCTTCGTGTACCCACGTTTCCCCATGGTGAATTTTTCAAGAAATCTATTATCCCCGTCATGTATAAGAATTTCCTTTTAGCTACTATGGCTGTGAGCATGGCAAAGTCTTTAAAGGGCTAATCTAAGAAAGCCATTCACGGAAAGTGCATTTATAAATATGTAAAGATTTCTGAACTTAAAAAATAACTGTCCTTATTGAACTTACATATTTGTGAGGCTAACAAACCACAGACACTAAAGCACACACAGATGGAGATTTTGAGGAAATGACCAATTCTCTATTAATTTCTTTGAACCCTCGCCTTGAAATATGGTAACCTTGACTACGTCCCTGCATCTATTCACAACCAAAGAAACACCAAGAGTGCTGGAAGTTTCAGTATTGAACAGAATGATCATTAATTATATTTGCAATGTTAGGAATGTTTCTAATCCTTAGAAAACAATTACAGAGAGGAACTGCCCATGTTCCTTTATAAACAGTGTTGGAAAAGAACTAGATATGATTGATTAGATAGAATGGCTTCCTCTGCCTCATCTTTGATGTCATGAAACTTTATAAGAACTGGCTTTTCCTTTGACAGAGTAAACAAACACAATATTCACATCAGGGTAACATCCTTATTTGCATCAGTGAATCCTGTTAGCATTAAAACACTTCTTTTTTTTGACATTTGAAAAAGAATGGAAAAAATGTCTAAGTGATGTGGTAGATAGGGAGCTTACCTACCTTCAGAATTAACATTTGCACAGGAATGTTGCAGCTGTTCTCAGTTTATAATCTGGGGGAGTCAATGCATATTGTGGGGAGGGGGGCAGCTTATGCCTTCTGGCTGTGGCCTTATCCTTAGATGCATTTGATATAATCTATGAACCAGGGCATAGGGTCCACGTTTAGACCTAGATACATTTTTCCCAGACTGTAACTTGTGAATAGGCCTAAATTAATGGAAAAATATGAAATACTATTGCCAGTCTTCCTGTACTGAGATCATATATAAACTGATATATAACTTTCCTTTGTTTTTCCCTAATGAAAAACATGAGAGATTAGAAGTAAAATGAGAGATTAGAAGTAAAATCTCCTCTTAAATAATATTTTTATATAAATGCCAATTTTAAAATGCTGACATTTTTCATCTTTTGTGAGTTTGCAATCATACTGCACATTATAGGAAACAAGTTTTAGAGGTGACATGAAATAATATTAATCAGTAGCATGTGTGGACAATTGGAATAGGAAGCAAATGTTAAAGGCATTCCAGAGTTAGCAATTTCTACACTAACCCTGGTGGGTTCCAGCAATTACATGGACACATAGCTAATAAACAACAGGTGGTTTAATGAGTTGGGAAAAATTAGGAAGTTTGAAGTCACCAAGGGAGTATATTAAGTTTCTGCACACATGAATAAGTTCAACAGTATATCAGGTCCTACTGTCCCAGGGATTCCCTGAATCCCTAGCAGAGTCACAAACAATCCCAGATATATACCTATGGTTTCAGTCCTTGTTCATGTTCTTTCATTCCAGCTGCTAAAAGTCCCCACCAACACCACTTAAGCATACTGGGAAAAGAAGAAAACCTGCTCACACCCATATTCTCAAGCCTATTGGTGCTTGCTGTGCAAGGGAAATTTTAATTTCTTCTAAAACAGGGATACTTTGTCCTATCTATCTGCAATTACACAGGGAGAATCCTCTCAGTGAGGCTGCAATGCCTGAAAATAAGTCTGGTGGAGAGGAGATAAGGTTGCACATGCATTTCCCACTGAAACCAAAGGAAACAACTATCAGATTTAATTTTAGGTGTCTGAAGAAGGGAGCTCTGATTCTGAATCTCAAAAGCTTACACCCTGAAAATCTTGTCGGTCTCTAAGATGCCACTGGACTCAAATCCTGCTCTTCAACTGTTAGACTGATTTCCTAATGGAACTATCTTTAATTCCAATATTGAAGAGACTGAGTGAAATTTCCAAAAAGACAATATGATCGCCTGAATCTGAAATCAATTCCCAATTGATGGACAAATGGATTGTCATCTAGATGTGTGTTATCAATTCTGTGCTTCATTCCCAAGTGCATGCTAATTCCGTGTTCAGGGAGAGGGGATTTAAGCCTCCTGCACACACACAAACCATTTGTCCTGCTATTTACTGATATATACAGATGGAGTATACATAGATTTCTTTGATGGGGTAAATAGAGGCTTTCCAGACCCATTTCACATTGGGAATGCTGCACTGGGCAGAGGGAGGCTTAAGTTATCTTTTCCTGTGCAAATCAGACCCACACACACCTGGGAGTTAAGCTGCTGTCATGGAACTCCCAGATCATGTCTATTGACAGTTCACATATTTACCACATTTTTGTCGAAGGCTTTCACGGCCGGACACTGAGAGATCTCTGTCTTTTGGTGCTACACCTCTGAAGATGCCAGCCACAGCTGCTGGCGAAACGTCAGGAACTACAATGCCAAGACCACGGCTATACAGCCCGGAAAACCCACAACAGCTTTTCTTCCAGAGTGGTTTACATCATTCTCCTGTCCTCTATTTCATCCTCATAATAACCCTAATAACCCTGTGAGTTAGGTTCGATAAAGAGAGTGTGACTGGCCCAAGATCACCCAGTGGGCTTCCATGGCAGAGTGGGGTTCTAGGGCTCCTAGAGCCTTGTCCAACACTCTAAGCACTACATCACATGTGCACTTTGTACCATGTGAATTGGCCCTGATGCTGTTTGTTAGTTTTTTTAATTCCCCTAATTAGACACCACCAAATCAGAGAAAGCTTCAAAGTCATTATCTGAAAGTTTTTTTAAAAGTATAAAGAGAGTATGGGGGATTTTCATAATAAATTGTATGAAAAATGCCAGGAACTTACACTGAAGTATGCCTTTTCTCTTGCACAGTTTTTGTGTGCAGCCAGTAGCACTCATGTGTGCAGGAGATGAGCATACTAACAGTGTCAAAGCAAAGGAATTTTGTCTTTCCTTGCACCAATGCTAGAAGCCCCACAACAAGATCCTATAAAGACAGTTATCAGGCTTCATGTTTTCTTGCTCCAATTGGTTAACATAAAGAGTCATATTGTAGTTTTCTTCTAACAGAGAGATGAATTGATCTAATCTCATAGCTCAGACAATTACCCAAGACCTCACACAGTTTGGAAGGAGGAACATGCCACCCCCACATTCTTGGGGTTATGACCATGGCAATGATCTTAACTATTCCTCATTTATAAGGTCATGGGAAACAGTTACAGATCTAGTTCTTAGACTTGAGGAAGCGAGGACACAAAACATGGCTGATATGTGTTGATTCTTTATTAATCAATAGATAGCTTTCAATGATTATAGGTTAGTGAGTGACAAGTGCAGAAATGCTGCTTTTATTCCCACGTTCCTTCATACTGTCTTTCTTTTCATCAGATTGTTATTTTTGTCTAGCATAGTCATCCTATCAGGCAGATACTGTTCCTGCTTAGTATTTTAACTCTTCATTAACTGATCCTGAAAACAGTGATACTATACAAATAATCTAATTTATCCCATTGAAGTCAATCACATGTGTAGGAGTTAGTGGGCTGCTTGCTTTCTCATAGGATTGTTGTTGTGAGGATAAAATGGAGGAAAGACTAATGGTGTTGTAAAACACTTTGCATTTGTATTGGGAGAAAAGTGGAATAGAAATATCTAAATTAAATGAAATCAAACTATTCAAGACTCATCTAGATAAACTGATTTGAGGAATAGCTAGCCTACAGTTTACTTTTAATGATGTTCTCATTCTAACATGAAAGTATTCTTAAACATAGGAAGATTAAAACCAGAATTCCTCTCACTTTTAAGAACGCTGAATCAACAAACCAGAGGAGTTAGCCGTGTTAGTCTGCAGTAGTAAAATAGCAGAGTCCAGTAGCACCTTTAAGACTAACCAACTTTATTGTGGCATAAGCTTTCGAGAGCCACAGTTCTCTTCATCAGATCGGCTCTCGTAAGCTTATGCTACAATAAAGTTGGTTAGTCTTAAAGGTGCTACTGGATTCTTTGCTATTTTGAATCAACAAACACGCTAAATTCTGAACTGTGCTTGGCGGGCTCCACATTCTATGGCAGAGTTTTGCTTGCCCAACAGTTGGAATGAATGATGAAATCCAGTTACTTAGAATTAACCTGGAAGTAAGATGATCTAACTTGATGAAAATGTGTGGGGAAGCATACAGCTGGAAAACATTGTTCTGGAGTTGGTCACTCATGAGGATTTTTCAGGGAAGGCATATAGGGAGGATACTCGAATCCTGCTGATTTCTGGTCAAAAATCTTTTCTAGAAAATCTATATGAATGAAACATTCCAGTTTGGTGTTTGTCACACATATACCTCTATCACCACAGGAACAATTCCAAAGAATTAGTGTGGATACAAAAAAAAAATGTCAGAGAAGGCCCTCTGACTATGGATATCAGAATGTCTCTTTTTCAAGAGCCTATGGCCTTCAAATCAGCTTCCATCCCTCAGCATAACCTTTTGTTGGTTTGTCGATTTCCATTTACAGCATTCTCAAAATCCTCTCTGGAATATCAAATGCACGTGACAAGAAAACTTAGCTGAGTTCTTTTAGTTAGCAGCTGCTCAGTCCAAAGCATATCAACATACTATTAGAAAAACCTGTCTGAGGAACAAATGGAATACTGGAAAAAAATTTTTGCAGATCACAAATCCTGCTGAGTGATCAACAAGAATGCACTCCACCCTTTGGAAAACAGCAGAATGTTGAACACCCAGAATTAGTATATTTCCTACCACGCTGCATTCCTTCCTTTAGTGTTCCCACATTTACTTCCATTACAGGCCACATACACTAGCTTTGATCCCTGTGCAATGTCCTCCCAAAATGAACTGGAAAACATGAAGAGAGAATGCAGAGGAAATATATGTGTGTGCACTGTTTGAACGTGGAGATGGGATTTGTTTTAACTTCAGAGGCATTTATTTAATCAGGCAGGCAGGCAGGCAGGCAGGCAGGAAGGAAAAGAGCTAGAGATGGGGTGGGCAATATGTTTCTCTCTTTTAATGAGCTTAATACTGCAATTTCATAATGACCAACTACAAGATAATGTTACTTTTCCTCTTAGAAGTTTAGAGACAATATTTCTGCCTGTTCAAAATTTTCTTGCAATGGCTTTATCCAAAAACTCCTTTCCTCCAATGATAGAGATATAGTAGGAGAACAGGCAGGACATTGGGTTGTTGCAGCATTGTTAGTAATACAAAAAAGAATATATATGTCAAATCCAAAACACCAGGCATTTTTCTTTCACAATGACTGTGTGTGTGTGTGTGTCTGTATGAGTATGTATTTGTATTTTTTTTAAAGCTTGAAGGTTAGTGCAATGGGCAAGAGACAGTTGATGCTATGCCAAAAAGGAAAGAAAGCCGCAACGCACAATCTATACAAGTGTGAATGTGTGCAGCTGAATAGATTTTTATTTAATTATTTGTGAATTCCCAGGAGAGGAAACTGGGGTATCAATAATTTCAGTATTTCAATAGTTCTCAGAAATTTTGTTTTGCTGCTATTTGCTTTCCTGCACAAAAATGAAAGATGTTCTAAAGACTAGAACAGTCAGGGTATCTATAGATCACATTTGTATTCCTGACCCTTCTCCAAGGGGATTAGTGCAGTGAACCTGATTCTTTCCTCCTCCATTTTATCCTTACAACAACCCTCTGAAGTAGGTTTGGCTGAGAGAGAGTAATTGCCCAATCTCACACAATGAGCTTCATGTCAGAATTCGGATTTGAACCCAAGACCCCACTGCTCCAGGCACCACTATATCACACTGATTTGAGTCTGCTGGCACAATGCACTTATCTCATACTGGACACATTGAAATACACATTTCCTTTCCTCTGCAATAGATGTAACTAGCAATGGTTATTACAGCCATCCAAAAAAATAGCATGGAAAAGCAGTTTTGTGATTATCATAAAGTTGTGATACTGTATTGTTTAATTAAAAGCACTATAAATTCTACTAGATTATCTTCTTGCTTGACTTTAAATTATTTTTGTCTTTCAAAAAGCTACCAGAAAAACAGAACAAATATGAAAAAAATTACATGTTCCTTTCCTGACAGAGTCAGGTTAAAGTGTTACAGGATCCTAAGGTCTGTTTCATTATAAAAACAATTATCCTAAACAAACCAAATCCACCCTTCAAGGTTTCTCTATCTGGAAGCATTGTCTCTTCAGTACAAAAATGTAGAAATTAGTCCAACGCTGACATTTTTGGATTGATTTACTTTCACATGATCCAGTTAAAAATTACACATGACATATTCCATATGCAATAGTTCCAAAAAATTAGCAAATCCTTCCAATTATGGGGGCTTGGGGAATTCCTGTTGTTTCCACTAGCAAAGGGAAACAAAAACTGTTTCTGATTCTTGTTGAAGAACATTTAATAGTACCCATTGCTTAACTCAATGGTTCAGACTTCTCAATCACATAAAATTACTAATATTTAATATACCATTTAATGTAAATGATTTTACAAGAGCAACTATACAGTCCACAGCCTAGCTACATATTTGTTCTTGTATTAAAACTGATTGGAAATGAACCAAAAGAACACTTTTGTGCAAAACAGCTCTATGAAACTCAAAGGCTTTACACCCACCTACCCAGTCCCCCCAATAAAAGCACAGTAACATGTAAAATGAGTTTCAGATCTGGATCCCACTCCATTCTGAGTTGCAGATCTCAGTCCCACTCCATTCCATGTAAATCAAGGGTACAAAGCAAACAAATGTTTAAGGCCCCAGAAATTCAATTGGAAAAAAAACATGCACTTTTTGGCCACAATCAGTTCGCGCTGGACTTTATTAATTTTTTTCTTTTTCTTTTTAATAATTTTTTATTTTTCAATATCTAACATACAAAACTACAATGACAGTAACTACAAAAGACTACAATAGCACAAGGGAAGGGAAAGAAGGGAGAAAAAATAGAAAGGGAAGGGGGGGTGGAAAAAAAGGGGAAGGTAACCTACAAACACTAAACGCTACATTTCAATGCTTTCCCTTCTTACTGCCATAGTAAAAAAAATAGCTTAATAAAGTAGTGACGGAGTGGTTGATCATACAAATTACAAATTACAGTTCAAATTAAATCTTTTTCCCTCCCCTGGGCCTCGGACGCAATTCCCTCTGCGCAGCTACCGCCAGAGCGCTCATTGCCTCCCCCCTCCCTTCAGGCTTCGGATCCTCTTCTTTTTGCTTGGTGTCTGGTCCAAATTCTGGATTTTTATCCACAAAATCTCTTAGCTGATCTTCCGAATTAATCTTGTGAGCTTGATCTTTATAACTAAACCCGATTCCTTCCGGGAGTAGCCATTTGTACTTTATGTCACATTCCCTCAAAAGAGCTGCCAACTTCTTGTACTTAAATCTTCGCTTCCGAACTAAAAATGGAACGTCCTTCAATATCTTGACTTTATTTCCCAGAAAGTCCAATTCCGCATTGTATGAATTATATAGGATACTGTCCCGGACCCTCTTAGATGAAAACTCGATAACAATCTCGCGAGGCAGCTGCCGCTTCATTGCATATTTTGAAGATGCCCGACGGACTCCCAAAATGGCGCTTTTCACTTCTTCTTTAGTTGCCCTCGCGGGTGTTGCTAAAAGTTCCGAGGCGAGATCCCACAGATCCTCATTTTCCTCCTCTTTAACATTCTGGAGACGCAAAATGGTTTGTGTTCGCTCCACTTGCAGTCCGATCAGCTGGTTTTCCACCAACTTTAATTCCCTGTTCGTTGCTCTCGTAAGTGACGCACTTTCCCGGGCAGACTTCTCTGCCCCCCCCCCCCGCTGCTTCTTTAATGGCTTTCACATCGCTTTCAATTAAGCCCACCCTTTGATCTGTTTCATTCAGCTTGTCAACAAAGGGTTTTATGGCTTCCATAACCGCTCTTTTAACCAGTTCCTCGAGCGTCTCGCCCCTCTGCAAGGCAGCCGTAACTGACTTGCCAAGAGCAGGACTCTGCTTTTTCGCTGCCATTTTAGGGGGGGGGGAACCGCCAATCTTCCGAGACTCTATGAGGGGGGGAAATCCGAGTCTTCTAACCTTCAGACCCCCCCACTCCTCACATACGCTTGTAGTAACAGAAGGGATTCGCTTACTTGCAGGCTTTCGCCTAATCCTGTTCCTTGCCGTTTTCCATAGCCCGGCAGCACACTGGGTGCCGCGCTCGTCTGCCAGCCTCCATAGGGACAAACGGGCAATTTACCCCCTGCCTCGATCTGTCAGAGGGCTCTTCCCGCCGCGCCCCGGACTCAGACTCCCTGCCTGAGAGTCTGGGGGCTAACCTTCGCAGATCAGCCGCCCGGCCAGGCGGCTCGGCCGCTTCTTCTCGGACCTGCCGAGAGGAGCGTCCGACATGGCTGCGAAAACGAAAACGAATCCGACTTTATTAATTTTTTTCTACGGACTTACACTTGGCATTTATGTAATATATTTCAAGTACTGCACATGTTATCAGCCATACTTACATCAGCTGCTCTTTCCTAGACAGTTCTTACTATATTTTGTTGATATCCAAATGTGGTCTGTGGGGCTGCTTTTGAAGAGTGTTCAGAGACTCCAACTGGTTCAGGAAGTGACCATCAGGTTCTTGGTAGGGTCGAGATGCCAACAGCACTTTTCTCCTATTTTATATCATCATCACTGGCTGCCAGTTAGTTTGTGTCTGGGTCCAATCGAAAGTGCTGGTTTTGACTTTTAAAGCTTTAAATGGCTAGCATCCAAGGATCTAGCACCACCTAACTGAACACTGGACTAATCATCCAACGTCTTACTTTGTGTACCCCTCCTGGCTAAGGCATAATGGCCACTATGTATGTCATGAAAATGATGGTCCGGTTCAGATAAAACATTGCCCAATCCAAGAAGAAAAGGGAGGAATGCTTAAAACCACAGGGCATTCCTAATCTTGTAATCTAGTCCATAGTTATGTGACCAGGCATTATTATGTTTGAGATGTCCTGCTCTGCTTCTCAAAAGCTCATCCTATGTCATAATTCTGGGAGATAACTGCATAATTTGAAATAATTCTTCTGAAGTCTGATGGATAGCTGCATGAGTAAGACATGACAGATCTCCAGTTCTCTAATTTGAGGCCACTATACTTGTGCCAAGGTTCAATAACACTGTGTCTGCTCTTAATGAAAAAATATGACAAATTAAATCCATGTCTAAAGCAATCAGAAGGCTGATTTCTTTCCTGGCTATAGCTTTACTGAGCTCTGTATGACTTTGTGTGTTTTATAAACATGGCCTACTCTTCTTGTTTATTAAGAATAATCTCATTGCTGGATCCTAATTGCAAAGTAGTATTGAAGAAACTAATTTATTTCTGTGCTTTCCAGGATGACATGACAACATGAATATTCTTTTTTAAAGTGTTATAGAGCAAAGGGGCTCAGACCTACTCCAAAGCTATTAGACTCTCATAAAATTCTTTTGAATGGATTATAATAAACTAACTGAAAGTATCAAGATGTTGACAGTACCAGCTGCAGTGGTATAATACCAAAGGTATCTAGTACCATAGAGCTAAAGAATGATTTCTTGATAGATTCTTTGGGATCTCTCAAGCTTTGAACAACACAGTTGATATTGATATGACTGCTTAATGTTGTGTTATATGTGAGGGTGCTGTGCCTTTTAGATGGGGTTGTTTGAAACTCATCAGGCATTGCAGTTTTGGGGGAGTGGTTGAAGAGGGTATTGGCTTAAGAAAATAAACATAATTATGATTAGACATGGATATGACCAGGGAAAAAACCGAACAAGCTGTTCATTGTTCATTGCCATCCACGAACAACGAACAGTAACTAACATGACCCTGTTCACAAACATGTCCGTTGTTCGTGGCCCCTTAAAGATCCCTTTAAACTATCAGCTGGCAGGTGGCAGGGGAAATTCCCCCCTGCCACCTGCCAGCTGATAGTTTAAAGGGCCCCTTCCTGCCACGTGCAAGGGGCAGGGCCCTTTAAACACCCCACAAACTGACTTTCCCAATGTTCAATACCCACCAAACATGCAGGGAACATAGTCCTCACTGTCCTCCAAAGACCCCCCAAGTTTCAGAGGGATTGCACCCCGGGAAAGGCATGATCCATGTGTCCCTCCCCCTTTGCTGTCATTTTCTGTTCACAGTGGCAAAAACAGAACTGCCTGTTGGAAGACAGCTACTTTGAGGGGTTACAAACTGACCTTCCCAATGTCTAACACCCACCAAATTTGCAGGGGACTTAGTCCTCACTATTCTCCTAAGACCCCCCAAGTTTCAGAGAGATTGCACCCCGGGAAAGGCATGATCCATGGGTCCTTCCCTTTGTTGTCATTTTCTGTTCACAGTGGCAAAAATGGGACTCTCTGCTGGAAGTACTTTGAAGGGTTAAAGCCAGAAGGAAAGCCAGAAGGAGTTCAGACAGAGTTCAGTCCCTGCTGTTGCCAGGGGAATTGATTGAAAGGCCCGGCTTACAATGAGCACTTGTTCATTTAGAATGGAGCCTCATGAACGGCTTGTTCACGAACAGACAAATGGGCTGTTTGTGGGTTTTTTCTGTCCGTAATGCTGTTCATACCCATGTCTAATTATGATTAAAGCCAGTCAAACCTCCTTTCTTAATAACAGATCTAGCACTTAAGTGACTGCAGTTTCCAATATTCTTAAACAAGGACTGCAGAAGAAGGCACAGCCATGACATTCATATGACATCACAATATGCTCACATTAACTAAATACAAAACACAACAGTTTTAACATCCCATGAACACTTTACTGGGAGTAAACCCCATTGGATAGAAGTCAATAGGATTCCAAGTAGATCTGCTTAAGACTGCTGTCTAAATAATTTAAAATTAAACTTCCACAACAAAATAAAAGTATCCCTGAACAACAACAAATTTAAGGTCAACAGTTGGAAATAAAAGGGAGAAATAAGTTAATTGGCCAGTAGAATTAGCAATACGTCGTCACATAACTGTGAGGTGAGTTGCCATTTCTTTAGTATAAAAAATCAGGTAACAAACCACCACCACGATAAGGACGATAATTTATCCTGACACAATTAATTCCAGAAATGCTTTTCTTCAGGATACATGATAAAATAACAGTTTTTAAAATATCTAAGACTGATATTTAAATGGTTAAAAGAATATAAATGCCACTAATAAAAGCACTAGGATTAGATTCACTTGAATTTTGCTTCAAAAAATGGTATGTTTCCCTTTTATATAACAGTCTCGAATGCTTTAAACATTGTAATTTTAGCATATCTCCTAAAGAAAAGCATCAAAACCACAATCCACACCAGAATATAAATTATCTTCTATGTAATAAATATTTTTGTACCATTGATTTTTTCCTATTTGTTGTTCTTTGTCTAAAAACATAGAAATAATATAAAGCCAATGAGAAATACCTAGGTCTGTACTAATCATATGAGCCTCATTGAACTTTTTATAGCTTGCTGACATGGAAATAATGGACCTCACTCCCTGCAGACCTACACTTTATGCTGTCATTTTATCTGACAGAGTGAATGTAACAATGTACATTTCTCTGCTGGTGGCATGTTCCATTACTCTGCAGGGGCTTAGAGCAATGGGATATCAGGTCTAGAAGGTCACGTTACTGGTGTATTTACATCTGTGCAACCCCATGGAGTGTGTAGGAGTAAATCAACAAAAATATCCCTTCTCTGAAAGTATGTACACAACTCATGGTTTGCATTCTTTCTGAGCATTGTGGAAAACAACGCTGCCTTTTCTTTTTATATTCACCACAAATACCAGAAATATGGGAAATACTCCAGAAGGAATTGTTGCTTGTGATTTCTTAACACAGTGGAGCCTATACTGGAGAGCTTTTGCTTTATTTTACCATGTTTATCTTGGGGAAGAATAAACAAATTTCAGGCCATGAATTCATGAAATATGATCTAAAATGTTAAAGAAGAATGTGGAGTCCATGCATATTATAAAGCTGCATAATGCACGCTAGACAAAGGCATGTTATTTCTCAAGCTTCTGATGGCTCAGGCACACTTACAACTGAAACCAATTTACCTTTACAGCATGCAAAAGTAAGAATTACCCAGCCTCAGAGGCCCCCACCATTGTATTTCTACATGAATCATTGATCTGAGAGTGCCTTCTCATTAGAAAGAGGCCAGGCCAGAACAGTAAATCATGCAGAGAAGCAGAAATCACCCTCCTCTATGAAACACCCTTCTGTATGAAACAGTGATCTGGGCTTTCAGGAATCTTTAATTATTTAGTTGTCAGTTAATGAGTCCTTATTGGCAAATAAAGAATAAATAAGATGGAACTTAAGATACAAATTGCTCAATTATTTAGGTAATTCATTTCTCATGGCACAGAGTTCAGAGAGGATGTGATGCTATGGAGTCTGCCATCCAAAGATCCCCATATCCTGTAGCAGCAACTGATCTCTATAGTCTGGAGAACAGTTGTAATTCTGGATGAACTTTATGTGCCATGCAAAAACTGCTGAGCTTCCATGAGGTGCCCTTTGAGTAGAAGTGAGTGGCACACTGCGGTCTCGAATCATGCCATGGGGCTTATTCATTTCTTCAGCTAAAACTCCAGTTATCCTTGATTCCTTGAGTACTGCAAGCTTCTTATCTCTGGCTTCCCTCTCTTGTCACATCTCAGGCTAAAACTCATTCACTTCTCCCATTGGCTATACTATATAACTTTCCTTCTCATATCACTTCATTGGCTTCTCATTCCCTTCCATATCCAGCACAAAAGCTTTAGGTCTCCAATAGGATTCCCAGGTGCCCACCGGTGGTGGGCAAACTCCAAGGGATTTGCCCTCTAGTCCGTCGAGCTCCCAGTGATTGGTGGGAGGGGGCAAGCTCCTGTAGCTTGCCCGCTACAGACAGGAACCTCAGGAGCGCACGCCAACATCACTTCTGGAAGTGACATCATTGCGCCTCCTGAAGGAGCATTCCCGCACTTTGTTTGGGGGCAATTTGGGCCCCCAACAGGCAAAATCAGCCCTGCGCAGACAGCAGGAGCACTGCCGGTGTGGTGACATCACCTCCGGAAGTGATATCATCATGCCCAGGGCTTTTTTTTCTGGGAAAAGAGGTGGTGGAACTCAGTGGGTTGCCCTCGGAGAAAATGGTCACATGGCTGGTGGCCCCACCCCCTGATCTCCAGACAGAGAGGAGTTTAGATTGCCCTCCGCGCCGCTTAGTGGCACGGAGGTCAATCTAAACTCCCCTCTGTCTGGAGATCAGGGGGTGGGGCCACCAGCCATGTGACCATTTTCAAGAGGTTCCAGAACTCCGTTCCCCCACGTTCCCCCTGAAAAAAAGCCCTGATCACGCCAGCTCCAGGGCAAGCAGGCACAAAAGAAGACCTCGTGCCCAGCACAAAGTAAGTGCCAGGGACTCTACTCTCCCGATGTGTTACTGGAACTGCTCTGTTAACAGGACGGGGAGTTAGCTTAGCAGTCCAGAACTAGAACAGCGCGGATCTAGCCAATGTATACCAAGGTCTTGCCAAACGGAAATCTCTGTGACAAAGAGGCAAACTACAAGTATTCAATCAATAACGTGTATTTTCTAATGGCGTAGCGTATGCCTAATCTTCCACACACATACAAGATTGCATACAAGAGCTAAGGAATACAGAGTAGGATAATTAGAGACTAATACACAAGCTGGGTATCACGATGAATTGGGACAAGCTCACCTTCCTGAAGTGGAGTAGAGATCTCAGCAGCGAAGGGGGGGGGGGTCCAGTGCCTGCACCAAGACCCCAGGTAGATGGGTAACACTGAAATTAGGACAGGAATGACGCGCGCCCTCGGATTCGAGAGGCTAGCTTATATACCCTCAGAGCACCCAGGGGCTGGCGCCTTATTCTGTGGTTCTCACGACTTAAATCAAAGAAATTGAGCCCATCGGGACTGCCTTGATTGGACCATGTTTGAAGTCTGATTAATTTATAAATGACACCTTTGGGGAGAGGGGCTGGAAAGGAAGAAGGGGATCCGGGCCGTTTGCTCGTTCCCAGCGCACATCCTGGTGCCTTCAAGCCCGGAGTTCAAAGGTTGCTTTGATGTGCGCTTGTTGATTGCCCTGGCTGACTGATGATCAATCTCCATTCTGGCTAGGTGTTAAGAAATGCGGAGGAGAGTGGGATTCTCTTGCAGCGTACGTGATCTGCTCGTTTCTTCGCAATGGCTTCCCAAAGCAGGCTGTTCCCCTCTGCTTCTTGGCTGTTGGCTAGGGCTTACCCGCAGATTGTCTGGTAGTGAGGGCAACCAGCCCACGGGAGGCTCCCGGCAGGAGCTGGCCAGGGAGCGCCTGGCCACCCTCGCGGAAGGTTTCCCCTGGCTGGCGTCTGGCTGCTGGCAGCGTAGCTAGAGCCCAGAGTGAGGCAAGCTCTCATGGCAGGCAAGGGAGCAGCGTTTAAGACACAGTCCATGGTTGGCAACAGGGCAGCATCACACAGGAGAGTCCAGATATAAGCTTGAGCAGGGCAGTGCCACGTAAGAGTTTTGAGAGCAATTGTCCAGGAACTGTCAGTCTGTTGCAGCATCAGATATGAAACTGACACGTGTATTAGAGGAACACAGGCACGGCAGTCTTTTAGTGTAGAACTCAGACCCAGTTCGTGGCTGGCCTCTGGAGGGAGGGGGGGCTGCTCGGTAACAATTTCCCCCCCTCGGGGACTACCCGACTCAGGAGGGTCGGTCCCCGAACATGTCTTCACTGTTGGGCAAGAGTGGCACCTCTGGTGGTTGAGCATCCAGGGGGTGGGGGAGGGAAGGGGGGAGGAAGGGGAGGTGTCATTCGCAAATTTGGTATGGAGAACCACACAGCCAGATTACAAAATTTAGATCAGCCAATGGGCTGCACATCTCTGTGTCCACCTCAGGAAAGCTACCCATATAGGTATGTATAAACACATGTACATAAACACATACACACATATTTCCAAGATGCACCCGTTAGCACAAGCATGAATACACAGTTTCATAATATGCAAGATAACTCATATGCACATACTTAAGGGCAGAGACATTTCACAGAATGATCAGTGGTTATAAAAACACAAGGCAATTCATTCAGGTAAAAGCGGGAGGCAGATCATACATGGTTTGAAACAATTCACATCTCATTTCCGGGTGAGGGGTACATAGCAACTCATAAGCCCAGACACAGGTGTAAAGCAATTCATGAATGCATAGTAATTCATGGGTACAGAGCAATTCATAAAAGAGCAATTCGTAAACACAAAACAATTCATTCATAGACCTATCCACTCATAGAGGGTGGAAGTAATCATACAAGACTAGACGTCGCATCACAATTCATGAATAAACATCATTCCCATGTGGCTAGACTCAGAGGTGGCTTACAGTGGTACAGATGCATACATAAGAACCATGGTTATTTCATATATGGCCAAAATCAAAGGCAAAGCATAGACATGGGTACTGGTGGTATGGCCATAGGCTGAGCTGAGGACATTTTATACCGAGATAAAATATGCATAGACTCAAAACATAATGTGGTTCACAGTATAAACAAACACGAGGATAATGACAATAATACCTTAAAAGCACTATAGTTGAGGAAAACAGAATTGAGGGAACAGTTAATAAGGCATAAAACTTGGGGGACCAAATTCATAGGGATACAATTCCTAGAAGGCACTTGGCTATATTAAGTCCATAGGAGCAGGAAGAGAAAAAGATCACAGATGGCGCAGTCCACAGTACAGCTATGAGACTGGGTTGCATATATACAAGAGACAAGCAAACTTAGTCCATGTGTCCCTGCACTCCCCTAAACGTCTGCGTTGAACAGCAGCGCTGGGCGTGGGCTGATAGACCAGGCATCAGGCACACAGTTTCTAGTCCTCATGGAGGTAGAGCCAGGGGTGGCCGCCTGGAGGCATAGCGTGGGTCGGGGGGGGGGGGTAGTGAAACATGCTCCCCCCCTAGTCCACAAGAGGGCCTCAGTGCGGTGTCCAGCAAGCAAAGCGTCCATGGGGCTGGTTCAGTCCATATGCATAGATGTACCCACAATTATCATGGTTCATAACTACAAAGGTAATAGAAAAAGCAAGCAAGGGAGGGAGAGAGAACGCACAGACCTCTCCCCTACGGCAGGAGGAGCTCCGGGTTGTAACGGTCCAGGCGGTGAGCTACCTGTATCTGTTGGAGCTGTCTGCGGCTCCAACAGCCTAAGTAAAGCAGGGCGGCACACAACAAAACTTGGAAAGTTAAAATAATAACAATTGGGTGCATGGCCAGATTGAATAACCCAGTGGCTGTGGGACTCCAGCCAAGGAGAGACTCCCACCACGAATGCTCTCCAGTGACCTTGATCTCTTTGACTAGGTCCAGGATTTCCTTGCCATTGTGGGATACCACCACTGCAGCGGTATCTCCATCTCTCTGGATGCTCTGGAGAGTGCGATGCAACTGGGGGTGGGTCAGGAGCTCGTGGATCACCTCCAAACCAATGCCAAGGGAGATGGGCTTCACGTGCTGATAGATAGAGGGCGCTGCCAGGATCTCTTCTTGGGTCCAGACTGGAACTGTAAATGCGAAGTCACAGGTAGCCAGTGATGACAGGTTGCAAAAGCAGCGGTTGGCCCCCGGGATTACAGGCCGGAGTTGGAACGAGTTCAGGATGACAAAGTCGCAGGCCGTCCTTACGCACGCACATCCCTTTCCCAGGTAGACTACTGCTGAGCTGTTCTCTCGAATGACTTCGAAAGGGCACTCGTTGACTGCGTCTATTTGCGGAGCTACACAGGGATGGTGTGGCGCGAAGGCTTGGTCTTGGCAGATGAAGCCAGTCTGGTCCCGATGTTGGCACCCCTGGAGGCTAATGAGTTGACCTCCCGCTGGGGTGAAGCGCGCCCAATGATCAGCGTGGCGAGCATAGAGGACCTCGGCGTCACTGATTTGGAGTCCCAGGGGCACCACAGGATACACGTGGAATGATTCATGGGCGCTGGCCGTCAACAGAAAGAGCTTGAGTTCCTGAGTGGTCGGGTCAAACGAGGAGTTTACGAGAGACCACCAGGATTCCAGCTCTACTTCAATGGGTGACAGCCTAGGCATAATCAGCTGCTTGACCTCTAATGGCAGATGACCATCCGTGGCCTGTCTGATCAGAGTCTGTGTAAATGGCAAGGGCGCTGTCTGGGGGCTCAAATTCCAACACAGCCAGGAGCGCACGCACTTCGGCTGCTTGGCTGGAGTGGGGGCGGGCAGGTCCTTTAAGAGTGAAAGCATCCCTTACTCGCACAGCACCATAGCCTGTCCGAGGGGACCCGCCAACGTGGAAGGAGGAACCGTCGCAGAACCAGCATGTAAAACCGTTCAGCTGGGCTTCCCCTAGCGGGGCTCCCCAAGTGACAGGCCAGGCAATCTGTTGCGGAGGGTCCAAGGGGCATTCATGCTCAGTCCCCGTGACTATAAGGCCGTAGGGAGCGGGTGGTTCAACTGCTTCCTTTTTAAATTCCACTCCTCGGTTCACTAGAGCCAAGGTCCATTGCGCTATGCGGGCGTTGGAAACTTGCCCGTCCTGTATTTTACCGGAGAGGATGTATTTGAGCGGCGTGTGTGTGGTCTGAACAATTGTGCGAGAGCCTCCTATGATAAACTCCCAATGTGTCAGGCTCCAAACTAGGGCAAGGCAAGTTTTCTCGCAAGGACTAAATTTAGCCTCGACCGGAGTAAGGTTGCGAGATGCGTAGGCAACTACTCTAGTAGTCCCCGCTTGCTGTTGGGTGAGGGCAGCACCTATGCTCTTGTCAGAAACTGCCAGCTGTATATAAAAAGGCTGGGTGACATCAGGGTGAGCCAGAGCAGGGGCGGCTGCAAGGCTACGCTTAAGTTCGGCCAGGGCTTGTTGCTGTTCTGGCCCCCATTCCCACGGGGTGTTTTTCTTGAGGAGGGCATACAACGGACGAGCCTTATCCGCGAAGGATTCAATGAAATCCCGGGAAAAGTTAAAAGTTCCCAGGAGCGCCCTAAGAGAGGGGATGTCTGTGGGGGCGGGCAGCTTGGAGATGACCTCCATCCGTTGGGCATCCGGGGTGCGTCCCTCGGGTCCCAGGGTCAGACCAAGGTATTTAACATTGGTTTGAACCAGTTGCGCCTTTTCCCGGCTGGCCTTGAATCCGGTCTCGCGAATGAGCGCAAGGACTTCCCTCGTAATCTGACGGGTCATTTCCTCGGTGGGGGCGTGAACAAGGCAATCATCTACATAGCTCAGGACATAGGGCCTTGAGGAGGGTTGAAGGTGCTCCCACATCTGGACTACATGCGCATGGCAGATGCTCGGGCTGGAATGGAAGCCCTGGGGCGTCCGTTTGAATGCATACTGCTGGCCGCGGAAAGTGAACGCGAATTTATACCAGCAGGACTCATGCAACCGGATGGAATGAAAAGCATTGGCCAGGTCTATAACTGAATAAAACCGGGATCCAGCGGCAATGGCTGTTAGGATCTCATTGTACTTTGCTACTACCGGGGCGACGGGCGGGGTAGTTGAATTCAAGGCACGAAAGTCGACTGTCATTCTCCAGGTCACCCCATCTGCCTTCAAAACTGGCCACAGCGGGGCGTTGCAGATGGACTGCATAGGGAGTATGACATCCCACTTAAGGAGTCCCTCTATTGTTTTGGCTATGCCCGCCTCGGCTTCCGCCGGGTACCTGTATTGCTTTTGCGGGGGTGGATCTTTCCCTTCAATTAAAACGCAAGCATCCTTCACCGTCCCGCACTCAGCCTTGTCTGACACCCAAACCTCTGGAAATTCCTGAACCCAAGGGTCGTCGATGATGGGGGCGAGGGGCTGGGGGGCCTTCAGTGCAGCGCACCGGTGAACCGCATTGACAAAGTCTGGACCTCCCGGAATCTGCCAGAGGAGTCCATTAGCCAAGTCAATGGTCAGCCCCTCGGCTCTGAAAAAAGGCATCCCCAGGAGGCCATCATCTTCCCCTTTGTTCTCGCACGCAGAGATCCGGGTTGCCAGGCTCCCGACGGTAATGGGAATGTCCTGCCAAACCCCTGATCTCTGGGCGCCTCCTCCAAAGCCTGAGAGGTGAATGGTGGCAGTGGTCTGCGTTCCTTGGGAAACTAAGGCGGGTCGGAGCACGTTAAGTGAAGCTCCGGTGTCTATAAGGAGGGTGGCAGGTTCTTTCTTCTTCCCAGGAGTCCCGATTCCTGCCTTTACAGTCGGTCTCCCCCACGTGTCAGGCGTTAGTTTGGCAACTACGCCTGCGGAAGGAGACTGGGACTCCGGGCAGCCCTACCCTGACATGGCTGCCTGCCCGGGTGCCGGGGCGCTCTGATTGGATGGAGAATTTTCCCTGAAGGGGTTGCTTGTGCCCTTGGATTGCCGGACGGCAGCTATAGGAGGCGCCGTGCGAGTGAGTCCCGTCGCCGCAGGGGCAAGTTCAGCCGGGGGTAGAGGTGGCGCAGAAGGAACGACTGGGGGCGCAGGGGGCTGCTGCTGTTTCTCCCATTCCACCAGTGCCTGCATCATAGTCAAGGTGGGCTTGCCATGGAAGAGCTCCATATCCGCACCCAGGCTCTTGAGACGCATCCAAAGTTCCCACCGGAGCGGGTCTTTGGATTGCTGCGCACTGTTAGGGTCTGAAAACCCCTCAGGCTCTTTCGGTGGCACTCCCCATTTGTTATCCTGGCTGAATTGGCTGGGAGGAGGATAGACCTGATAGCCATACGGGTGGGGTGCTCGAGGCGGCGGGGGCGCCAGGGGCATATCCTGCCCCCGGGGCTCGGGGGGGCCCTGCGAAGGAGGAGGTCCGTAACTCGGGGCGGGCGCGAAGGAAACACCTTGGCGGTAATCCCTAGGGCCTCGCCCCCGGTTAAAGCTGTTGCTCCTTCCGCGCAGGATTCCTCCCCGCGGCTCCGGGTAAGGGCTATGTCCCTGGGGCCTATACTGGGAGTGGGGTCCGTGATTGGCATAAGTGACCGCATTTATGGGCTCGCTTTCCTTCCTGCGAAGGGCAGGGGGTTTGGCAGGGCGAATGGCGCCTGTTTCCCGCAGCAGTCCTGAGATGCTCCGGATGCGAGCCTCCAACTCTGCCCAAGTAACACTTCCAGGGTCTATACCGGCTAAGGCCATACGGGTGGTGCCGTTAAGCCCATCCACGACGGCGGTTCTAAAGTCTTTATCATCAAAGTCGGTGACATCATCATCGTCTATTGCCACTTCATTGGCTAGCTCTGCTAAGAGCTGTTTCCTGGCCAGATAAGCTTCGGGATCCTCTCCTGGCTTTTGGATTTCTGCTATATACAGCGCCTTCAGGCTCTTGGTGGGCCACAAGTATGAGCAAATTTCTTTAATGCATCCATACTGGCTTCGAGATGCTACCTTTCGGTTAGCGACGTAGGCACTGAGGCCGGAAACTAAGTCAGGGGGGGCACAATGACATGCCAGCTGGGCTACATCTGCTCCGGCGGCGGTGGGGTGAGCCGTTGCTATGTAAGTGAACCATTGGATAGCTGTATCCCGGTTCAGGGGTCCTACCCGGTCAGCTATGGCATTGAGCTCGTCAGGCCTCCAGCTACGAGTCTCTCTGACAGTCTGCTCAGTCTTTTTGCCTTTCTCATCAGTGGAGGTAATGTCTTTGGTAGCTACAGGGTTAACTGGTTGCACAGTTTCTCCCTGCTTGGGGGAGGGTGCTGCCCAGCTATCAGAGTTGTCATCTGGGAGAGGTAAGAGGGCGGCAGGGTGCACAGCGGAAATTACTGCCTGCTGCATCCCTAGATGTTGTTTAAGGGTTTCCAGTTCCCTCCTGCATGCAGAGTGATCCGCAGCAGCGGCTTTAGCACGATTATGCTCTGCCATGAATTGGGCGGCATGAGTAAGTTTGGCAATCTTTTCCTGCTCCCCAGCATAGGCGTGCTCGGCTGCCTCAGCACGGGCGTTAGCTATATCAATTTTGTGCTGAGCATCTTGGAGAGCAGCGGCAAACCCCTGCTTCTCCATGATGAAATTGACTCTCTCTGCCCGCCACTCAGCGGCTTTGTCCTCATAATTTCTTTCCTGCTCAGCCAGCTTGGTTTTCAGGCTCTCAATTTCAGAGCGCAGGCTGTCCTGCTCCTGAAGGGTTTTCTTATCCTGTTCTTCTCTCTCCTCCTCTGCCTCCTGTAATTTACTAATTAGGGATGTGCTGTCTTTCAGGGCGGTGAAGAGCGCCCAAGCACCGTACTTGTCTTTCTTAGCTGAACTAGGCTTCCTCTTTTCACAAAACTCTTGGAAAGCGTCCCTAGCTATTTGGAGCGGGTTAGGTCCTGTAAACGATCCTGCTTCCCAAGGGCATTCTCCCTTTTTTACCACCCACTTTTCCAAGTGGGGCACCTTGGTGTTGGTTCGGTACATTTTTTTCTAACTATTAGTATTATTATTTTCTTTTTATTTTATTTTTATTTTGCACACTGATCTTGGGGGGGGGAAAGATCAACAATGCCCGGGGGGGGGGTGTTCCCTTAAGCCAGTCCTCTCAAGGGGCTCTTCAGGAAGTTCTTTCCTTCTAAGTCCTCAAGGATTCTTAAAGGGGCATACACAGGATTACACTGTTCTCCTCTGGGGACTTTCACGGAGCTCTTCTCCTCTTGGTCCTCAAGGACTTTTTAAAAGGGTTCCAAAGGGGTGAGGGTTTCCTTACTTTCAACTCCTATTCTCGTGTGGGCTCGGTTACAAGCCACGAGACCAGGAAAAAGGCGCTCCCGGGCTCTCTAAACCCAAGAACTCAAAAGATCCCCAGGCCTCCTGCCCAGAGACAGACTGTTAAAGCTGTCTCCAAGCCAAGACCAAAAGACCGGAGCGCTCAGGAGCAAAACTGCTTTACTCCCAAGCAACAAACGCCCGAGAGTCTTACTTAAAACTCAGGCACAGTGCTTCAGGAACCTAGCTGCAGATTCCCAAAGCAAGTTAAACAAACGAACTATCAACCTCTTCACGTTTCCTCCGGAGAGGAGGTTGAAGTCTAAGTGCTGGGGGGGAGCGGGGATTTGGACGGGCTTAGGAGAGAAGGGGGAGAGGGAAGAGAGTTTTATATGTGCTGCTTCAGGATGTATATACACCTATAGCCTATTTCTGGGATCCCACCCGCATAGACGCGTTTAGGCGGCCCGTAAGGTGGCCAGGAACTTCACCAGTCCAGAGGTCCTCACCCACAGTACACCGGTTATAACGGCTGGAGGGCCTCGCGGTGCACCACAAAAGGCAAGTAGTCCAGAGCTGGCTGAAGGAAGAAATGGGGAAAAGCCAACCCACACAAGATAGCGATGCTCTCTAGAGCCACACACACTCGCACTTTTAATTCCCTAAGCTAAGTTGCTCTCTCTGCACAGAGTTCCGAAAGGTTTTTCCTCTACGTCAGTTTGCCGAAAACAAATGTGTCGACTCATCTGGATTCAGACAAACCGGGCTGCCCACGCATTCTCCACCATTAATCTGTTACTGGAACTGCTCTGTTAACAGGACGGGGAGTTAGCTTAGCAGTCCAGAACTAGAACAGCGCGGATCTAGCCAATGTATACCAAGGTCTTGCCAAACGGAAATCTCTGTGACAAAGAGGCAAACTACAAGTATTCAATCAATAACGTGTATTTTCTAATGGCGTAGCGTATGCCTAATCTTCCACACACATACAAGATTGCATACAAGAGCTAAGGAATACAGAGTAGGATAATTAGAGACTAATACACAAGCTGGGTATCACGATGAATTGGGACAAGCTCACCTTCCTGAAGTGGAGTAGAGATCTCAGCAGCGAAGGGGGGGGGGGTCCAGTGCCTGCACCAAGACCCCAGGTAGATGGGTAACACTGAAATTAGGACAGGAATGACGCGCGCCCTCGGATTCGAGAGGCTAGCTTATATACCCTCAGAGCACCCAGGGGCTGGCGCCTTATTCTGTGGTTCTCACGACTTAAATCAAAGAAATTGAGCCCATCGGGACTGCCTTGATTGGACCATGTTTGAAGTCTGATTAATTTATAAATGACACCTTTGGGGAGAGGGGCTGGAAAGGAAGAAGGGGATCCGGGCCGTTTGCTCGTTCCCAGCGCACATCCTGGTGCCTTCAAGCCCGGAGTTCAAAGGTTGCTTTGATGTGCGCTTGTTGATTGCCCTGGCTGACTGATGATCAATCTCCATTCTGGCTAGGTGTTAAGAAATGCGGAGGAGAGTGGGATTCTCTTGCAGCGTACGTGATCTGCTCGTTTCTTCGCAATGGCTTCCCAAAGCAGGCTGTTCCCCTCTGCTTCTTGGCTGTTGGCTAGGGCTTACCCGCAGATTGTCTGGTAGTGAGGGCAACCAGCCCACGGGAGGCTCCCGGCAGGAGCTGGCCAGGGAGCGCCTGGCCACCCTCGCGGAAGGTTTCCCCTGGCTGGCGTCTGGCTGCTGGCAGCGTAGCTAGAGCCCAGAGTGAGGCAAGCTCTCATGGCAGGCAAGGGAGCAGCGTTTAAGACACAGTCCATGGTTGGCAACAGGGCAGCATCACACAGGAGAGTCCAGATATAAGCTTGAGCAGGGCAGTGCCACGTAAGAGTTTTGAGAGCAATTGTCCAGGAACTGTCAGTCTGTTGCAGCATCAGATATGAAACTGACACGTGTATTAGAGGAACACAGGCACGGCAGTCTTTTAGTGTAGAACTCAGACCCAGTTCGTGGCTGGCCTCTGGAGGGAGGGGGGGCTGCTCGGTAACAGATGGGAGGTGAGGCGTACCTGGCAACCCTATCTCCATACCCATGTCCACCCTCTTTAGTCCTTGTTTCTCATTATATAACTCCTGCCCATGAATTTCACTCCTCAAATGCTGACACTCTCAAATGATTAAAGATGTCATGTTCTCTAACCATCTGTTCTAATTTACTGGACTTTATTGGAATTATTGGAATTTATTGGAATCCGAAATCTGAATATATATTACTCTTCTCTCTTCTTCATCACATTCCTTCTCAAAAACCACTTTTGTGCTTAATCTTATTTCCTAGCAGTGACTAAGTGCAAATATATTTACTCATGTTTATCCATTGCTATCCTTGCCTTGCCCTCTCTAGCCTCTCTATTGTCTTCTCCTTTGAGTATTTTGGAATATAAACTCCTTGGGAGACAGATCTATCTTTTATGGGACTATGAAGCTCTATAAAGCACCATGTGTACTGATGGCACAACATAAATATTAAATAATAAACATAGCACAAATATATCAATATTAAATAATAAACATTTCTGATGGCTGGAATTGCCATTTACAATGCCAATGAAAGTAGGCCAACAAAGAAATTGCCAATGCCACAAAGAAATGAAAACAGAAGGGGCTTTCCCATCAGTTAAGAGACAGCATGATGTTTTGAAGGATGAAAAGAAATCTGAAGATAACAATATTAAATTAAGTCTGGTTATTGATTTCCTTTGAAAACACTATGCAAAAAAGAGTTTTGTTCTATGCTGTGCAGAGTTTATTGCACCTGTCAATAACTGCATTTTACTTTTTAGGGTGGAGAGCTAATGTAGACAGCTAAAAATGTCTGGCAGAAAGATGTGCATGCTTTAGTGATCAAATAGCTAGGAAAATCATCATAAGAACTGTGTCAAATAACAGAAAATTCATCTTCTGAGCATTTTATGTATAGCCAACTCCTCATAAAAGCTGCGCTCAAGCATTCTGTCTTGATAGTTTTGAAATGTCACAAAGTCATCAAACACACACACACAAAGATTCAATCTGCATAAGCCAAAGTATGTGTAATGCAACAGAAAATATAAGAGGACACAATAAAGCTAGTAGGTAAGTAATGATATCAATAAATAATCACAGTGATTAAAATCTGCTTCAGTTGTAAATTCTAGATGGAGAATCCATGTTTTGATAGCAGTGACTATAAACAACTAGGACAGAGTGAACTTAGCAGTGTGCATGCATAATGCATTCTACTCTAAACTAGGGTGGCAGCCAACAACCAGAGAAGAAATTTCTTGCCCCCTTAATATATGGAAATGGGCATATGAAGCTCTTCCTGGCATGGAAGTAAATAGAATCTTATTAAGCCTTTGTTAAAGGGGCAGGACACTTTTTTCTCCAGGTTGCTGGCAACTCTACTGTAAACTCCAAATGGAAGATTAATGGGTAATGATTATATGGTAGTATAAAGTCCTGTGGGGTTTTCAAGGCAAGAGAATAACAGAGGTGGTTTGCCATTGCCTACCTCTGCATAGTGTTAGAGAATTCTCTTGTCTAAAACCTATAGGTTATGTAGAATTTTTTTGTGTTTGGGCCAAGGATTTTGTTGTTTCAACAACTGCATCCTCTTGATCTGTAATACATTTGAGCCTTTCATTAAGTGCCCCCATGTAGGTGGAAAGCCCTCCCAGTACTATCTAGAGACTGGTGGATTCTCTGCGTCAGCTAAGACTTAAACGGGGGAAGATATTGAGAGATGTTGAGAGCCAGTTTAGTGTAGTGGTTAAGAGCAGCAGGAATCTAATCTGGAGAATCAGGTTTGAATCCCCACTCCTCCACTTGAAGCCAGTTGAGTGACCTTGGGTCAGTTACAGCTCTTCCAGAGGTCTCCAGCCCCACACACTTCACAGGGTAATTGTTATGGGGATAATAATAATGTACTTTATAAGTTGTCCTGAAGGGCAGTATATAAACCAAATATTGTTGTGGTTGTTATTATGTTATGTTCAAGCAGACTTTGGCTCTCCTAATGCATGCTGGGATGAGTCTTAGCCGCCTCTTTCCCTTACCTCCTCTTCACCTACATGTAACTGCCTTGCTGAATTGGCAACTCAGCTGGAGATAGCGGGAGATGGGGATATTCCAGAGAGTCTCATGAATTACAACAAGAGATGGTCTGAAGATTGAGCAGATGTTGAAACTTTGATTCCCCAGAACTCCCCATATTGTCTCTTGAATGTACCCCTGTTGGTATGCAAAACGATAACAAGCGGTGCCATAAGAGTGTCAAATTGTAACACTTAACAGATCCTTGTTGCCTGTCAATCTTTTAATTATTTTGAATAGATGTTTTTGCATTCCTGTAGAAGTAACTTGATATTCCTATTTCTTTGATAGTTTGTTTGTAAGAGGGTATATAAGATAGTGGACTTGCCCTGCATGGCATATACTATCAGAGGCATCTGTGGTGCATCAGTTTATTTGGGTCTTCTGCTCTAATAAACTTCTATACTTTGCCAGCATTATTTGCCTTGGTCTGATTTTGGGGTGCTGATTCCTGCTAATAGCCCCCCCCTAATATTGGGATACAAGTGAGTCTGGTCCAGCAACCCTGGCCTTCTTTGGAGGTCCCTCATTCAATTACCAACCAAGGCTGACTCTGCTTAGCTTCTGAGATCTGACAAGGGCTTATTCCACATGGCACACTTGAATCTGACCTTGAGGCAATTTGGGGGTCTGCTGGCGAGTTGAGATGTGTCTGTTTAGAGTTGAGATGTGTCTGTTTAGGGCTGGAGCTGATGTTATTTTTTTATTTTTATTTTTTTTACACAATGATGAGGTCCAAATTGGCGGAGACTGACCAAGAGAGAGATCTTGGAGTTGTGGTGAATAACTCACTGAAAATGTCGATACAGTATGTGATGGCAATAAAAAAGGCCAACGCTATGCTGGGGATTATTAGCAAGGGAATTGAAAACAAATTAGCTAGTATCATAATTCCCCTGTATAAATCAATGGTACGGCCTTATTTGGAATACTATGTACAATTCTGGTCACCACATCTCAAAAAAGATATTATAGCACTGGAAAAAGTGCAGAAAAGGGCAACTAGAATGATTAAAGGGATGGAACACTTCCCCTATGAAGAAAGGTTAAAGCGCTTGGGGCTCTTTAGCTTGGAGAAACGACGACTGAGGGGTGACATGATAGAGGTTTACAAGATTATGCATGGGATAGAGAAGGTAGAGAAAAAAGTATTTTTCTCCCTTTCTCACAATACAAGAACTCGTGGGCACTCAATGAAATTGCTGAGCAGTCGGGTTAGAATGGATAAAAGGAAGTACTTCTTGACCCAAAGGGTGATTAACACACGGAATTCACTGCCTCAGGAGGTGGTGGCAGCTTCAAGCATAGACAGCTTCAAGAGGGGATTAGATAAACATATGGAGCAGAAGTCCATCAGTGGCTATTAGTCACAAGGTATAGATGGAACTCTCTGTCTAGGGCAGTGATGCTCTGTATTCTTGGTGTTTGGGGGGGCCATCAGTGGGAGGGCTTCTAGTGCCCCTTCCCCACTGGCAGACCTCCTGAGGACACCTGGTTTTTGGCCACTGTGTGACACAGAGTGTTGGACTGGATGGGCCATTGGCCTGATCCAACATGGCTTCTCTTATGTTCTTATGTTCTTATTAAAAATTTTTTTGCATGCATCATAATATTGCAGTATTGGAACCCATTTCCCCCCTCCCTATATTTGCTGATTAGGCTGTCCCATGCCCACTGGAGAGGCAATTAGTGGCGGAGTTCTGGAGGAAAATATATACTTTTTGTGCTTGTTCAACTCTCATTTACTTTTTTTTTAAGCCAAGCCAGGAAAGCATTAACATGCTGCTGCTTTGTTCCCTCCTGACAGGTTCCCTGCCCTTTGTATTGGAAACGTTGGGGTTTTTCCTCTGACATTAGGAGAAGTCTGAAACAAGAAGGGAGGGAAAAGCATCTATCTATCTATCTATCTATCTATCTATCTATCTATCTATCTATCTATCTATCTATCTATCTATCTATCTATCTATCTATTCCGCCCTCCCCACAAGCGGGCTCAGGGCAGATTACATCATTTAAAACACAGTCACAACAATAAATACAATAATCCATAAAATTAATAAAACATTTAAAATCTTAGTCAATTAACATGATGGAATAAATATCAAGATGGCAGCAACCACGATATAGCTATTTGCTTAGCTTCACTTGGATAAAAAACCCACAGGCAACCCATTGACTTTTAAAGCCAGGAGGAATGAACAGTTACGACTTATTCTGGGCCCCCAAGGAAGGAAGGAGAAAATGGACATGTAACCCTTTCCCGATTTTTAAAGCCAGCAGGGAACAAGTAGCAACTTTAGGACTTGTTCCTGGCTTTGGGGGGGGAGGGGGAGAGAGAGAGAGAGAGAGAGAGAGAGAGAGAGAGAGAGAGAGAGAGAGAGAGACTGTGTACATACTCAGGAGGAAAGAAGTGAACGGAGGAGCAGGCTTATGACCTTTATGTCGCTATACTGATAAAAATAGTGGAAAAGGAGTTCAGAGAGCTGAGGAGGTATGGAGTGGCTACCTGTGGACAGACCAATCAATTCCTGCGGGAAAGAAAGAGGGAGACACAAGAAGCAGAACAAGAATTTTTGATTCTGCAGAGACATAACATGCGCCAGCAGCAACTGGGCAAAATAAGGAAAACCATGGACAAAAAAACGTTTCTGCTTCCCATGACTCCCTTGCACATGCGGAACTCTGGAGAACATGGGATGCAGAATAGATTCTGAAATGCTGTAAAGTGACCGTGTGGAAAACACCAAGATCAGGCTTTAATAGTTATATACTACATCCATAATGATACCACAATAAACTGTACATTTCTCTCTCTAATCTACTTTGGTGTCAAACAATGCTGATGATTTGGCATAAAGAGTGAGGCACTGGAGTAAGGGGACAAACTAGAGAGCAATGGCAGATAGGTTTGCCTTTTGCCTACATGGCCCCTACATCCTGCCCTCAAGAAATTGAGGAGTGGGAATAAAAATGGCTGGAAAATAGACTCCATATCGATACTCTAGGAATTTCCCCCCTTGACTCTATAGTTCTAGCCTAGAGATAAGGGGAAAATTTTAGAGCATCACCCAGAAGTGATATCACATCCTCCCCAAATTCTACCCACCCTAGACACTAACCTCATAATCTTCTGGCATTTGCCAAGACAGTGCTGGCAAACCTAGTGGTGGAATATGGTCTGATCTTTCTGATGCCTTTGTGATCTAGTGGTTAAGACAGGAATCTGATCTCAAATGACTGGGTACACGTCCCTGTTTAGTCATTTACTTTGTTTGTTATTGAACTATTAATATCAAACCTTTCCTCATGGCTTAAGACAGTGTTTCTCAACCTCTGGGTTGGGACCCAAAAATGGGTTGCAAAGCTTCTGAAAGTGAGTCACAGACCAGCCATCCCTAATGGCAACTTCTCTTTCTTTCCTTTTCGTTCTTTCCAGCTTCTCACATTCTTGCCTCACCCTTCTCCTTTGTGACAATAATGAGGTGGAAAAAGCAGTCTGGCAACTAGTAATATTACAATAGTAGCTGAAAGAAGGGAGGGGGGAAGTCTAAAGAGAAGGCAGGAGCTGTTCAGTGCGTGGAAAAGCAAGAGAAGGAGAGAAGGAGGCATGTGCGAGTGCAGGTTGTGTATTGGCTCTGTTCCTTCAGGGCCTCTTGCCCAGCCACCTGCAGTACCTCACTGCCCTCTACCTGCTGCAGGAGATGTACTTCACTGAGCTGTTTGTCACCCGCTTCTTTGCCAACATCTGCCATCTTCCCACATCTTCTCAATCCTGCACACATACCCCTGCACCTTCCCAATCTCTTATAACAGCCTGGGATGGTTCAACATACAAAGTAAATTTGGACTTGTCGGTCACCATATCAAAAATGCTGGGAACCTCTGTTCTAGATCATTGGTGATCCAGTTCCTTGCAGCTTCAAAGGGTGGACTTCATGACATCATATCCCTGCTGAGATCCTTCCCCTCCCCAAACGCCACCCTCCTCAGGCACTGTCCCCATATCTTCAGGGATTTCCCAAACTGGAGTTGGCTATCCTCGGAGCCCCTCATAGGATGAAAATGACTAAAAGTGGCAAGCAATTTAACAAATATAGATGTCATTTTTCCTGGAGTTAGTAAAATCTCTTTCATTGGAGGCTTTCATGAGCAGGTTCGATAAATATCTGTGAAAGATGTTTCATTATAGGAAGAATATTCTGTTTAGGGATTGGGAGGATAGAAACTGGGATGTGTTTAACTAAATATCTGAAAGTAATTGTTTCTCTTCAAGAAGAATTTTCATTTTGGTCCAAGGGAAGGTTTTACAGCCATAGCTGATAAAGTCCAAACTGTATTTGTTAACTATGATTTGAGGTGTATGCTACTACAAGTTGGAACCTAAGAATTCATAAGAATTTACGAAGAGCCCTGCTGGATCAACCGAGCATCCTGTCTCACACAGTGGTCAACCACTTACTCTGGAGGAGCATAAAAGCTGTGGCCTTCCCTTGACGTTGCCTTCTGGCACTGGGATTAAGAGATTTACTGCCTTTGAATTTGGGGGTTCCCTTTAGTCACCATGGCTAGTAGCCACTGATAGACCTACCTTCCATGAAACTGTCTAATCCCATCTAATTCAAGATACAAAAGTAAGAGAGGCTGAAGCACTACATAGATAAATCTGCGTAAATCTAAAGCAAAACTCTTGCTGCTATAGAAATAAGACAAAAATAAGTTCATACTCTAAACCTATATGAAAAGCTGGCTTATTATGTATCATATAAAATGATGGATTTCTAGTATATCTGGGACACTTTTTCTTAGGTCATTAAATAGCTTTCTGCTACATCTTTTAATATGATATTAATGCCCCATGATCCAGTGAACAATGAACTGGAATAGATACATATTTTATGTTCAATAGAGAAACAAGCAAAGGACTTACAATAAGGAATACTGTAATGATTTCAAGTAAATGTGTGCATGTATCTTTAAATGCTTGGTTTGAGCTAGGTGAAGAGTGGGGTGAAGGAGAGGGATGAGTGAGTGATATGATTGGTTGATGACTGAGAGGGTGGGCGGAGTGAATGCAGTTTAGACTGAGAGTGAAGAGAAAAGTTTCAGTCAGAAGAAAGCAGGCTAGCTGTGTGCTGCCTGGGTAGTTTTAAGCATTTCTGTGAGAGAAATATTGAGTCAGAAGAAAGCAGGCAAGCTGTGTGCAGCCTGAGTAACTTTAAGCACGTCTGTGAGAAATATTGAGTTAGAGAAAGAGGCTAACTGTGTGTGAAGCCTTAGAAGAGATCTGTATGAATGAGTTTGAGTGAAGTAACCTTAAGAACTGAAAACTACTTTTATGAAACCGATATGCTTCTTGAAAAAATAAAAGTTTATTTTGTTTTTATTATATCCCAGAGTAGCTGTCTTTGCTATATCACATTCCTATCCTCAGGGCCACATAGAACCACGAAGGAGCCTGACGCTTAGGCACGTTACAAAAGGGAAAACTTAAATAAAATATCTTGGAATAAAATATTCCTGGTGGCAGCAAACTACCCAGAGGGTGTTAAGGGAAAGATTAAAGGCAAAATCTACCCTAAAGAAAGTAAAGGTCGTAACAAATACTGATCTAATTCTTACCCACACCTTTATCATGTTTTCCTGAAGAAACCATACTTACTGATACTCATGAAATATTCCACTGCTGAATTTCTCTACCAAATTTGATCCCATTCATTCACAGCACAATACAGCAAATTGGACATGACTCCCCTTATCTCACTACAAAAACCTTTACATCCCTAGAAAGCTCTATTGGATCCAAGCTGCAAGTCCCACTTCACTGAGTACTGAGAAATTCAAGGGACTAGTGTTTACCCAGGTTGACTGGTTCTCTCTAGAGACATGTGGCATTTTTGTAGTAGGCCCCATCACTGTTACAGGTTTCCTTACATATCTCCATAGGCCACTAAAGAGATTTTGACCTTGGAAAATGCCCAGTCTCACAAACTACCAGCAACTGCCATGGGTTGAGATTTTTCAAGCTACTTTATATTTTAAGAGAAGTAAAAAGCATCCTGTGTCCCACAGCTGCATGCAAAGAAGCTAATGTTGGCTTCAGTTTGAGGCAATATACAGCAAAGGATTAAGTGCAACTGGGGCATGCTATGATTGATTATGTGGAAAAGGTCGAAGTTTTACTTGAGTATCTGCACTGACAGTATTTCAGTCATACCTACAGGGACTGATTTTCAACCTTTTCCTATAAAATCTGTCTCAATGTCTTCCTTCCTCTCTGTAAATATTGTAATTAATCCTAATTTTTAATTTATGATAATATTGCATACTCAATATAGAAAAGATCAAGAAGAAATCTAATCTCTTCTTATATCTCCTTAAATATGGATATATGCCCAGAAACAATCTATCTCTAAATGTCTGCATGGGCCTTCGGTGACCTCTGATTCATCCCGCAAACCACAATGTGTTATACTTTCTTTCCACAAGCGAAATAGCAGAGCAGCAATCCATCAGGAAAATGCAAAAATGCTGCATGATAGTGCTGGTTGTTTGTAAAACAACTCCCACAGACAATTATAACAGACCACAAATTCCAGGAACACTATACCTGCAATCTACAAAGCTCTTGCTGGTCTCTAGGGCACTCAAGTTTCCAGCCATACAGTTCAGCCGAGGTGTAAAAAGGTACAAAGGTATAAAATGAATTATACTGTCACGGTTTCCAGTGAACTTGACTGAAGAGCAGAAAAGACATAGTAAATGGACTATGGGTGGATATTTATGGAAAGATACAGTTGATTACGCTGGACCAGTCAAGTGTCTGCTGCAGCTATCAAGCAGTCTGCACAGACCATGAAATCAGTTCAGCTGTCTCAGGTTTAGTGTGGAAATAGTTAACTTCTTGGGCCTCTTGTGATGACTTAGAAGAGACTCTTATGCAAATGTGCCAGCTATACAGAGAAGATAAAGGAACACAAAGTATGTATCTAGGAAAGATCAGGCCAAAATGTTAGAGAGGAAGAATTTTTAAAGCTGATGGTCTTTCTGTTTTGTGCACTGCAAAAGACTAGATATTTGCATTCCATGATTTATGCTTCATACCTAGAAGTTACATTACTGTTGGTTCCATGTAATGAATCGTTTAGTAAATATTTATAAAGCTGAAAAACAGTGATTAAATCTATAAATATAGGTTGTTCATTGGGGAAAAGATTCTCCTTGTTTGAACCTCAGAGCATTATTAATGAATAAACCAAAATATAATGAGGAAAAAAGGCAAAACAGAAGACTTTGACCCCCGTTAATATATCAGCTGACTGCTCTGTGAAGCTAATAGGGAGAGTTCTCAACCAAAAAAATGCTGGAAAAACCCACATATGCGACTATTATTTTAAGTTGCAGATGTTTCTTCCCAGATATGAAACTAATGGTGCCAAACACATACATCTGAAAAAACCCTGATTTTCTTCCACTACCTCAGAATGTGTAATGTACGCATTAGTAAGTACCAAAAGAAGACATTTAGTTCTTAAATTTCAAATTCACTTCAAATTCACTTACAGAAAGGGACATCTGTTAAGGCACAGCTTAACTTACACTTAGTGAGTCTTCACAGGTGAGACTGTTTCCAGCTGTAGGCTCTGTCCTCTATGAGTGTACAGGGCAACATATGCAGATGGAGTGCAGGAGTGGAAAGGAATGGGCAAATGGGTGTAGGAGGGAACTGCATGTTAAGCTGTGTGGTGGGACCAGCATTC